>NC_044990.1:41125337-41467260 GCF_008728515.1 Papio anubis
TAGGTTGGGGAAGTTCTCCTGGATGATATCCTGAAGAGTGTTTTCCAACTTGGTTCCATTTTCCCCCTCACTTTCAGGCACCCCAATCAGACGTAGATTTGGTCTTTTTACATAATCCCATACTTCTTGCAGGCTTTGTTCATTTCTTTTTCTTCTTTTTTCTTTTGGTTTCTCTTCTCGCTTCATTTCATTCATTTGATCCTCAATCGCTGATATTCTTTCTTCCAGTTGATCAAGTCGGTTACTGAAGCTTGTGCATTTCTCACGTATTTCTCGTGTCATGGTTTTCATCTCTTTCATTTCATTTAGGACCTTCTCTGCATTAATTACTCTAGCCATCAATTCTTCCACTTTTTTTTCAAGATTTTTAGTTTCTTTGCGCTGGGTACGTAATTCCTCCTTTAGCTCTGAGAAGTTTGATGGACTGAAGCCTTCTTCTCTCGTCTCATCAAAGTCATTCTCCATCAAGCTTTGATACATTGCTGGCGATGAGCTGTGCTCCTTTGCTGGGGGAGATGCTCTCTCATTTTTTGAATTTCCAGCTTTTCTGCCCTGCTTTTTCCCCATCTTTGTGGTTTTATCTGCCTCTGGTCTTTGATGATGGTGATGTACTGATGGGGTTTTGGTGTAGGTGTCCTTCCTGTTTGATAGTTTTCCTTCTAACAGTCAGGACCCTCAGTTGTAGGTCTGTTGGAGATTGCTTGAGGTCCACTCCAGACCCTATTTGCCTGGGTATCAGCAGCAGAGGCTGCAGAAGATAGAATATTTCTGAACAGCGAGTGTACCTGTCTGATTCTTGCTTTGGAAGCTTCCTCTCAGGGGTGTACTCCACCCTGTGAGGTGTGGGGTGTCAGACTGCCCCTAGTGGGGGATGTCTCCCAGTTAGGCTACTCAGGGGTCAGGGACCCACTTGAGCAGGCAGTCTGTCCCTTCTCAGATCTCAACCTCCGTGTTGGGAGATCCACTGCTCTCTTCAAAGCTGTCAGACAGAGTCGTTTGCGTCTGCAGAGGTTTCTGCTGCTTTTTTGTTGTTGTTGTTGTTGTTGTTGTGTAGCTGTGCCCTGTCCCCAGAGGTGGAGTCTACAGAGACAGGCAGGTTTCCTTGAGCTGCTGTGAGCTCCACCCAGTTGGAGCTTCCCAGCAGCTTTGTTTACCTACTTAAGCCTCAGCAATGGCGGGGGTCCCTCCCCCAGCCTCACTGCTGCCTTGCCGGTAGATCACAGACTGCTGTGCTAGCAATGAGGGAGGCTCCGTGGGCGTGGGACCCTCCCGGCCAGGTGTGGGATATGATCTCCTGGTGTGCCTGTTTGCTTAAAGCGCAATATTGGGGTGGGAGTTACCCGATTTTCCAGGTGTTGTGTGTCTCAGTTCCCCTGGCTAGGAAAAGGGATTCCCTTCCCCCTTGCGCTTCCCAGGTGAGGTGATGCCTCGCCCTGCTTCAGCTCTTGCTGGTCGGGCTGCAGCAGCTGACCAGCACCGATCGTCTGGCACTCCCCAGTGAGATGAACCCAGTACCTCAGTTGAAAATGCAGAAATCACCGGTCTTCTGTGTTGCTCGCGCTGGGAGTTGGAGACTGGAGCTGTTCCTATTTGGCCATCTTGCTCCACCGAGACTCCCTGTCTTCTTATATTCATAAGAAAAATAAAACAAAATAGTGGTAAAGTGTTGGGGTGGTAAAAATTTTGGGGGGTGGTGTGGAGACAAAATGGGCAATGTTTCTCAGGGCTGCTTCAAGCGGGATTAGGGGTGGCATGGGAACCTACAGTGGGAGAGATTTAACTGAAGAAAGATTTGGGGGTAAAAGGTGATACTGTGGGGTGGTTAGAAGGAGCATTTGTCATATAGAATTATTGGTGATGGCCTGCATGCGGTTTTGTATGAATTGAGAAACTAAACGAAAGACACCAGGTCTGAATAAGAGGAGAATAACAGGTATTAAAGGACTAAGAATTGGGAGTACCCGGGACATCCAATTACAGAGTGTCAAAGGGGGTTCAGCATAATTATTTTCTTGGTTGGTGAGTTTTGGGGCTCTATCCTTGAGTTTTTTATGTTGGCATATACCAGGCCAGATTGATTTAGGTAAAAACAATATTCTTCATTTAAAAACATACAGAAACATACAGAGTCCCCTCTTTTCTTTTTTTTTTTTTTTTTTTTTTTTTTTTTTTTTTTTTTTTTTTTGCAGTGAGTCACTCAGGGCCTCATCGAATTTGGAGGAAAGAGAAATGAAAAATCAGCAATTATTTGTTAAAGAAGGATTAGAAACAGCTAGGAGAGAGTAAGTGAGATTGATAGTGTGGTGGAGATATCTGGGGAGAGGGTGGCATAAGAACGGGAGCGAGAATAAGAGTAAGTATAAAAGTAAAGAATAGGACTTCATCAGGGTGAAAGTATTGGAGTGTACTTTGTCACTGAAGATCTTCTATCCACTGAAAAAGAGACTTAAGGGTGGCAGTTAAGGTAAAACCAGGTGCCACTGAATACCAAGAGCCTGAGAAATTGCTTGGGTGATTTGATTAATAAAGGCTGGTCCGTTATTGGACTGTATACAAGTGGGAAGGCCAAACTGAGGAATTATGTCTGACAAAAGGGAAGAAATGACCACGGTGGCCTTTTCAGACGCTGGGGGCCTGAATAATCCCTGAGGAGTAGTAGAATAGCAGATGGAACACTCAGAAGTGATTCCTTGAGGATAGATTTCCAGGATGGAAAGGAAATGAGAGGTTCTAAGAGGCGGGCTAGCGGCTTGTAACCTACATGGAAGAGGTTATGAAATGACAATAGAGTAGAATGGGCCTGTGAGGCTGGAAGAAGATATTTTCCTTGGTCCAAGAACCATTTGCCTTGTGTGGGAAGAGATTGATAGGTGGAAGCTTCAGCGGGGGAGTAGGTGGGAGTGACGGAGGAGAAGGAGAAAAATTTCCAGGAGGGATAGAAGTTGGAACACCAGCTGCTTTTTTAGCTACCTTATCAGCATAAGTGTTGTCCTGAGTGGTGGAATCTGATGCTTTTGAAGGCCCTTGCAGTGAATGACTCCACCTTTGGAAGTAAAGTGGCCTTGAGAAGAGTTTTTATTAATGAGCCATTAATGATGGAGGATCCCTGTGTAGTGAGGAAATTTTTCAGCTCATAAAACAGCATGGTGGTGCAGGATATGGGATCAGTATAAATATTGACACGTAGTCCCTTTACAAAAGTGAGGGCCCAAATTAAGGCAATGAGTTCGGCTTGCTGAGAGGTAGTGGAGGGGGGCAGAAGAGTAGCCTCAACAATAGATGTGGAAGATACTATAGCATAGCCTGCCTTTTCTGGTGTGTGGCGATTAGGCCTGGTGGAACCGCCATCAATAAACCAAGTGTGAAAAGGGTGAGGAACAGGAAAGAAGGAAATACGGGGAAATGGAGTGAATGTCAGGTGGATCAGAGGGATACAGTCATGGGGGTCAGGTGTGGTATCAGGAATAATGTGGGAGGCCGGATTGAAGACCGGGCCAGGAACAATGGTAATTGTGGGAGACTCAACAAAGAGTGAGTGTAGCTGAAGGAGCCGGGGAGCAGAAAGTATATGTGTCAGGTGTAAGGAAGAAAATAGATTTTGGAGGTTATGAGAACTGTAGAGAGTGAGTGGAGCACAGTTTGTGATTTTGAGGGCCTCTAAAAGTATTAGGGCAGCAGCAGCCACCACACACAGACATGAGGGCTAGGCTAAAACAGTAAGATCAAGTTGTTTGGACAGAAAGGCTACAGGGCATGGTCCTGGCTCTTGTGTAAGAACTCCGACTGCACAACCCTGAGCTTTGGCTGTGTGTAATGAAAAGGGTTGGGATGAGTTAGGGAGAGCTAGGGTGGGGGCAGCTTCTAGGGCTGTTTTTAAGGAACAGAAAGAGGAGTGGGGAAAGGATTCAGGATCTATGGGGTCAGCTAGGTCTGCTTTTGTCAGTTTACATAATGGTTTAGTCAGGATGGTAAAACTAGATATCCAAAGGCGGAAGTACCTAACCATGCCTAGGAAGGAAAGGAGTCTGTCAGGGTTATCTGAGAATTTACCTAGGTCTATTTTAATTTGCTTTCAGTCTGAGAGAAAACGGTACATGCTCTCTGGCTGGGCCGAATTCTCCTCCTCCACTGCTTGGAGGGGGCATAATCGGGGAATATTGGCACTCTTTGGTTCATTGTTTACCCCTTTGTCTATCTCCTTTTACACCGAATGGGTTGAAGGGGGGTCCTTATTAGTTGGGGAAGGAGTCGGGGGGGGGGGGGGGGGGGGGGGGGGGGGGGCGCTGGGGTAGGGAGGTAGACTCTGAGGGCTTCCTGTAGGGCATAAATCACACTTTTTACAGAATTGTGAGTTGTCTGTTAATGAAAAGAAAGTTTGTACATATGGCACTCCACTCCATTTGCCTTCTTTTCTACAAAAGAGGTCTAGCTGTAAGATGGTGTTGTAATTTATACTTCCCTCAGGAGGCCAGGTTTCTCCCCCTTGAAGAGGATATCATGGCCAGGAGGTACTGCAGAAGAATATAAGTCATTTCTTTCTTAGCGTCTGTGGGTCAAATTGGTCCTAATTCTCCAGAACACATCTTAGCCGTGTTTTTTGCCTTGGGGGGAATGTTTCCCATCTGAAAAAAGAACATAGGGATGCCAGCACCCCTAGTCATTTTCCGATGAGCATTAGTCCTAGAGCATCCTCTAAGTGCCTAATGCTTATTCATTCCCATGGACCTCTGCTTATCGGATTAGTTATGCTCACCGATGTAGCAGTCTTGCACCTGTTTTCCCACCTTTCTTGACCACAAAGAAAGGGGGCCGGGCTGCTGGATTCTAATGGTCCTTTACCAGCGTGCCCAATATTGCCTGTGCACTCAGGGGTGAGTTCTAGAGCTGGACTGGACTCCTGAGTATTTCATAACAACCCAGCTGCCCCTTCAAGATGCATTCCCATAAACAACAGTTCTTATGCAAATTTATTTCAGAGAAGGTGTAGCTAATCTTTTGAGCCCAAGTTGAGATAATCTTTTGATTCTGTAAGTACTATGAGGCTTGGCTGAGTGCAAAGAGCTCGCACGTTTGAGGAGATCAATTATTAGGCAATTTTTAAACTGCTTCCGCAAGAGTCTCTGTATCAATTACTGAATATCCATTGGGCTTTTTTCTCAATCACCTGAGAGGAACCATCTATCGTCCTGTTGTGAAGGGAGTTCCTCCTAGGTCTGGTCGACTTTGTATGGTAATTAAGATTTAAATCCTGTTGTTTTGTAGAAAGGGTTCAGGTTTGGGAGATTAGCCTGACACGGAGGGAGAGCATGTGTGTTTTCATGAAGAATTATGTTAAGATAGGTAATGGATGAGGAAGAAATTTGGGCTTGACTGAAGTAATGGGGACTGTCCGTGAAGCCTTGAGGCAGTTCAGCCCAGGTAATTTGCTGAGCCTGATGGGTGTCAGGGTCAGTCCAAGTGAAAGCAAAGAAAGGCTAGGAGGAAGAGTGCAAGGAATAGTAAAGAAAGCATGTTTGAGATCCAGAACAGAATAACGGGTTGTGGAGAGGTTGTGGAGGGAGGTATTGAGAATAGGAGAGTATATGGCTTTGGTACCACGGGGTGGATAGGCAAGACAATTTGGTTGATAAGGTGCAGATCTTGAACTAATCTGTAAGGCCTGTCCAGTTTTTGAACAGGTAAAATGGGGGAATTCTAAGGAGAGTTTGTAGGCTTTAAAAGGCCATGCTGTAACAGGAAAGTGATAACAGACTTTAATCCTTTTAAAGCATGTTGTGGGATGGGATACTGGCATTGAGCATTGACCTTGAGTGTGATTAGGTTTTAACGTGATGGTAAGGGGTGCATCATTTGTCACCAAGGAGGGAGTAGAGGTATCCTATACTTGTGGATTAAGGTGGGGAGATACAAGGGGAGGATGCAAAGGAGGCTTTGAACTGGGGAAAAGGCAGCAATGAGGTGTGGCTGTAGCGCAGGAGTAGTCAGGGAAGCAGATAATTTAGTTAAAATGTCTCAACCTAATAAGGGAACTGAGCAGGTGGGGGTAACTAAAAAAGAGTGCATAAAAGATTATTGTCCAAATTGGCACCAGGCTTGGGGAGTTTTAAGAGGTTTAGAAGCCTGGCCGTCAATACCCACAACAGTTATGGAGGCAAGGGAAACAGGCCCTTGAAAAGAAAGCAATGTGTTGTAAGTAGCCTCCATAGTGATTAAGAAGGGGACAGACTTACCCTCCAATGTAAGAGTTACCCAAAGCATCTGTGATGGTCCAGGAGGCTTCCGAGGCAATCAGGCAGGGTCAGTCTTCAGCTGCTAAGCCGAGAAGATCTGGGAAGGAGTCAGTCAGAGCCTTGGGCCAGTTGGACAGTCCAGTTTCCAGTGGGGTCCTGCACAGATGGGACATGGCTTAGGAGGAATCCCGGGCTGTGGGCATTCCTTGGTTCAGTGGCCAGATTTCTGGCACTTGAAGCAAGATCCTGGGGGAGGAAGTCCTGAAGGAACGCCTGACTGCCATGGCTTAGGCGTTTTGATGTTCTTGTGTGCTGGAGATGTGGCTGGGGTTTCTCTCACAGTGGAGGCAAGTAATTGCAACTCAGAAATACGTCGCCTCCACTCTATTACTGTACACCTTGAAGGAAAGGTTAATTGAGTCCTTTTGTAGGGTTTGAGGGCCAGAATCTAATTTTTGGAGCTTTTCCTAATGCTAGGAGGGGTTGGGTAATAAAATGCATATTGAGAATAAGACAGACTTCTGGCCCCTCTAGGTCTAGGGCGGTAAAGTGTCTAACAGTTGTTGCTAAGCGGGCCATGAACTGGGCTGGGTTCTTTACCTTGGGTAGTTTCTTTAAGTTTGTCATAATTAACAGTTTTGTAAGCTGCCTTTTTAAGCCCTTCAACTAGGCAGCAAACCATGTAATCTCACCTAGCTATACCTGGGGAATCGACCTGATGATTCCATGAGGTCTGATGAGAAGGAGCCTAAATGCTGGCTGATTTGGGAGAGGTCTGATAGAGAAAAAGGCACAGGTACCCTGACTATGCCTTCAGCTCCAGCCACCTCTCTAAGAGGAAATTGTTGTGCAGGTGGGGGAGGACTAGTCGCAGAATGAAACTGTAAGCCAGACGAGGTGTGAGGAGGGGAGGTGATAGAAGGATTATAGGATGGGGCAGCAGAGCCTGAGGAAGAATTGGGACCTGGCTTGGCCTGGCGAGGAGCAGCCTGGGGAGAAGGGGAGAGATCAGATGAGTCCGTAGAAAACAAGGATTCAAAGGACTCACAGCTTGGGGTGGAGACTGAAGGAACAGACAGGAGAGAAAGAAGAAAGATTTGGGACAAGTTTCATTGGGAGTAGAGACTAGGGAGGGACCAATGTGTAAAAGAAGTGTAAAAGAATGCCTGGACGTCAGGTACCTCAGACCATTTGCCCATTTTTTGACAAAAAGTATCCAGATCTTGTAGGGTAGGGAAATTGAAAGTGCCATTCTCTGGCCCCTTGGAACTACTGTTGAGTTTGTACTGGGGTCAAGCGGTATTGCAGAAGAAAATAAGATACTTAGATTTTAGGTCACGCAAGAGTTGAAGGAGTTCAGAGGCCTGACACTTACCATATAGTAACTTCTGTAGATATCTGACATGCTTATAGAAAACACATGTTTTTGGGTACCACTGAATGCCTATTGTATCTGAATTACCATGAAGACTTAACAGTCTTCTTCCCTCTTTGCTTCCCTCTCCACAACCCTTTCTGAGAAAAATCCCCATGATTCTTATTAACAGCAACATTTCGAAAAACTTCATATTCATCATTAAAATGTTTAGCATTTAGAGAGTATTATTGGCTTTATCAATATATCTAATTTAGAAAAACAACTGCATGCATCATGAATCTATAAACTCATGGACTTCAAATTTATTTATTTTATTTATTTATTTTTAGAGACAGGATGTCACTTT
This sequence comes from Papio anubis, assembly GCF_008728515.1. Lineage (NCBI taxonomy): Eukaryota > Metazoa > Chordata > Mammalia > Primates > Cercopithecidae > Papio > Papio anubis. Next base: position 41,133,292 of record NC_044990.1, read on the forward strand.
GCTACCCAAGCTGAGTGGAGCAGTACAAACATAGCTCACTGCAGCCTCTAACTCCAGGATTTAGGGGATCCTCCTGCCTCAGCCTCCGAAGTAGCTAGGACTACAGGAATTGTGCCACCATGCTTGACTCATTATTTTACTACTATTTTTTTGTAGAGATGAGGTCTCACTATGCTGCCCAGGCTAGTCTTGAACTCCTGGCATCAAGCAATCTTCCTGCCTTTGCCTCTCAAACTCTGCGATTACAGGAATGAGCAAGGCTGAAGCTCATGTTAAAAAAAATAATTAATAAATCAGAATTTATACATTGGATCCTTTGTTAGGTCACTCAAGAGCATTCTATCTTCATCTTAAAATGATCATTAAATGAATTTGTTTTAGGACTAAAGTATAGATATGTTTTTCTACAAGTACAGCAGATGTTCAGATATACTTAAAAAGTTGCATTATTCAGTGACTATTTTGCATTGAATTTTTTATTATATAAGAATCAGAGACAATATGGTAATATACTGTTTTAGTAGAAATCTAGGTAAAGTTGATATGTAGTTTCTGTGCTTATTTCAATGGGTTTTTATTTTTTACAGAATCGTAAAAAGAAAATGAGGCATAATATCTCAAGAAACATTTAAGAAAAGTTATTTTTCTTTTTCTGTATAGATTTAAACCAGTATGAGTGAGTAGTGAGAATTCCTAGTGATATACCTCTTTTTACTCATGTAGTTCCTGCAGTAACACTACGAAATAGGTAGAAACTTATCCCTAGTTTATACATCCTTGGATATAAGATTTCTTCATATTATGTACTGAGTATTCTTGATATGACAGAATATACATTTATTCATGTCATTGGCAGGTGGATTTATTATTATAGTTATTAGTACACAAACTATATGTCTATTTAGCGAGAGCCAGATGTACAAAATCTCTTAAAAACAGAACTTATGGATTCCTAAACATATAAACATTTATTACCGGACTCTGGATATTGTCCTCAATGAAAGGTCATCAAATTTCTATATAATGAAAGAATCTACAATTTAATTTTTAAAAACATTAAATGTTATCAAATATCATAATAGAATAATTAAACTTAAGCCAAAGAGAAAAGAGTAATAGTTTTGTTCATCATATTATTACTTATTCTATAATAATTGAGTATAGAATATTAATTATATTTGATCTAATAATCATCTTTCTTCCTTCATTCAAAAAGTATGGGTTTTTTGTTTGTTTGTTTTGTTTTGTTTCCCAAAGTAAAGCATTAGGGAGACAGTAGTAAACAACAGGATCAAGAACTTGGCCCCAAGTAGATCATTATTCAAGCTTTAAAGACTAACAATTAGTTAATTCAAATTTTAATTAATGCTGAAGGAAATTAATAGAGCGATGAAATTCCAAAGGGATTACGTTGCTATCTTATGTGAAGCAATCTGGGAAGTCTCTCTGAGGAGGTGTCATATGACCTGAAAATTGATGAATGAAATTGGATCGCTATAAAATATGAATACTAAGGCAAGGAATATGAACAGCATGTTACGATGAAGGAAAATAGGGAGAGTAACTGGTTTAGCTGGACTAAAGGAAATAAAAGCAAGGGATTGAATAAATTGGAAATTTAAACACTAAGGCTATCCGCTGAGATTAGGGCTATAAACGGTCAAGAAAGTGAAGGTAGGAGGTTTATTTCGAGTTCTACGGGTGGGGTAACATGAGTTTATATGTGGGAAAATTATATGACCTCTCTCTACTATGGGAATAAGAAGAATCTATGATTATAGTCCCAGAAGAGGTTTCATTTTTACTTTTTTATTTTTTCTTTTTGGTTTGAGAATATGGGTTGGTTGTGGAACTGTTTCCTGAGATGGGAGACCCAGGGTACAGGTCCTTAGGGACCTGCAGGACATCTTTGAAGTAGTAAAATGTGGGGTGAGAAAAAAAACAAGAGCTCTGTTTCAGACGTTTTAAATTGGAGAGGATTATATAACAAAGCGGATAGGTCACATAGACATTTGGATATTTGTCGTGGAGCTTAGGAATTTGTTCATGTTAATATTGTTAAAAATTAGTCAAAATCTATTTTTAGTTAAAGCTATAAGATGATGTAACCTTGCTTACAAAGGAAATTTAGAGAGCAGTTTGGGTGCGAAATCAAGCTGGATGGCAGTCAGAAGCCAGTATGAAAATTAGAAGAGTTGCCCGAGGGGAAGAGGAACACCAGGAGCCAACAGCAGGAATCCAGTTTCAGGGATCAAAGGTGATTTTAAGTCACACCAAAGACTTTTCTTCCCCAGTTTGTAGTTTATTTGGAAATATAATAGCCAAAGTCAATGGTCTATTAGAGATGCAATCATCAATTCTGTTTTATTTCTTAGATTTCTCGGTTCATGTCTCTCTCCCAAACTAATGGTGTCTGCAATGAGAATATCAGGAAGTAAATTCTTCATCCTAAATTGATTTTTTTCTTCAGTTATTTTATTCATTTTATTCAAAGATTATGTCAATCTATTTTCAATCAATTTGGGATCTAGGAACAGTAATTTTGTGTAGCCCTGCAAACCCCTGTCTGCCTTTTCATTTATATTATTGAATCTTTTTTTTTTTTTTTTTTTGCCCAAACCAATCTCTTTTAGATGGTATCTTGTTCTATACAGTCAATAGCAACCAATTTATACTTTTCCCCACTCTGTTTTCTAAAATTTGTTCTTTTAAAACTCCCAGCTGAGTGAGAAAACAATATCCTTTCCTAATTAGAACAAATGGCAGAATTACTAAATATTTTTGTCATTGCCTAATTCAATCACTATTCTAGCCTTCTATTAATATTATTGCTTTTGAGAGCTGTACCACCTTTTGGTACCAATTACTGTATCACTTGTACTCAAATTTTCCATCACAGAACTTGTCATATGCTCTAACTAATCTCACTAGAGGCTGCGAAATTTAGGGAATAGATGAGAATTCTCTGATGTCTAATAGCACCCTCCATACTACATTGCAAACTTTTTGCTTCTTTCCTCTTTGTTTTTTTCCCCAGATACAGCAGAATAGAGGAAAGAGCAGCACAGACAAGAGAATCAGTGCTGCAAAAGAAGAAAATACTAAATACCCTGAGAAAATATATTTTGGTTGAAGTTCTTACAGAAAGTTATGCAGAAATGACAAAATGTAAACTCAGTCTTAAAAGGCAAACAAAACTTTTCTACAATAGAAAGCCTAAGTATTGCATTGATTTCCAGAAGTAGCTCATGAACGTCTTGAGTTTCTTTCTTGTAAATATGAACACCAGGTTTTATACTATATCCACAAAAGGAAACTTGTCAAATATAGTACCCTGGAATCTGCATTTTATACAGGTCTCTGTATTATGAAAAGAATGTTCTACTTCCTCTGGTTCACAAACCATTCATTTAATAGTATAACGGGCTGCATAAAATGCATTTTCAAATCAAGTCAATATTAAAAATCATTGTAATCAGAAATAATAGAACTCTAAACTTCACAAGTATAAATCATTAACTTTAATTATTTTGTTGAATATTGTTACATATCAGATTTCAGAATACATTTTCTGTAACAGGAAAATCCTGCAAGCCTCATTACAGAAATAAAGCTCATACTTTGTGATTACTGAGGTTGATAATTATAAGCTGACACATGCATAATTTGGAGAAAATCAGTTTAAATCAATGTTTAGATTATGCTTTAATTTGACTGCATAAGTGTCACATTATTAACATGACTTACATAAATTTCCTCAAAATCTAAAATATCTGTTTTGGAAGTTACTTCTCTGTTCAGACTGGGTACCAACATGAAACAGAAGGCAGAGTCAAATTAGAATATTTCAGGGAGTATTTAATAAATATAATATTTATAAACATGTGAGCAGAGTATAAGCAAATCTGAAAGAATGATGTAGTTCTGAGGAGCTTATAGCAGCAAAGCTATTACAACTTGTAGCACTAAAAGAAGAAAGGGAAAGAATCATTACCAAGGCCTGGGAGAAAAAGGCACAGAGAAGGCTGTCTTGTGAAGAGCAATGACCTTCAATCATGGAACCCAACCAAACTAGGGTGTTCTGCAAGAAAGAGCCAGAAGAGAAACTGTTCTTACTTCACTCCCGTACTTCTAATTCATTTCCTGTCAGGGATATCATTGACTGAACTAAATCATCAGCTAGAAAATAAGGAAGGCAACCTTCTAGAGCCAAGTTTGGGTGGAGAATGGTGAGGAATCGATCTGGAGGAGTAAATGGAAGACAACCAGCACAATTTGAGATTTGTTGAGAGAGAAAATAACATTGTCTCTAAAGAAAATAAAAGGCCGGGAGGGATGACTCGTGCCTGTAATCCCAGCATTTTGGGAGGCCGAGGCAGGCCGATCATGAGGTGAGGAGTTTGAGACCAGCCTCACCTCATGAGGCTTTGGGAGGCTGAGGCAGGAGAATCATTTGAACCTGGGAGGAGGAGGTTGCAGTGAGCCGAGATCACACCACTGCACTCCAGCCCAGGCGACAATGTGAGACTGTCTCAAAAAAAAAAAAAAGAAAGAAAGAAAAAAAGTAAAGTAAGAAGAATAGAACAACTAGATATGTTGACCATTTAGTTTATAAATATTTTTGTGACAATTTGTTTGTGATACCATTTGATGACTATTGTTGATTGACAAATGTGGTAAAGCTTTCTTCGTAATGGTCTAATAAAGGTTGATAAAAACTATAATTGGTTTGCTATTTGGTTGCTATTTCTGGAACCACATTTCAATTAAACTAACAATACTTTGTGATGTCTATCTGATATATAGCTCTAATAAAATAAAATTTCTTATTTCATTGATACGAGCAAATAATGCTTTTGAGAAAACAATAGACATTATTAAAACTAGTGAATTTGCTAAAATAGTATCTTAAGTGCAGCATTGAAAACCTCTCCTAAAATTCTCATAAATTTTCCAGCAAAAGTTGGCGTCAATACGTATAAATAAATGTGATTCTCCTGAAAATATGTTTTCCCAAATTTTATATCAAATAAAATCTGACCTTGTTCTCTGACTACGAATGATGTACAATTGATGCGTAAGTCACCTTAGGATGCTACAACAAAATAACACAGAATAGGTGATTTTAACAACAGAAATTAGTTTTCCCATAGTTGGAAAGTCCAATTCCAAAATCCAAAACTAAACAGATAACTACAAGTCCAAGATCAAGGTGCCAGTAGGATTGGTTTCTAGTGAGGGCTCTCTGCCTCGCTTGTAGATGGCTGCCTTTTCACTGTCTCCTCACATGGCCTCCTGTGCATGCTTATGGAGAGAAAGAGCTCCTTTGCGTCTCTTTCTCTTCTTATAAGAAGCACACCCTGCTGGTTTAGGGCCACACCCTAATGACCTCATTTAAACTTATTTATTTATTTATTTATTTGTTTGTTTGTTTGTTTATTTTGAAACAGAGTCTCCTCTGTCGCCCAGGCTGGAGTGCAGTGGTACAATCTTGGCTCACTGCAACCTCCACCTTCTGAGTTCAAGTGATTCCTATGCCTCAGCCACGCGAGTAGTTGGGACTACAAGCATACCACCATGTCTGGCTAATTTTTGTATTTTTAGTAGAGATAGGATTTCTTTGTGTTGGCCAAGCTGGTCTTGAACTCCTGACTTTCAGGATCCATCCACCTTGGCCTCCCAAAGTGCTAGGATTGCAGATGTGAGCCACTGCACCTAGCTTATTTAATTATATATACACAAATATATATAAACATGTATAAATATATATATATATATATTTTTTTTTTTTTGAGAGTCTCACTCTCACTCTGTCGTCCAGGCTGAAAGGCAGTGGCATGATCTCGGCTCACTGCAAGCTCCACCTCCCAGATTCATGCCATTCTCCTGCCTCAGCCTCCTAAGTAGCTGGGACTACAGGCGCCCACCACCATGCCTGGCTAATTTTGTTTTTGTACTTTTTTTTTTTTTTTTAGTAGAGACGGGGTTTCACCGTGTTAGCCATGGTCTCGATCTCCTGACCTCGTGATTCACCCGCCTTGACCCCCCAAAGTGCTGGGATTACAGGCGTGAGCCAAGGCGCCCAGCCCTTAATTATATTTTTAAAAGCACTTGTCTCCAACTAGAGGGAGTTCAATTCAATCTACAACAAATAACATAAAAAAATCTGTATTTTATTAAGATAAATGTAGCTTACTAGTAAGGTAAAAATCATGAGTACCTTTCTCCAGAAAGCATATTAATAATTGTAGACTATTTTTGTAAACAACAAAATTTGAAATATGTGATAGAGGAACTTACATCTTCTACTATATTTCTCTATTCTATTCTCCTTATATAGTATTCAAATTAGTAAAATACATTTTAAAATTAAAAAGAAAGTATAAATACAAAGATTTATCTTAGAGAATACCTTTCAGTTTTAGGATGAAATTCCAAAAGAGAGTCTTAGAATAATTTTTACTGTTATTTTGTAAGAGTAACGATCTAATCACTCCTTAGATTGTATAACCAGCTCATAATTTATTTTGAGGCAATCATGAGAAACTTTCTTTAAAACTTTATTTGACACAATTATTTTAATTGATCTTATAACATTGTGAGTTGTACATTCTTTACTAATTTCAGCTATTGATATGCCAGTCTCTGAGGGTATTTATATAAAATGTAAAGTACTAAATAGATAAATTTCTTTAGTTTTGCATTGTGAGTTCAAACTTTTAAGTTGACTTTTTGCCCATGATAATGTTGTGATTCTAAATTGCTCAACAGATGTAATTGTAACTATTAAAATTACCACCATGATATTAGAGGTATTTAATAATGCAAAAATTGCATTTTCTCCTATTATACATATTGTTCATTTTGTTTCTTAGATGTGGCAACAAAAGCATAAATGACAAAGAAAAAGTACATGAACTGAGCTTCGTCAATGTTAAAAATGTTTACAATTCAAAGCACACCATTAAAAAAGCAAAAAGACAACTCATAGGATGAAAAAAATTGCAAATTATATATCCCACAAAGGACTTGTATCCAGAATATATAAAAAATTCTTACAATGATACCATAAAAAAGACTAATTAAAAATGCAAAACTGATGTAAATAGACACTTCTCCAAAAGTATATACAAAATGCCATGAAAGGATGCTTAAAATCACTAGCTATCTCAGAAATGCAGACCAATTAATTTTATGTTCATTAGTCATGACTAAAAAGACAGATAATTATAAGTGCTGGCCAGGACATAGAGAAATTGAATAGCTCAGATATTGCTGATGAAAATATGAAATTTTATATATAAGGTCTTCATACGACCAGTTTCACTCAGTGGCACATAGTCAATAGAAATGAAAATATATTTCCAATCTTGTAAATGAAAGGTTATAGCAGTATTAGACATAGTAGCAAAACTTTATAAGAAGCCCAAATATCTATCAACTGATTTTGCATAAACAAATATGGTATATACATACAATAGGCTATTATTCAGCAATAAAATGGAATGAAGCACTTACATATGCTACAACATTGAGGTACCTTGGAAACATTGTATTCTGTAAAAATAAGCCAGCTAGAAAAGACTGCATATTATATAATTCAATATATATAAAATGTTCAGAATATACACAAATCCATAGCGACAGAAAGTTGAGTTGTGGTTGCTAGGAGAGGTGAGAAAAAAGAAAAGAAAATTACTGTTAACAGGTATGGAGACTCCTCTTGGGTGATGTATATTTTCAAAAATGAGGTAGTTATAATGCCTGCATAACTCTGTGAATGCAATAAAAACAACTGAATTTTATACTTTAAGTGAGTGAGTTTGTGGTATGTCCATTTTATCTCAATAAAGTTATTATAAAATAATGAAAACTTAAGAATTTAAACATTGTTCCTGTTTTTTTGTTTTTTGTTTTTTGTTTTTGCTGATGTTCTTAATAATTTATTGATAATTAAATTCTGTTTTAGAAGGGGAAATAACAATAACATGTACTTTTGTAGAATAGCAGCTTATTCAATAATAATACAGTTCAAATAAATGTACTTTTAACATCTAGTTAGCTATTTGTTATTAGACTTTGTCTTAGTTTTAGACTTAGTATTAATAGCAGTATTAATAAATACAAGCAGTATTGTTAGTATTCCTGCTACTAGGTAAATATTGTTATCTTGTGTTATTCAATAAATTAAAAAGGGTTGCAATTAAATAAAAATATAATAGGTGTTAAATATAACCAGTTCACCCAAAATGAGTTGATCTAAATTTAAGAATAAAGTAACCCAAAACACACAAGTAAAATGAAGGGGATAGGAAAAAAACAACATTTAAAATCATATACTTTGGCAAGTTTATGGAAAACTGTTTTAATATAAGTGATATAGTTAGGTTTTGTGTCTCTACCCAAATCTTAAATAGTAGTCCCTAGGTGTTTAGGGAGAGACCTGATGAGAAATAATTGAATTTTGGGGGTGGTTTCCCCATGCTGTTCTCATGATAGTGAGTGAATTCTCACAATAGTTGATGGTTTTTTTTATAAATGGTAGTTTTTCCTGAACTCAGATATGCTTGTCTCCCTCTTGCGGTCTTGTGAAGGAGGTGCCTGCTTCGCTTTCTGCGCTGATTTTATGTTTCCTGAAGCAACCCCAGCCCTGTGGAACTATGAGTCAATTAAGTCTCTTTTCTTTATAAATTACCCAGTTTCGGGTATTTCTTGATAGCAAGTGTGAGAACAGTCCAATGCCATAAGTCAAATATTTTATTCTACTATACTATTCATCATTCTATAACTATTGCTAAATTAACCACCAAAAGAAGAAATTATCACAAACTTTCCAATAAATTAAAATTTTCAGACATCAACTATTACCATGTCAAATTGTAATACATTCAGTGTTACACAAGGATTAAAAGATTATAAATGCTTTCAAATTAACCTTGTAGGAAATACAATATAACTTTTGAATAACCTTGGCTTAATATTATAGTAGAATGGACAAGAATAAAGTTTCTTCCATTTGCTTGCTGAAGAAATATATAATAAGAATGTATCATATCTAAATTAGAAAAAAGTGCCCAAGGCGTATATTAATATTGTGTCATGAGCAATCTTTGTATGTAACTATCATTTAAAAATTGCGGCCGGGCGCGGTGGCTCAAGCCTGTAATCCCAGCACTTTGGGAGGCCGAGACGGGTGGATCACGAGGTCAGGAGATCGAGACCATCCTGGCCGACATGGTGAAACCCCGTCTCTACTAAAAAATACAGAAAACTAGCCGGGCGAGGTGGCGGGCGCCTGTAGTCCCAGCTACTCGGGAGGCTGAGGCAGGAGAATGGCGTGAACCCGGGAGGCGGAGCTTGCAGTGAGCTGAGATCCGGCCACTGCACTCCAGCCTGGGCGGCAGAGCGAGACTCTGTCTCAAAAAAAAAAAAAAAAAAAAAAAAAAAAAAAAAAAAAATTGCGATTAATCAATTAGTGCTTTCTTGGGCCATAACATAATTCATTTAAGCATTTGGGATTATTGAAAACAAATCAAATTTTAATTGCTCAGTTTTTCATGGGATCAAAAATTGGGACTGTTTTATGAATTGTAAACATATTTTCTTAAGGCTAATTATTTAAGGAAAAAGCATATATATCTTTCACTTCAAATGCCAATTTATGATTAAGGTTGCCACTGAATAATAGTAAAATGTCATATTCCCACATCCCCTTCAGTACTCTCTATGCCCCTTCTCTATTAATTTATTTATAGAGTTTATCATATCTGAAACGCTATGTATTTTGTTTATATCCGTATTTTTTTTTTTTTTTTTTTTTTTTTTTTTTTTACCACCACAGTATATGAAATACTTGAGGGAAGGGATTTCACTCACTGCTAAATCCTTTTCATTTGCATCAGTGACTGTCAATACTCCACACATAGTAAAGTTTTCTGACAGAAAGAAGGAAGAAGGGGATGGATGAAGGGAAGAAGCAAGGAAGGAAGTAAAAACTTTCCTTCTCTTAATACATATAAACATATATGGGGCATAAGTTTGATATTGACATATTTATGTATGTATTTTAACTCAGGTATAATGTACCCTTTGTATCTATTAATTCCCTTTCCTCTTTTTTGTTCTTAAATGAGCAATAAGAATTTTGTGTATCGCTTTTCAGTCTACATTTATAGACATATTTTAAAGATGTATGCAATAACGTATATATGTTAAATTATACATGTCTGACATCTCTATGAGATTTACATATTTTCCACCACCTTTTGTATTATCTAGGCATTTTTATACACATAGATCTGTTTCGTATATTTCTCAATTTAACTACTATTACATGAGTATATCATATTAATTTATTCATTTCTTCATGATAATTATTTAGTTTAGTTCCAAGTTTGGCTATTAGAGAAAGTTAACACTGCAATGTCCTTCTTTGAACACTTTCCTAGTGTATATAAACAAGAATTACACACACACACAAACACACAGATATACAAACATATATAAATGAGAAAGGGAATATATGAATATATATATAAATATATATGCACTGATTCAAGCTGCACATATAGCAGTTTACAAGATACAGTAGTGCGAATTTTATCTCCTAAATGTTTATACAAATTTTAATTTTCAAATCAGATTATGAGAGCTCTTATTGTACTACATCATCATTACCAACACTGAGTATTATCATGCTCTTTTTTTTAATCTGACAACAGTGACATGATTTAATTTTGATTTCTCTGATTAGTTGGATATCATTTTAATGTGCTTTTCTCATTTGTATCTATTTCTGGATAAATTTTTTATTTATTAACTTTGTCAAAATTTATTGAATCATTTTTCTGGTTTCTTATTGTTTCATGAGTTTTTTAAATTTTGTGGATACATAATTGTATCTGTTTCTAGTCTTGGAATATTATACATTTTAATGAAGTTTCTTTACATGTAATAAAACTTTTTAATCTATTACTTTATGATTTATGCCACTCATGATTTCTAAACATGTCTTTTTCTACAACAATTCATAGAAATATTTCTCTACATTTTCTTCTAAATATTTTCAATTTTTAACAAATTTAGCTCATGTGGAATTTGTTTGAGGACATGCTATGAGATAGTGTTTTAGTAACATTTTATCCCACATGCATAACGTATTGTCCCCAGCTACATACTGAATTTCATTTTCTGTACTGGTTTTCAATGCTAACACTCTACCAATATCAATATATTTGTGGGCCTAGTCCTGTGCTTTCTGTTTTGTTGTATTGATATCATTTTTAAGTCACATAACAGTGACAATATTATTTTAAATATAACTTTTTAAAAATTATATATATAATAGAAAAGGAAAAAAATACTAGCAAGATACCTGTAATTATGTTTGCTTGTGTCGTGTATGATATTTTTCAGTAGTGTTTTGTAGTTTTCCTTGTAGAGGTCTTTCACCTTCTTGGTTAGGTATATTCTGAAGTATTTATTATTATTATTATTTTGCAGCTATCATAAAAGGGTTGAGTTCTTGATATGATTCTCAACTTGGTCGCTGCTGGTGTATAGCAGAGCTACTGATTTGTGTATATTAACTTTGTACCATGAAGCTGCTGAATTCATTTATCTGTTCTAGAAGCTTTTTGGAGGAGTCTTTAGGGTTTTCTAGGTATATGATCGCATCATCAGCACACAGGGACAATTTGACTTCCTCTTTATCAATTTGGATGTCCTTTATTTTTTTCTCTGGTCTGATTGCTCTGGCTAGAACTTACAGTACTATGTTGAATACAAGTGGTGAGAGTGGGCATCCTTATCTTGTTCCAGTTCTGAAAGGAAAAACTTTCAACTTCTCCTGGTTCAGTATTATGTTGGTTGTCGGTTTGTCATAGATGTCTTTTATTGCATTGAGGTGTGTCCCTTGTATGACGGTTTTGCTGAGGATTTTAATCATAAAGTGATGCTGAATTTTGTCAAATACTTTTTCTCTGTCTATTGAGATGGTCATGTGATTTTTGTTTTTAATTCTGTTTATATGGTGTATCACATTTATTGACTTGCACATGTTAAACCACCCCTGTATCCTTGGTATGAAACCCACTTGATCATGGAGGATTATCTTTTTGATATGCTGTTAGATTCGGTTAGCTAGTATTTTGTTAAGAATTTTTGCATCTGTATGTTCTCCAGGAATATTGGCCTCCAGTTTTCATTTTTGGTTATGTCCTTTTCTGGTTTTGTTATTAGGGTGATACTGGCTTCATTAAGGAGGACCCCCTCTCATTCTATCTTGTGGAGCAGTGTCAGTAGGATTGATACCAATTCTTTGAATGTCTGGAAGAATTCAGCTGTGAATCCATCTGGTCCTGGACTTTTTGTTGTTGTTGTTGTTGGTAAGATTTCTAACACCATGTCAATCTCACTGCTTGCTATTGGTCTGTTCAGGGTTTCTAGTTCTTCCTGATTTAAGCTAAGAGGGTCCTATCTTTCCAGGAATTTGCCCATCTACCCTAGGTTTTCTAGTTTATGTGTGTAAAGTTGTTCATAGTAGCCTTGAATGATCTTTTGTATTTCTGTGGTGTCGGTTATAATAACTCCTGTTTCGTTTCTGATTGAGCTTATTTGGATCTTCTCTTTTCTTTTCTTGGTTAATATTGCTAATTGTCTATAAATTTTATTTATCTTTTCAAAGGACGAGCTTTTGGCTTCATTTATCTTTTGTAATTTTTGTTTGTTTCAATTTTATTTTAGTTCTGCTCTGGTCTTGGTTATTTCGTTTCTTCTGCTGGGTTTAGGTTTGCTTTGTTCTTGTTTCTCTAGGTCCTTGAGGTGTGACCTTAGTTTGTCTATTTGTGATCTTTCACACTTTCTGATGTAGGGATTTAGGGCTGTGAACTTTCCTCTTAGCACTGCCTTTGCTGTATTCCAGAGGTATTAATAGGTTGTGTCACTGCAGTCATTCAGTTTGAGGAATTTTAATTTCCATCTTGATTTCATTGTTGACCCAATGATCATTCAGGAGCAGATTATTTAATTTCCAGGTATTTGCATGGTTTTGAAGGTTTCTTTTAGAGTATATTTCCAATTTTATTCCACTGTGGTCTGAGAGAGTACCTGATATAATTTCAGTTTTCTTAAATTTATTGAAACTTGTTTTTTGGCCCATCATATGGTCTATCTTGGAGAAAGTTCTATGTGCTGAATGAATAGAATGTATATGTTACAGTTGTTGGGTAGAATGTTTTGTAAATATCTGTTAAGTCCATTTGTTCCTGAGAGTAGTTTAAATTCCTTGTTTCTCTGTTGACTTCTGGTCTTGATAATCGGTCTAGTGCTGTCAATGGCGTATTGAAGTCTCCCATTATTTCTGTGTTGCTATCTATCTCATTTCTTAGGTATAGTAGTAATTGTTTAATAAATTTGGGAGCTCCAGTGTTAAGTGCATATACATTTAGAATTGTGATATTTTCCTGTTGCACAAGGCCTTTTGTTATTATCTAATGTTCCTCTTTGTCTTTTTAAACTGCTGTTGCTTTAGAGTTTATTTTGTCTGGTATAAGAATAGCCACTCCTGATCACTTGTGGTGTCCATTTGCATGGAATGTCTTTTTCCATCCCTTTAGCTTTAGTTTATGTGAGTCCTTATGTGTTGGGTGAGTCTCTTGAAGGCAGCCAATACTTGATTGGTGAATTCTTATCTATTCTGCAATTCCATATCTTTTAAGTGGAGCATTAGGCCATTCACATTCAACATTACTTTTGAGATGTGAGGTACTATTCCATTCATCATGCCTGTATACTTTGTTTTTTTGTTTTGTTTTATTTTGTTTTGTAAGTCCTGTGAGATTTGTGCTTTAAAGAGATTCTGTTTTAATGTGTTTCCAGAATTTGTTTCAAGATTTAGAGCTCTCTTTAACAGTTCTTATAGTGCTGACTTGGTAGTAATGCATTCTCTCAGCACTTGTTTGTCTGAAAAAGACTGCATCTTTCCTTCATTTATGAAGCTTAGTTTCAATGGATACAAAATTCTTGGCTGATAATTGTTTTGTTTAAGGAGGCTGAAGACAGGAATTGGGAGGTCCCAGTTCCTTCCAGTTTGTAGGGTTTCTAAAGAAATCTGTTGTTAATCTGATGTTTTCTTTTATAGGCTACCTGGTGCTTTTGTCTCACAGTTCTTAAGATTCTTTCCTTTGTCTTGACTTTAGATAACCTGATGACAATGTGCCTAGGGGATGAGTTTTCTGTAATAAATTTTAGGTTTTTGGCTTCCAGCTCCATCCATGTTTCTGCAAGGACATGATTTCATTCATTTTTATGGTTGTGTAGTATTCCATGGTGTATCGCTACCACATTTTCTTTATCCAATCTGTCATTTATGGCCACCTAGACTAATTCCATGTCTTTGTTATTGTGAATAACACTGCAATGAACATAAAAATGCATGTGTCTTTTTGTTATAATGATCTATTTTCCTCTGGGTATATACTCAGTAATAGGATGTTGTGTCAAATGGTAACTCTTTTTTAAGTACTTTGAGAAATCTCCAGATTGCTTTCCACAGTGGCTGAACTGATTTACATTCCCACCAACAGTGTATAAATGCTCCCTGTCCTTCATAGCCTTGCCAGAATCTGTTGTTTTTTGACTTTTTAACAACAGCTATTCTGATTGGTGTGAGATTGTGATGGCAGCAGCGGCCTGTGTACAGAGGCCTCCTGCAAAGACATCAGCTGCAGCAGGGTAGGTGAAGCCAGGATTATGTGCTCCTTGGGGCCTGTGGGAGCCAGGAACTGGTGGGAGCCCTGCACTCTACCAAGTTGGTGGGGTGGGAGGGCCCCATACTCTCAGGTGTAGCTAGAACTGCCCAGCCATGGCTTTAGACCCAGATATCCCTGTGCTCTCAGGGACTCTGGAAGCCCCTGCTCCTGCAGGCTTGAAAGTGCCTACTCTCATTCCCTGTCCTCTCCCTGCTCCCAGCACCTGCTTTGGTGTGGAGCAAAATTGCGGCCAAGCCCAAGTGCTGTCACGACCCAACCAGGTGTGTGCACACTCGAGGTGGCACTGATGCGCCAGCCCCCTGCCACCTCTGCTCCCTCTGGACTTTGTGTATCAACGAGCATGAGAGGGTGGCCAAGGGGGAGCTGATGGTGGTTAGGTGCGAGCCTGCAGGTGCCCCTCAGCATGAACAATCTGGGTGCTGACAATGGTTTGTTGATAGTGGGAGGCAGACAAGGACCTGGTCAGAATGGGGCAGGTCCCCAGTGAAACCCCACCGCCTGGGCTGCCAGTTCTGAGGGGAGTTCGTAGCCTGGAGTAAGTACTTATTGTGCCTTTTCCAGGCCCACTCGTGGCCACCCATGGACCACTCAAGCATGCACTTCCTCCCTTCTGAGTCCATAAAAATCCCTGACTCATACAGACGCACAAAGATGTTGAGACTATCAGGTGAACGAAGGAGCTACCCACTTCAGGTCTTCTTAACTCATTAGGATAACCTGCTTGTGGAAAGGAGCTACACACTAAATGTCTCCTCTCTGCTGGGAGTTAGACACTCATTGAAATGACCTGCCTGTAGAAAGGAGCTACCCACTTTGAAGTCTCCTAAGAGCTGTTCTGTTGCTCAGTGACTGTCCTCTTCACCTTGCTCACTCTCCAGTTGTTTGTCTACCTCCTTCTTCCTAGACATGAGATAAGAACTCAGGACCCACCAAATGGCAGGACTGAAAGAGCTGTAACAGAAACAGAGCTGAAACGTGTCCCCTGCTCACCATATTGCAGGTAACAAGGAGAGAAGAGATGTGGCCCTTTGGGGAACCCAGACCTAGGGGCTCTCTGAGTCAGTCTTGTGACAACTTCTTTCGGGCTGTGTGATTCCTGGTGTCTCCAAGCTCCCCGGGCACCACCGTATTCCCTGGTGCCCACATTGGAAGCTGCTTGAAGTATGCCTGATCTAGCTGCAGCCTTGCACAGGGCCGGAGTCTGTACTGGCACCTGGAGCTGCCCACCGCACTGCAGCCAGCACACCTGCCTGTGTGCAGCAGCTGGACCCCGTGCTCACTCACACACACCTCATCACTTCCCACCTGACTCACCCTTGGCAGGTGTGGCATCCATGCTGATAGCTCACGATGAGTGCAGCCTTCTGGGCCAAGTGGGCAGAACAAGTACTGTGGACCCAAACCAAACTAGGGCAAAGGTGCCACTGGCAACGGAGGTTTCTGGCTAGAAAAGCAAAACCCTAAGGACCCTGTGACAATGGTATCTCATTGTGGTTTTGATTTGCATTTCTCTGATGATTAGTGATGTGGAGCATTTTTTATGTTCTCTGACTCCTTGTATGTCTTCCTTTGAGAATGTTTGTTCATATTCTTTGCCCATTTTTAAATGGCGTAAATTGATTTTTGCTTGGTGATTTTTTTTAAGTTTCTTATAGATTCTAAATACTAGCAAAGTCTAACTTTTGATTGGTAGAAAAACCAAGAAGCTGCGTTGAAATCCAGGATTTTAGTAGTTAGCCACCCAAAGCAGATAGCAGTAAATCCTGTTTAAACACCTGAGGAAGCAGTGAGAATGTGCATATTATGGATAAGTACCTACTTCACTTTATTCACTTAAATTTTGATTGTCCTGTAAAATAGTATTTATATTATGTCTGTCTTAAATCTGTTTATTAAAAATAATCATGAAATTGTCTTTCTAACAATGAAAAAATTAGTTATGCATTGGATTATTTTTTCTTTGGAAAGGTCCTTGAATGCCTCTTTCAGAAGGGATAAAGGCTGTTAATTTCTAAATAAAATAAACATTGGGGCTGTCTTGTGGATAGACATAGCTATTTTTTTAATGTAAACTACAATTTAATTAACTATGCATTAGGGAATCACAGAATATGGCAATAGAATGTTGATATATATCTGCAAAGTTTCTGTGAAATATCTCTGACCACTTTATCTTCATCAGCATGAGACCTTTGCTTTCACTTGAATATGCATGATTTTACCCTTTCCAGCCTTGTATACTCCTTGAATAAAATATATATTGCTCTAGTGTTAATAGTTTTATCCTCAAATCCCTAGATAGTTCTTGAAGTAACTAAATAAAATTAAGTATAAATTTTGGATTTATATTGGCAAGAAAAAGATTTATGTTAACCAAGAGCAAGGTTAGTTTTTAGATGATCTGGAAAACTTCTGTACTTTTTGTTAATATCTTTAGAAAAAAATAAACATTATTTTTAGTTTCTTTCTTTCACTTTGTCTCTCTATCTCTCTTTGTTTCTTCTTTCTTTCTTTCTCTCTCTCTTTTTCTCCCATTTATTTAGCCTATAGGTTGAATGAGTTATTTCATTAGGTACATTTAAGATTATTTAATAATTACATTATAATTTTCTGTCTTATATTATGAAAAATTAAACATAATAGGTGAATCAAGACTTGTTTATTTTTACCAGGAAAGGCATTTTGTTGTTAATATTATACTAACCCTTAATAATGAATTTGATTTCTTCAAATTGATGAGGAAATTGCTGATTATATGAGGTTTCTATATTTAGTAAAAATGAATATTAATATTATAAAATGATGAATTGCTAATGTAGGACATTGAGCTTGCAATCAACCATAAAATATCCCTCCTATAAAAGACAAGAATTTACATCAATAATTAGAGAACTCAATTCCATTTCTAATGTCATGTATAACAAAGGAATAGGGATTCAATAGCTCTTCATAGTGAGAAATAATAATTATTTTTAAATGCTCATGTCATTATTTTGGTGAAATATTTTACTGTGGGATCATTATCAGCATTTTATTTAAAAACATGTTTCAGAAGACAGGAAAATAAAACAAATATGTACCTGCTCAGTGGTACTAGAAAAATAGCTATTAAAAAAATGTTATTTAGCGGGGCGGAGCAAGATGGCCAAATAGGAACAGCTCCAGTCTCCAACTCCCAGTGAGAGCGACACAGAAGACCGGTGATTTCTGCATTTTCAACTGAGGTACTGGGTTCATCTCACTAGGGAGTGCCGGACAATCGGTGCTGGTCAGCTGCTGCAGCCTGACCAGCGAGAGCTGAAGCAGGGCGAGGCATCGCCTCGCCTGGGAAACGCAAGGGGGAAGGGAATCCCTTTTCCTAGCCAGGGGAACTGAGACACACAACACCTGGAAAATCGGGTAACTCCCACCCCAATACTGTGCTTTAAGCAAACAGGCACACCAGGAGATTATATCCCACACCTGGCCGGGAGGGTCCCACGCCCACGGAGCCTCCCTCATTGCTAGCACAGCAGTCTGCATTCAAGGCAAGGCAGCAGCGAGGCTGGGGGAGGGGCTCGCCATTGCTGAGAGGCTTATGGTAAACACCAAAGCCGCTGGGAAGCTCGAATTGGGTGGAGCTCACAGCAGCTGAAGGAAACCTGCTTGTCTGTAGACTCTACCTCTGGGGACAGGCACAGATAAACAATAACAAAAGCAGCAGAAACTCTGCAGATGCAAATGACTCTGTCTGAGGAAGCCGAGAGCAGTGGATCTCCCCAACACGGAGGCTGAGATTCGAGAAGGACAGACTGCCCGCTCAAGTGGGGTCCCTGTACCCTGAGTAGCCTAACTGGGAGACACATCCCAATAGGGTCAGTCTGACACTCCACACCTGCTACAGGGTGAGTACACCCCTGAGAGGAAGCCTCCAAAGGAATCAGACAGGTACACCTCCGCTGTTCAGCAATATTCTATCATCTGCAGCCTCTGCTGCTGACACCCAGGCAAACAGGGTCTGAGTGGACCTCAAGCACTTCCAACAGACTTACAGCTGAGGGTCCTGGACTGTTAGAAGGAAAACTATCAAACAGGAAGACACCTACACACCAAAACCCCATCAGTACAACACCATCATCATCAAAGACCAGAGGCAGATAAAAAACCACAAGATGGGGAAAGCAGGGCAGAAAAGCTGGAAATTCAAAAATGAGAGCATCTCCCACAAAGGAGCACAGCTCATCGCTGTAGCAATGTATCAAAGCTTGATGGAGAATGACTTTGATGAGACGAGAGAAGAAGGCTTCAGTCCATCAAACTTCTCAGAGCTAAAGGAGGAATTACGCATCTAAAGAAAGAAATCCAAAAAATCTTGAAAAAAAGTGGAAGAATTGATGGCTATGAGTAATTAATGCAGAGAAGGTCCTAAATGAAATGAAAGAGATGAAACCATGACACCTAGAAACACGCGTGAGAATGCACAAGCTTCAGTAACCTAATTTGATCAATAACTGGAAGAAAGAATATCAGCCATTGAGGATCAAATGAATGAAATGAAGCGAGAAGAGAAACCAAAAGAAAAAAGAAGAAAAGAAAATGAAACAAAGCCTGCAAGAAGTATGGGATTATGTAAAAAGACCAAATCTACGCCTGATTGGGGTGCCTGAAAGTGAGGGGAAAAAATGGAACCAAGTTGGAAAACACCTGGTGATATCATCCAGGAGAACTTCCCCAAACTTTAATAGGGCAGGCCAACATTCAAATTCAGGAAATACAGAGAACCACAAAGATTCCCCGAGAAGAACTCCAAGACACATAACTGCCAGATTCACCAAAGTTGAAATGAAGGAAAAAATCTTAAAGGCAGCCAGAGAGAAGGTTGGGTTACCTTTACAAAGGGAAGCCAATCAGACTAACAGCAGACTTTGGCAGAAACTTCCAAGCCAGAAGAGAGAGGGGCCATATTCAACATCTTTTAAAGAAAAGAATTTTCAACCCAGAATTTCATATCCAGCCAGACTAAATTTCATAAGTGAAGGAGAAATAAAAATCCTTCTTTACAGATAAGCAAATGCTTAGAGATTTTGTCAACATCAGGGCCTGCCTTACAAGAGACCCTGAAGGAAGCACTCAACATGGAAAGGAACAACCGTACCAGCCATTAAATGTCGTAAAGACCATCAAGGCTAGGAAGAAACTGCATCAACTAACGAGAAATAACCACTTAATATCATAATGGCAGATCAAGTTCACATAACAATATTAACCTTAAACGTGAAATGGACTAAATTCCAATTAAAAAGACACAGACTGGCAAACTGATAAAGAGTCAAGATCCATCAGTCTGCTGTATTCAGGAGACCCATCTCACACGCAGAGACATACATAGGCTCAAAATAAAGGGATGGAGGAAGACTTACCAAGCAAATGGAGAACAAAAGAAAGCAGGGGTTGCAATCCTAGTCTCTGATAAAACAGACTTTAAACCATCAAAGATCAAAAGAGACAAAGAAGGCCATTATATAATGGTAAAGGGATCAATTCAACAGGAAGAGCTAACCTAAATATATATGCACCCAATACAGGAGCACCCAGATTCATAAAGCAATTCCTCAGAGACTTACAAAGAGACTTACACTCCCATGCAATAATAATGGGAGACTTCAACACTCCACTGTCAACATTAGACAGATCAACGAGACAGAAAGTTAACAAGGATATCCAGCAATTGAACTCATCTCTGCAGCAAGCAGACCTAATAGACATCTATAGAACTCTGCAACCCAAATCAACAGAATATACATTCTTCTCAGCACCACATCGCACTTATTCCAAAATTGACCACGTAATTGGAAGTAAAGCACTCCTCAGCAAATGTACAAGAACAGAAATTATAACAAACTGTCTCTCAGACCACAGTGCAATCAAACTAGAACTCAGGACTAAGAAACTCAATCAAAACCACTCAACTACATGGAAACTGAACAACCTGCTCCTGAATGACTACTGGATACATAACGAAATGAAGGCAGAAATAAAGATGTTCTTTGAAACCAATGAGAACAAAGATACAACATACCAGAATCTCTGGGACACATTTAAAGCAGTGTGTAGAGGGAAATTTATAGCACTAAATGCCCACAAGAGAAAGCAGGAAAGATCTAAAATTGACACTCTAACATCACAATTAAAAGAACTAGAGAAGCAAGAGCAAACACAGTCAAAAGCTAGCAGAAGGCAAGAAATAACTAAGATCAGAGCAGAACTGAAGGAGATAAAAACACAAAAAACCCTCCAAAAAATCAATGAATCCAGGAGTTGGTTTTTTGAAAAGATCAACAAAATTGACAGACTGCTAGCAAGACTAATAAAGAAGAAAAGAGAGAAGAATCAAATAGACGCAATAAAAAATGATAAAGGAGATACCACCACCGACCCCACAGAAATACAAACTACCATCAGAGAATACTATAAACACCTCTATGCAAATAAACTAGAAAATCTAGAAGAAATGGATAATTTCCTGGACACTTACACTCTTCCAAGACTAAATCAGGAAGAAGTTGAATCCCCGTATAGACCAATAGCAGGCTCTGAAATGGAGGCAATAATTAATAGCGTACCAACCAAAAAAAGTCCAGGACCAGATGGATTCACAGCTGAATTCTACCAGAGGTACAAGGAGGAGCTGGTACCATTCCTTCTGAAACTATTCCAATCAATAGAAAAAGAGGGAATCCTCCCTAACTAATTTTATGAGGCCAACATCATCCTGATACCAAAGCCTGACAGAGACACAACAAAAAAAGAGAATTTTAGACCAATATCCCTGATGAACATCGATGCAAAAATCCTGAATAAAATACTGGCAAACCAGATTCAGTAGCACATCAAAAAGCTTATCCACCATGATCAAGTGGGCTTCATCCCTGGGATGCAAGGCTGGTTCAACATTCGCAAATCAATAAACATAATCCAGCATATAAACAGAACCAAAGACAAGAACCACATGATTATCTCAATAGATGCAGAAAAGGCTTTTGACAAAATTCAACAGCCCTTCATGCTAAAAACGCTCAACAAATTCGGTATTGATGGAACTTACCTCAAAATAATAAGAGCTATTTATGACAAACCCGCAGCCAATATCATACTGAATGGGCAGAAACTGGAAAAATTCCCTTTGAAAACTGGCACAAGACAAGGATGCCCTCTCTCACCACTCCTATTCAACATAGTGTTGGAAGTTCTGGCTAGGGCAATCAGGCAAGAGAAAGAAATCAAGGGTATTCAGTTAGGAAAAGAAGAAGTCAAAATGTCCCTCTTTGCAGATGACATGATTGTATATTTAGAAAACCTCATTGTCTCAGCCCAAAATCTCCTTAAGCTGATAAGCAACTTCAGCAAAGTCTCAGGATACAAAAGTAATGTGCCAAAATCACAATTATACACCAGTAATAGACAAACAGAGAGCCAAATCATGAATGAACTTCCATTCTCAATTGCTTCAAAGAGAATAGAATACCTGGGAATCCAACTTACAAGGGATGTAAAGAACCTCTTCAAGGAGAACTACAAATCACTGCTCAGTGAAATAAAAGAGGACACAAACAAATGGAAGAACATACCATGCTCATGGATAGGAAGAATCAATATCGTGAAAATGGCCATACTGCCCAAGGTGATTTATAGATTCAATGCCATCCCCATCAAGCTACCAATGAGTTTCTTCACAGAATTGGAAAAAACTGCTTTAAAGTTCATATGGAACCAAAAAAAGGCCCGCATTGCCAAGACAATCCTAAGTCAAAAGAATAAAGCTGGAGGCATCACACTACCTGACTTCAAACTATACTACAAGGATACAGTAACCAAAACAGCATGGTACTGGTAGCAA
Organism: Papio anubis; assembly: GCF_008728515.1. NCBI lineage: Eukaryota > Metazoa > Chordata > Mammalia > Primates > Cercopithecidae > Papio > Papio anubis. The sequence continues at coordinate 41,155,939 of NC_044990.1, forward strand.
AACAGAGATATAGACCAATGGAACAGAACAGAGTCCTCAGAAATAATACCACACATCTACAGCCATCTGATCTTTGACAAACATGAGAAAAACAAGAAATGGGGAAAGGATTCCTTATTTAATAAATGGTGCTGGGAAAATTGGCTAGCCATAAGTAGAAAGCTGAAACTGGATCCTTTCCTTACTCCTTATACGAAAATTAATTCAAGATGGATTAGAGACTTAAATGTTAGACCTAATACCATAAAAATCCTAGAGGAAATCCTAGGTAGTACCATTCAGGACATAGGCATGGGCAAAGACTTCATGTCTAAAACACCAAAAGCAACGGCAGCAAAAGCCAAAATTGACAAATGGGATCTCATTAAACTAAAGAGTTTCTGCACAGCAAAAGAAACTACCATCAGAGTGAACAGGCAACCTACAGAATGGGAGAAAATTTTTGCAATCTACTCATCTGACAAAGGGCTAATATCCAGAACCTACAAAGAACTCAAACAAATGTACAAGAAAAAAACAAACAACCCCATCAAAAAGTGGGCAAAGGATATGAACAGACATTTCTCAAAAGAAGACATTCATACAGCCAACAGACACATGAAAAAATGCTCATCAGCACTGGCCATCAGAGAAATGCAAATCAAAACCACAATGAGATACCATCTCAAACCAGTTAGAATGGCGATCATTAAAAAGTCAGGAATCAACAGGTGCTGGAGAGGATGTGGAGAAATAGGAACACTTTTACACTGTTGGTGGGATTGTAAACTAGTTCAACCATTATGGAAAACAGTATGGCGATTCCTCAAGGATCTAGAACTAGATGTACCATATGACCCAGCCATCCTATTACTGGGTATATACCCAAAGGATTATAAATCATGCTGCTATAAAGACACATGCACATGTATGTTTATTGCGGCACTATTCACAATAGCAAAGACTTGGAATCAACCCAAATGTCCATCAGTGACAGACTGGATTAAGAAAATGTGGCACATATACACCATGGAATACTATGCAGCCATAAAAAAGGATGAGTTTGTGTCCTTTGTAGGGACATGGATGCAGCTGGAAACCATCATTCTTAGCAAACTATCACAAGAACAGAAAACCAAACAACGCATGTTCTCACTCATAGGTGGGAACTGAACAATGAGATCACTTGGACTCGGGAAGGGGAACATCACACACCAGGGCCTATCATGGGGAGGGTGGGAGGGATTGCATTAGGAGTTATACCTGATGTAAATGACGAGTTGATGGGTGCTGACGCGTTGATGGGTGCAGCACAGCAACATGGCACAAGTATACATATGTAACAAACCTGCACGTTATGCACATGTACCCTAGAACTTAAAGTATAATAATAATAATAATAATAATGTTATTTAATTAATTAAATGTATAAATATCATTCTTATTTCATAACCATAAGTAGTCAAGAAATTTTAAATTCATCACCATTTCTGTCATGATATATTAATGTTTTCAATTGTTTTTCTTTAACAGTAACAGAATATCACTTTTTGAATGAAATTATGTTTAAAAATATTAGAAACACCAATCATAACAGGGAGATGACTTTTTTTAAAATGCCCTTAAGGAAAAGTTCTAAGCTTATGCTATTAAAGTATGATATATAGAACTAGATGGGCTATAAATTCAATCCAATAAAACATTTATTAAATAGACATATCAGATTATATGCATTTAAATACTTTAATCTCTCCAATTTAAAACATAAAATAGAAAAACTACAACATTTATGAAAAAATGTTAATGCTCCTGGTATTTATATAAAGCACTCTTATGCACTTCAGATCCTACCCTGCCTCCTGGGTCTTTGGCCATGTATTTCACCCCAGTTATTGCTGAAGCAATTTAGCCTTTGTTGCCTACTCTAATTTTATTGGATGAGACCCCCACCAAGGCCTAAACCATATATTGCTTTTTACTTCCAAAGCTGGGACTTCCCTGTTGACCCTGAGGCATGAAATGTCTCAACTCATTCTTAAGCAACTTAAATTTCTGGTTCAATTAAAATCTAAGAATGGAAAGTTTGACTAATCAGATTCAGAAGCCGACATAGAGAGAGGCTATTCTTCTCTAAGTCTTTGCTGAGATGCATCCATTTTAACACTACTCAGCCAAATGTCATGAGATTGAGTAGTCAATACATTTAAATCAAGAGGTACTTATTTTTGCATTGTGCCTCCTTTCAATCCCCTTGTCCCTCACTTCTCCTTCCCTGATTTTATACTTCTTCAATAATTAGTATCAGATATACCTTTGACTCAGGCTCTGTTTTCTTGGAATTCACACTAAAGCAATATGTAGAAACACACAAAAAAAGTAAATAAAAAAGACCAGAGATAAATTCTGTAATGTAAAAATGGGCAAACAATATAAATCATAATTTACATATCAAAAATGCCATAGGAAAACTAATAGAACAACCTCATTACTTAAGAAATGCAAAGTAAAATGTGATCTCTTCAAATTCAACTTGAGAGCATCAGAATTGCTGATTTTGAGGCAGAATTCACAAAGTGTGGAATAAAATAGAAATGGTAAAAACATCTAGTCTTCAAAAAATAATAAGAGAAATTATTTAGTGAGTGATTATTGTAGGACAAGTATTTTTCTCAGTGTTTTGCATATATCTGCTAATTTAATCATTTAAAAAACTCTACTATGAATGTTATTGCTAACATTTTCAGATAAAGTGGGGAGGGCTAATGGTAAAGTTAAAATTCAAACTCAACACTCTTACTTCAGAAGACCTGATTTTTACTGCTCACTCTCCTGTCTATTGTGGATTACAGATACTATGGAAATTTTAATACATATATAAATATGTAAAGTATCAATTTGGGGCATCTTCCTATTGCTGACCTCGGTGCTTCAGATCTCAAGGCAACTATTTTGAGCTCAAAATGCCCAAATATCCTGTCTAAAAACAGGGTTAATTCTTCTTTTCTTGTGCCATGGAGTCCTTTGGTGGTCTGTATGGACCCATTCAGAGACTCATACAGAGTTTTAAGTTATTAAAAATACGTAACTTTATTAAAGGAAATAATTTTATTTAAGTATGGTTTGCAAAATGTTAAAGGCAGGGGAAGTTTGTGATTTGGAAATGTATATGCTTCTTTAATAAGATCTTATGTTGGTTCTAGTAACTGTTTTACTCTCAAAGTAAGGATTCGCCAGGCACTTTATAATCCCACGCCTATAATCCAGCACTATAGGAGCCCAAGGTAGGTGGATCACCTGATGTCAGGAGTTCAAGACCAGCCTGGCCAACATGGTGAAATCCCATCTCTACCTAAAATACAAAAAATTAGCTGAATGTGGTGGTGTGCACCTATAATCCCAGCTACTCATGAGGCTGAGGCAGGAGAATCGTTTGAAGCTGGGAGGTGAAGGTTGAAGTGGGCTCAGATTGTGCCATTGCACTCCAGCCTGAGAAATGGGAGTGAAACTCCATCTGGGAAACAAAAAACAAAACAAAACAAAAAAGGGTAACTCATGATGATCATAAATGTATTTCAGGATATTGCTACAAGAATTCATTATCCCTGAAGTAGAGCCTCTGCCAAAGGTTTTATAAAACCTAGTTTTTAGAATAGTGATTGGCACTCCTTTTCTAGTGTCTCCTGAATCTGAAGACTATGGTCCACTCACAGCAGTAGCTTCAACTGCTTTGTAGTCAACTAAAAACTCCATGTATCACTTCTTGTTAATACTCAACAATTGCCAAAGATGTATGACCAATAAGGTATTATGTCTCACTTTTATACCTTCTTGTTGATATACCTTCCTGCTGTACCTTCTTGTTTACAACCCAAATTTCTATTGTTTTTCACTTACTCTCCACCATTTTACGTGCTCTGGAATATCACACCTGCAACCTCTTTCAGTAAGTGCTCCATTTGCCTGTTTATCTTTTATAAAAATGGATATCTCAGGTAAAGTGTGTGGTTTCCTTAATTACATTGCAGCTACTATATAAATCCTTACTTCTTTACGACTCAGGCCATAATACTTCATCAATATCTACTTTAAAAAATGTTGCCACATATCAACATCCGTTTCTCAATGAAAGTATTTTAGAACAACAAACTAGATAATATATGGACTCTTCTGTTAATATCTTGTCTCCTAAGGGCAAGCAATATTAAATAAAATTAACTTGATTTCTCCTCAAATATTCATTTTCTTAGCCATACTCTGATAATTACCTTCACCTAGGACAATTCTACATCTGTAAAATTAAATTGAAATGGCCTACTATTTGAGAACAAATTTTGATCTTACTTACTTAGCCTCTGTTACTGTAGCCATTAATCAGTTCTTTATTTCAGATATTCTCTCCAGACATAGGTTTTCCTTTTTCTAGTCAGGTGGTCAGAAGCATAGTAGAGTTGAAGAGAGAGCTAAGATGCAAGGTGTCAACACAGTCAATTAAAACTACAAGCCAAAATGAAAGTAACAGTCAATATTTTAATTACTCACTGTGATAAAGTTCACAAAGTACTAACTCTTCTCAGTTCCATTTTCCACCATAAAATGGACTGGTAGGAAGGGTCATCGCACTGCTGTGGGAGCCCTGAAAGAAAGACTCCTGGAGAAAAGGTGGAGGTTAGTTGTAGAAAAGTATTAAGTACTGAGTTAGGGTGGAAAGTTTTGTTTTCATGGTTTCTACCCCCTCTCCCTGAGAAGGAGGTCTCAACAATGGTGCCCAAGGAAGGCCTTGGCCAAACTCCTGAGATAAAAAGACCTTCTGATGAAAGTGCCTGGACTAGGGAAGCAAGAATGCCTAAGAGCATGGCTGGTCAGGGGGGCCTGAGTTCCTAATGCTGACCCCACAGTTAGTTCAAAGCATTGTCACCAAGTTTGTTTGGAGAGGGCAGCTTTTCCCCAAGATGCCTGTTAGATAAAGCCTTTGTCATTGGCTATGGTCAGCCATGGAAAAAATCACGAGTTTTGTTTGTTTGCTTGTTTGCCAGGAGCCCAACTCCAGTTTGTTCTTCAAGACTTCAGTCTGTTCTTCAACACTATTGCAAAAATAGTCTTCTGTTGCTCAAACATCAGTTGTTTGATGTAAAATAAAGAAACTATATATATATAGTTTCTTTAAATTAGTTAAAAAGACATGACAAGAAAAGCTTATTTTCTACAAAAGTGTTTCAATCACTCTTACTCCATGTGAAATCTACGTATTGTCTCTTCTCGAAAGGTAAGAATTGTCCTTTACCTCCTCTACAATGTATCTCCTCTACACTTTGAATCCCACCTCTTCCCAAATTTAAGGACCATAACTCAGTAATTTTTGCCCTTTCCTGTAAAACTGCACCCTCTCTACCCTAATAGTTTTCTCTTTAAGCTTGCTCTAGTTTATTCTATTAAAATATTATAATAAAAATAAATATTCCCTCATTTCAACTTACTTCCTCAGAGACTGTCTCTTTTTGCTCCTCTTCATCACCCCCATATTTCATAAAAAAATAAAATTTACTTTCTCACCTTCTATTCAGTCCTAAATCCACACGTATTAGTCTATTATCATACTGTTATAAAGAGACTAACTGAGACTGTGTAATTTATAAAGAAAGGAGGTTTAATTGACTCACAGTTCTGCATGGCTGGGAGGCCTCAGGAAGCTTACAATAATGGCAGAAGGCAAAGGAGAAGCAGGCACGTCTTACATGGTGGCAGGAAAAAAAAGTGAGGAAGTGTCACAATTTCAAACCATCAGCTCTTGTGAGAACTCACTCAATATCATGAGAACAGCATGGGGAAAAATGCCCCCATGATCCAATCACCTCCCAACAGGTTCCTTCCTTGAAACATGGGGATTGTAATTCAAGATGAGATTTGAGTGGGGACACAGAGACAAACCTTATACTGCACTTAGACATCTGTATCACCACTACACAGAAACTACCTTTATCAGTGTCATCAAGAACCAACTCATTTTCATATTCAGCTTTTATTTCTTAAGTGTCTTAATATTCACTGGTGGAAATAGCCTTTGACACTGTTGATCAATTCCATTTGCCTTAAAACACTCTCTTCTCTTGACTTGTGTAATTTCTCACCATCTGACTTTGTCCCTACCTCTTTTACTTTTTTCTTTGACTTTTTGCTTTAATGGTTTCTCTTCTTCTGCTCATTCTTTAAACTTAAGTGGCCTACCTATAGGAAGTCTTCATTGCAATATCCCTTGAATACTCACATCTCAGGTGTTCAAATAGAACTTGCCACATATTTACTCCAACATTGTTCCTCTTATTTTCCTTATCTCAATGAATGGAGAAATCATTTAAATATAGATGACTTAGTTATTATCGTAGTCTGCTTCTGCTACTGTAATAAAATACCTGAGGTTAGGTAATTTATAAGTAAAATAAATTTCTTTCTTGCCGCTCTGGTTCTGGAAAGTCCATAGTGTCAGCACCTGTTGAGGGTTTTCTTGTTGTGCATTCACATGATAGAAGTTGGAAAGAGAAGAGGACCAAATACTACATGAAGCCTCTTATCTAAGGCACTTCATCTCATTCACAAAGGAAGAGCACCTACAATAAAATCATCTTTTGAAGGCCTCTGCTATTAATGCTACCACATTGGAAATAACTGAATTTTGTTTCCATAGCAGTTATAATAACTGAATAACCATAGCAGTTATTATCCTTTGCCTTCCTACCTTCTTATCAAAACACATGTACAATAAAATCTTGTTGATTATGCACATTCATTTCTGTTTATTTTTTAGTTTTGGGGGAAAAATAGCAACCTTCATGCATATGTATTAATTTCGTGTCAGATACTTTGATGTTTAAAATGCAAAGTTATAGTCTTTGATAGCTCCACCCCTGTGGCTTTGCAGGGTACAGCCTCCTTCCTAGCTGCTTTCACAGGCTGGCATTGAGTGTCTGAGGCTTTTTCAAGAGCACTGTGCAAGCTATCAGTGGATCTACCATCCTACGATCTGGAGAATGGTGGCTCTCTTCTCAGAGCTCCACTAGGCTGGAGGACAGTGGCTGTCTTCTCACAGCTCCACTAGGTGGTGCTCCAGCAGGGACTCTGTGTGGGGACTTCAACCCCACATTTCCCTTTTGCACTGCCCTAACAGAGGTTCTCTATGAGGGTCCCTCCCCTCCAGCAAAATTTTGCATGGACATCTAGGCATTTCCATATATTCTCTGAAATCTAGGTGGAGGTTTCCAAACCCAATTCTTGACTTCTGTGCACCTGCAGGCTCAACACCACATGGAAGCTGCCAAGGCTTGGGACTTGCACCCTCTGATGTCATGGCCTGAGCTGTACCTTGACCCCTTTTAGGCATGGGTAGAGCTGCTGAAAGTCCCTAGGCTGCACAGAGCAGAGGGGCCCTGGGCCCAGCTCTGGAAATCTTGTTTTCCCTCTAGGCCTCTGGAACTGTGATGGGAGGGGATGCCTCAAAGGTTTCTGACATGCCCTGGTGACATTTTCCCCATTGTCTGGGCAAATAACATTTGGCTCCTCGTTATTTATGCAAATTTCTGCAGCCAGCTTGAATTTCTCCTCAGAAAATGAGTTTTTCTTTTCTATAGCATAGCAAGGCTGCAAATTTTCCGAACTTTTATGCTCTGTTTTTCTTTTAAAATTGAATGCTTTTAACAGCACCCAAGTGACTTCTTGAATGCTTTGCTGCTTAGAAATTTCTCCTGCTAGATACCCTAAATCATCTCCCTCAAGTTCAAAGTTCCACAGATCTCTTGGACAGGGGCAAAATGCCACCAGTCTCTTTGCAAAAACATAGCAAGAGTAACTTTTATTTCAGTTCCCAATGAATTCCTCATCTGCATCTGAGACCACCTCAGCCTGAATTTCAGTGACCATATCATTACCAGCATTCAGATCAAAACCATTCAACAAGTCTCTAGGAAGTTCCAAACTTTCCCACATTTTCCTTTTTTTCTTCTGAGACTTCCAAACCATTCCAGCCTCTGCCTGTTACCCAGTTCCAAAGTCACCTTCCACATTTTTAGGTATCTTTACAGCAGCGCCCCACTCTACCAGTACCAATTTACTGTATTCATCCATTTAATGCTGCTAATAAATACATACCCAAGACTGGATAATTTATAAAGAAAAAGATGTTTAATCGACTTACAGTTCCATATGGTTGGAGAGGCCTCACAATCATGGTAGAAGGTGAAGGAAGAGCAAAGTCATGTCTTACATGGTGGCAGGCAAGAGAGAACTGAAAAACAAGAGAAGAGGAAAACCACTTATAAATCCATCAGATCCCATGAGAATTCACTCACCATCATGAGAACAGTATGGGGGAAAGTGCCCCTATGATTCAATTGTCTCCACCTGGTCCTGCCCTTGATATGAGGGGATTATTAAAATTCAAGGTGAAATTTGGGTGGGGACACAGAGCCAAATAATATCAACCTTCCACTTGGCCCAGCTCCAGTGCTGGAGGTCACATTTCAGGACGAGATTCAGAGAGGATAAAATAACGAAACCATGTTACCATGTGTTTCCCATGCCTATATCTTTCAGTAACTTTCCATTATATATGGAAGAGATTGCTGACTGTTTCTGTAAGGGCCAGATAATAAATATCTTAGACTTTATGGAGCATACAGTGTTTGTCACAAACATGTAACTCTGTTGTAGCATAAACACAGTCATAGTCAATACTTCCATGAAAGAATATGGCTGAATTCCAATGAAACTTTGTTTGTAAGAAAAATGGCAGGGCAGATTTGAAAACCTCTAACACAGAGTGAGACAAATCCACAATCTTAAGAATGCTTTAATAAACACTTTGGTACATGCCCAACCTATAGAACCTGCAGAATTTATTCACAGTGACCACTAGTCTCTGCTTCTGATTATAATAGCCTAGACAATTATAACAGCTTTGGTACCAATTTTCTGTGTCAATCTATTCTTGCATTGCTATAAAGAAATATCAGAGGCTGGGTAATTGTTAAAGAAAAGAGGTTTTATAGGCTCACAGTCTGCAGATTGTGCAAGAATTCTGATATCAGCATCTGCTTTTGATGAGGCCCTCAGAAAGCTTAAAATCATGGCAGAAGGTGAAGAGGGGGCTGGTATATCAGTTTTCCTTTAAAGACTCCATGATGGGGGATCTCTAAGACCATTTCATATTCAATGATTCACTAGATAGAATCACAGAACTCAGCAGAGCTCTTATACTCTGAAAGTTATATTTTACTACAATAAATGGATACAACTGAAAATCTGCAACAGAGGCTGGGCATGGTGGCTGATGCCTGTAATCCCAACACTTTGGAAGGCCAAGGCAAGTAGATCACAAGGTCAGGAGTTCGAGACCAGCCTGGCCAATATAGTAAAACCCCATCTCTACTAAAAATACAAAAATCAGCCTAGCATGGTGGTAGGCACCTGTAGTCCCAGCTATTCAGGAAGCTGAGGTAGGAGAATCACTTGAACCCAGGAGGCGGAGGTTGCAGTGAGCCAAGATTACACCACTGTACTCCAGCCTGGGCGATAAAGCTAAAATAAGAAAAAAAAAAAAAAAATCTGCAACAGAAAAAGATGCACAGTGCAGACTCTGGAGGAGACCAGGTGCAAGCTTCCAATTGTTCTTTACCAGCAAAATCATATAAAGAGTGCTAATTATCCTAGCAACAATGTATATAAACATGCATGAATTATTAACAGTAATGGAAACTCATACAAGCATTCTTGTCCAGATTTTTTTTGTGGTGGAATCAGTTATGCAGACATGGATGACCACCTGAATGTTTAATCTTAGTTATTTCATCTCCAGTAACTCACAAGTTCAAACTACTACTGTGTGGCCCAAGGCTCAAACATAAATCACATTTTTAGCATAAATTATCTGGCATGGCCCAAAGTCTTAGGTGAAAAAAGATATATTCCATTCTCTGAAGAGAAATAAATACATCACTTACTCTAAACTCCTTTTAACATGATCATTTTCTTAATCACCTTTGTATCCCTATTGCATGTATCATGCCAAAAATATAGTAGAGGTTTAAGTATTTTTTAAAAACTGAGCAAAAACAAATCAGAAATGTTTTCTTGTTTTTGTTTTTGTAAATTAATTGGTCAGGGATTATATATTGAAATACATCACTAAATAACATAGAAATAACTTCTTATAGTCAATAATTGGATAGCTTACAGGATAGATCAACCTAATAATTAAGTATGAAAAGTAAAGTATGTGGTATGCGATATCATTAAGAAGAAATGCAGTTGAAATTTATTTTAGGTAACTTTCAAGCATTTTTTCAATAAGTTTCATATCCCACCAATAGGATAAAGATCAACAAACTCTAGACCTCTATCTAAATCTGATTTGCCACAGTTTTTTGATAAACAAAACTTTATGGGGATGCGTGATCTTCATTCTTCTTTCACACTAAAATGGCAAAGTTGTGTAATTGCAAGGAGACAGTAGGCCACACAGCCCCCTAACACTAGAATATTTTCTATTTGGCCTTTTACTGGCAAAGTTTTATAAACTCTTCCCCAGATAAATAAAAAAATTTACAACCATAATCTCAAAAAAGGAAACACATGGTTGAGTAATTTGATTGGTTGCACCTCTGAGGCAACTATGTTTACTGTTGTTGGGTATCAAAATGAAAATCCCCACTTAGTCTATTAAAAACATTCTGAAGAAATAATTGCTAATATTGAAAGTCATTCATACATATTTATGTCAGGATTTCTATATCATATTCTCTCTCTTGCATGACTTTCAAGTGGTTAATATCTAAATACCTTATAGATTAGTTAATTAATATCTAAATATCTTATAGATTCCCCTTATGTGGTACAAGTACTACCTTTTTTCTAAAAGATCTAAAGTTATAAAAATTAACATTTTTTATCATATTAATATTATTTTCATTTCAATAATATTAATATTATTTTCCATTTAATGGATACCTAGGGAAGAAATGGTCCATTTTTTTCTCCCACTGGATACAGTTTTTTTTATCCATAGCCATTACACTGGGCCAAGAGTGCTAAGTGCTTTGAAGTTGTTTCAGATCTGGCACTGAAGAGGTTATTTTCTGTGACAGTTTTTCTTAAATAGAGTTTGGCTGGCTAAGTCAAGGAGATCATACTGAGCTCTGTGTGAAAGGTCCATACCAAAGGAATTTCAAACAGCAGGCAGCAAGATGAAGTCCTGGTTGCTTAGCAGTTACTTTCAAACAGAACTAGTAAGAAGGATAGAGAAACATCCCAACAGACAGATCATAGACACTCCAAAACACATCTCTCGCAAGTCTAAGGAACAGACACAGATATAGGATGCAGATGTTAGAAACATATCGAGTTGTATGTTATAACAATTAAAACATAATTTAATTCTGGAGGAAATTGGGCTAATAGGATTTAACACAAGGCAGATGCTTGGAAACAGGGAGTAAGTGAGGAACCTAGACATAGAAAATGAGGGAGAGGCCAGGGCTTAAGCACAAGTGATTAGAATCAGTTCCCAGTATTACGATACAAGGTCAGAGTGGTAAGCAACTGAACACAGATTTAATGAAAAAACTAACAATCTAGGTCTCTTTGTATTAACTCTTCTTTTTAGCAGATAAGTCACAGAATCTGGAGAATGGTGAAAACATACGGAGGCATTAAATGCTCCAAAATTCAAAATTAGCATGACACAGAGTCAGGGAGCCAAGAAAACCAATGCAACTTGTGATTTATCTTCATTTCAAAGGGTTATTTAAGCTCTCTCTGATTGTGAGCCAAGAAACCCTCACAAAATGCTCTATTTTAATGCAACATATGTAACATCAACCAGTTTCTCTTTCAATTACCTTCTAGTAATTATTTTCTTTTTTCTCTCTAGAATGTAGAAAGTTTTATTTCCTTGCTGGCTTTGGTTTCTTTTTCTATCTAGTATTTACATTTACAGAAGAAAAGAAATATAATATCATGAATTTACCAGAAAATAAAATTAGAACTATGTCAGCCAAAATTAATGAAGTAAATAGCTGTGACAACAAAAAAAGAGATTAGATGGAGAAGATTGCTAGAGTAAACACTTAGTGTTGTTGGTATTCATTTTATGACTTCAGTCTGCTGTTAGTAAAACAAATGCCACAGTAAGAGCCAATCAGGCCTATTGGAAAAATATACCCTGTATCAGAGATGCAGTATTAGCCATCATAATATTATTATTTCTGTGAGTGACCCGATAACCTTAAGAGGTGTTAAATTATAGTTGTAAATACAAAAAAGCCATAAGGAAAATGCCTTATGAATTCAGACAGCTTGGGATTAGTCCTGGATCTACCACTTAATACACTTACTCACCCTGTTCTTTGGGGTCATCTAATCTGAACAGTGGTGTGAGAATGTAAGTACCTCTTTAAGGAGTTGTTGGAAATGTTTCTTAAATAGGTAAGTTTAAGTAGTGGTCACACGTATGCCTGCCATGAAACAAGTGCCCAATAAACATTAGTTATCACCTTATATCACAAGAACTGGAAAAAAATGTAGATACACATAAAATCCAAAATGTATTTTGATGAAGAAGTCATACTGGAAAACTGTCTGTATACATTAGGAAGTAGTTGGTAGCTTCGAACTGAGATATTAAGTCTTTTCATTTTGAGTGCCATCACCAAAAATTAAAATGCTGGCTGGGCATAGTGGCTCAGACCTGCAATTCCAGCACTTTGGGAGACCAAAGAGGGAGGACTTCTTCAGGACAGGAATTTGAGACCAGCCCGGACAACATGACAAAATCCCATCTCTACAAAAATAAAAACAAAATAAATAAATAAAAATCAATAAAACTAAAATTAGCCTGCGTCGGTTTCCAGTCCACAGCTTAATTCCAGAAGCAGGCGATCATGGAGCCTAGGAGGTGTTGAGCATTACAGTGGGAGCCACGACGCGCCGCATCAGATTCGAGGGCCGGGGCAACAGAACGTAAATATTATCCCCGTCCCAAAACAAAACAAAACAAAACAAAAGCAAAAATAAAATAAAATAAAATAAAATAAAATAAAATAAAATAAAATAAAATAAAATAAAATAAAATAAAATAAAATGCTTGTTGTTGGCTGCAAATAACAGAAACTCTAATTCAAACTTTAAAAATTTAGAGAATAAAATGGTGTATAATTCTATATAATATTACATATCAGAGCAACCCAGTTTATTTCTCAGTCTTTTTTCAATTATTTCAAGCTTTTCCCCATGATGATTTCCCTCAATGCTATAAGATGTCAGGCAGAGAAGCTGGAGGAACATTCTAGGTCCCCGTTTACATGCAGAGGGAGAAAGTGAAACCCTTTTCTTCTCAAATATGAAGTAGAAGTCCTTCCCTTCTATCTGGTTCATTCTTGCTCACCTTGCCCATGCACCAGTTGGCTTAATCTGTGTGAAGCTCTGGAGGTCAGGAGCAGGGGACTGAGGAAGTTGCCTTAAATTTGCGCAGTCGTGTGGCATTCAGGAGAGATGGCAATGAAATTAATATTCAATAGAAACAAAGTAGAGAGGAGCAATTGTTGGGCAAACAAAACAGTATCTGCTAGTAAAACAGATATTTCTATTTTATTTCACTGATTTGACCCTATATTGAACATAATTTTAGACAGGAAATTATGTACTGATTGAGTAAAGTGTTGCTAATCTATTGAAACTTCCATACAACTATATCTCTCCCGCCTTTGTTCTTCATGTTTTTTTTTTTTTCTTTAGGAGAGTTATAGGCTGCTATATATAACAATGACAAATGTATATTTGTGCATAAAGGATAAATAAAAGTATGATTTATCCTAAATATATTTTGATTAGGAAAAGAGGCAAAGAAGAAGAGACTATGAAGCTCCAAATATTTCTTAAGGGGGCTTTGTTATAAAGAAATAGAAGGATGAATATGTAGAATAGGAATTTCTCTCTTTGCTAATTCTTGCCAGAACTGACATTTATAGAAAACATATTTATATGTAGAATTAAATATTCTTTAGCTACCAGTTCTTTCTGATTCCTTTCTAAAGGACCACATTTTTGGGGAAAGAGCAACAGAAGGTAAAGTGGTTAAGAATATAGAGACATACATAATTAGAGATATGTAATTTAGAGACAGTTTTTATGACTTTATTACTATTATTTTTCCTGTTTTTTATTTAAATATATAAATATGTGTGATTGCAACTCGAATATATTTTATTGGGTAAAATGGTGTTTAATTATATGTTGCTGATCAGCCTGAGGGTAGATTTGATACATATCAAGGATTTAATTAGAGCATATTTAACTCAAAAATTTTCTCACAATTTTTTTCTTTTAGCTTGAAATAGTTTTTGTTCTCTGTTAAATTAAAAAGCATATAATCATAAAGTTGAAAAGGGGGAAAATCATAGTGGTGCTGTATAGGATGGATGTTCAACAGTCTATATTTATTTTAAAGTTTAATCAAGCATAAAGAGTAGAGGCTTTTGAAGTGCTAGATTATTTGAAGTATTTAATTATAAAAATATATTTTAAAAATATATTTTAAAATAATAAAGTTAACAATAAGGAATTCAAAAAGCATCTTTCACCTGTACATATTTTTACATATTATTATTTATTTAATTTCATTTTTCCGAAAATGTACATATTGAATTGAGAGTTTTCATTTATGTTCAGATTCAATTTTTTTTCTTTTCTAAATGTTGGAGAAACAGATTATATTTTTTGTAGGAATGCTGCTATGAATGGTTGTCTGTTTACTAATTACAGGGCCTGCATATCCTCTATTTCATCCTTCTTTGAGTTTATCGATTACCGTATTGACTTTTCTATTTTCAGCTTGTCTGTTCTTTCACACTACTTTGCACCATTAGCAGAATATAAAATTTATTTTTTATTTCACTTCTCAATATCCGCTTTTGTATTAGGCTTTGAAATATAGCAAATGCTTGTCACTGAAACACTTTAAACCTTATAATGAGATAAATTTCACTTTGTTTTTTCTAAATTTAATGGAATATGAGCTGCTTTCAAAGTAAATAATGATATGCAAAGTAGCAAATAGCTTATTGTTTGTACAGATAAAAACATATATATCCATATGATAATTAGATAGGAAGACATATTTCCTAAAAATTGGAAGGTATGCCTCAAGGTCCTTTAAACAAGAATATTTTTAATGTTAGGATTTAGTCTTCATCAATATCTGCTATGGATGAAAAATTTAAAAAGACATAACATTTTATAATTTAATATGTCATTTTTATTTCTGTGTAACACAAAAGGAGTTATATAAATTATATTTTCTCCAAAATTATTTCTTTGATATTACACTTTCACAGCAAGGTAGATGACATAATTCAATGAGTAGATTTTTTTTCCCTTATGACAATATTTACTATTTAAAAAGCCTGAAAGTTGATTCTAAATTGTCAGAGCTTCTCTCATAAGATTGTCATATATTTTCATATGTTAGGCTATATGTAGTCACTATTTAAAATAAAATATATGTGTGAATTACACACATGGATCATATATCATGACCTATTTGTACAATCTTGTCAAAAAGGTAAAACTAACAAAGAACTTTTTTTTTTTCACTTTAGATACATATTTCTACACAGAGAAAATTTATAAAGCTATGTCTTCGAAAGCGATTGGCCTCCTCTAAGTATGTTCAACAATATGTTTCAAAGTGGCAACCAGATCTTCAGAACTAGATATTAATGAATGGTAATGCCACAAAGGGATAACATTCTTTAATTCAGGTTTCTTAGATTATAAACTATATGTGGGTAAGAATTACTTAATTTGCCTTGATTTTTGTTTTGTGTTACATTTTTAGTTTCTAAAACTAGTACTTGAACATGGTCTGTTCAAATCAATTTGTGTTTCACTAAGTAATTAAATACACAGATTAATTGGTGATTAATCTATGCTCTTCAGCCCAATGTTGCTTCTTCTTTATGCACCGAAGCAAAATATAAAGAGAGTTTTTAGGTATTTTCCTCGCAATAGTCCCTAATGTTATAAAGCCAGTGGCGTGCTTTGTCTTAAGGACAGGATGAATACATTTAGGATTTAAAAACCAGTTAACTCTCTTTAGAGTTTATTTTGATACCCACTATAGGGATAATAGTTTTAAAGGCAAAGTTTAATGTTGCATATTCCAAATATGTTTGGTTTATGTATGTATTTGAAAATGCAGGTTCTGTATAATAAAACTGAGATTGATAAGAGTAAAAACTTGAAAAATAGGCTTAATAATGGGAGTCCAAAATCTTAAACTACACCTACTAAATATTAAACCATGAAGGACCAGGTGCCATAGACAAAGGATAGAAAATTATGCAAACTTATTTTAAAGTTAATCCCTTCCCAAATTCTAAGAGCTGGAAGGAGGATGACTTAAGGAGTCTATACTAGCTGGATTCTTGAGAAGTGGTCTAATGTCTCAACCCTTGGACCAAATCCCCAAGTCATGGTGGAAAAGAACATTTAGCATTTAAGAGCTAGAGATATACATAATACCTAGAGAAGTTCTGCATACAAAATATTGTCTGAGCGGGAGAATAAAAATATAAGCGAAATTCAAGCACAGATTGCATTCCTTGCCCCAGGGCAGTCTGCAAAGTCCAGTACACTCTGGCGCAGTAGAGGAGGTTTCTCTAAATCTTTGGATGTCCTCTAAAGAAATGAAAGTACAAGTTAGATTAAATAGAGCCCCTAAGGTATTCTGGAATAGGAACAAGGCAGTAATAGAGTACTGTAGTTGTCTGCATGAGGACATAGCAGGTCTGAGGTGTCAATAATGAGTGAGGTACACAGCTTTGAAGAGTAAAGTGTAAATAATTCCACTCAGAGGTCAGTATAGGCAGAGAATAATTATGAGACTACTCACTTCTTTCCGTCTTGCCATAAACAAGATATGTAAACTCAAAAATCCAGGGAGAAATACAAGATAAGTAAGGTGAAGGGAGAGAAACATAAAAACAACAAATTAAACAAGTGGTTATGACTAAAAGAACTCAATTCCAAATGAAATAACATCAAGTTTATTTTTCCTTAATGGGCAACAGTAATTATTTTACAATCAATAACAACCAGATCTTAAGATTTATACTTAGTTGACGAGAAACAAAGATATATACTTTCTAACACACCTGATTCAGTAAGTGTAAAGTTTCACACTCATTAAATTTTTAATATGTTGTTAAAAACTCTGTGAGTCCATATTCCAGTCAAAACTATTCCCTAGTTGCATTTAAGAATATAATAGGATCATCTGGAAAGGTTAAAACCCAGATTGCTGGGCTTGCAAAGTTTCCGATTCAGTAGGCCTGAGGTGGAGACTGAGAATTTGCATTTTTAATAAGTTTAAAATTTTGAACACATTTCCAGGTGATACTGATGCTGCTGGTTTAGAACTTCCTCTTGAACAATTATTGCCTTACATATGACCATAATATATGCTTTTTGGATTAGTTGAACTCTGGTTTTATTGTTGTGCCCACAATTTCATATACCTTGCTTCATAATCCAATATGAAAGAAATAAATGGGCTTTTAAAATGGACTAGTACCAGGTTTATATTCGAAACCGCATTGTTGGTTGGCAGTTCAATTAAAGAACAATGTGTGAGACCAGTAAAATCTGGTCTTCCGTATGAAACTATATATGTGCACTGTCACTCACCCTTCTCAAGTGGAATGACTATGCCTCATAGTTTTAGAGATTATAACAAAGTAAGTATTATTGAAAAGTACAACTTAGTCATCTAAAGGTTGTATGATTTTTTCAATATATCTTCTAATTTCTTTGAAATCACAAATAAACCATAACACTCTTGAAATTATTGGATATTATTTGCATCTGCAATAGAAAATAGAATATAGCATGGATATAGCATAATTTACTCTCATCTTAGGTAATAAGGTATAATTGATGCTAATAAAAGCAAATGTCTGAAGACCATTTGAAATATTTAGAGAGATGGCATGCTATTTTAACTGTGAATGGGCACCTAAAGAATGTCTTTTTTATTCCCCTTCCCTTTACTAGTATAGGAAAGATACAGGTATTTCCACTGGGCTCTTATATGTATATTGTTGTTCCACAGTGGGCAGATTGATGCAAATCTATCCCCAAAAGTCCCAGGACTATTTTGCTTATTTTGCCTTTTTGCATTATTGGTAATACTACTGTTAATCATAGTTAACAATTTCAGAAAAGTGTTCCATATTTCTTCACTAGTGTAAATACATGTACAGTTATGTATTACATATTTAGGTCTTATATATCATTAGTTTCATAACTGTTTTATTAATATATACACTAGTATATTAACACTATATTATATGTAAATTTTACTTTCTTCATTATTAATATATTTAGTAAATTAGGTGTCTGGTCCCTTTAATTAAATTCTCAGAGTTTTCTCTTCTTGGATAACTGCATAATTGTTTACTTGTATTGGCCTTTCTCATTTTCCATTTCCTAATTTTCTTCCTAACTTACTTAGTATTCATATGACTGACTCATGACTTTCCCTTCTTTCGACATTTGATAAATGAAATTATACTCAAAATTCACACATCAGCCTTTCACTTTCTTGGTTTACTTAGGGGATAACAGCTATTTCCACTGTAACATTATATTTTCAAAGAGTAGCAACAATATGTCTCATCCCAAATGTTCTTCTTCAATGTGTACTTGCCATTGCCCCATCAGGAGCAAGAATCTAACATCCCTCTTCTTCAATTTTGACAAGTTTTGACTGCCTTGACCAATAGAATATCAGAGAAGACAGCCATTTATCCTCAAAGGCTGAGTCAAAAACGGCTATCAATTTTCATTTTTTTCCTTTAGAACGTTCACTCTGGAAAAAGCTAGTTGTCATATAAGAAGTCCAAGTGTCCTGAGACTACCATGCTGAAGAGTTCACATGGATTTAACATTATCCACTCCATTCATCCTCCCAGCCTTTTCTGCCTGCACATGAGAAATGTGAATGAAGCCATCTTATATCTTTCAAACCACTGCAGCCAGCTAAGTACCACTGAGTAACCTCAGATACTGAGGTGAGTGGCAGAAATATCAGGCTACCATTTTTATCTCAATAAATTGCTTTCATCTCAAACCCTGCCCAAATTTTTGGCCCATAGAATCTTTGAAAATAATTAAATGGTTTTAGTTTAACCATTAAGTTTAAAGTTGTTTATTGTACAACAATATTAACTTGAATATCCACATATTCTAAAATTCCCTTTTTACAGGTAAATTTTTAACAATTTGTTATTCGCAGCCCATCTTGTTCTTGTTATATTCTTCTGATTTTCAAACTTTATATTCTAAATACCAATTAAGCGCTGGATGCTTTAACAAAAATAAGAGAGAGGCTCTTTCCTCATGTCATATTTGAAAAATAGTCAATGAAACAAATACAAAAATATATTGGTTTAGGTCAGTTTCAGAAATAAAGGTATTTGGAAAAAAATTGGAATTATAATTAATACACAGTGGAGTCATAAAAGGATTGAAAACACACGTATCACTGCCTAAATGTTGAGTTAAAGAGAGTAAACCAACTATATTAGTGTGGTGTTAGGTGTTTTGGAGTTAGAACATTCAAGTTACAGACAGTAGCATAAATTCATAAGTTTATAAAGGAAATTTCAAGTAGATTGATGTTAGAATTATGAGTTGTGTTAGAGTTATAATTCATAAAGAGGATACAAAAAATATCAGAATAGAAAAAGAGAGAGGCGAGGGGAAGAAAAAAGACTAGATCATGGGTATCATGGAATATTGAATTTCCTTTTATAAATAATGGAGTCCCAGATAAGTGTACAGCAATAAATCAGTTCTTTGGAAATTATTGGTAATAGATAATCAGTGTTTTTCTTCCCAACTTATTTAGGATAAATACTTTTATAAAATACAAGTGAAATTGCTAGCAATATGCAAGTATATTGGTACATACAATAAAAGCCCTTAAGTTTTACTAGATCAAATAGACATAAAATGGTTTCATCAAATTGTTATAAAATTGCAAAATTCATATCTTCTTTTTAGTGATGCATAAGTACATTCATAATTTCGACTTAAGCATTTGTTGTAGACCTGTAACAGTTTCTGTACTGGCATTAGTCCGCGGGCCACACTTTGACTAGCGATAAAGTAAAGGGACTAAAGAAGAGGGGGTGAATAACTGAGATGCTGTTGTAATTGACCAGTTGAGAAAGACAGATGTATTGCTCTATTTCATGATAACTAGAAATGAAAAGGGGTAGGATGATACCAGAATTGTTAAGGAGTTAAAATTATGCTCTTGTTTCAGGTACTCTCAAGCTAATCAAGGATGACCCTTAACTGAGTATCAGACAATTGGATGAAAGTTGTCACTGTAGCTAGTTTTTGATAGGGAAACATTATAGCAGAAATTTAAGTTTTAGAGTCAGCATATTATAGAAGAGAAAGGCAGAACTCTGAAACCACTGCTGGTGTCATACATGACTCACTGTTCATGTGACCTCAGACAAAATCATTGCCTCTCCATATTCAGCACCTATTCCATAGAATAGAAATAATAAAAATCATAAATGCTTAATTTTCCAACTGACTTCTTGACAGTTTCACTTGCATGCTCTCACATCAAACTCAAAATATAAATCAAATTATGCGTATGTGTATATATAAAAATCAAGAACTGCTTTCTAAACAACTACTTTTATTAATGACACTACAACAACATAAAATTAAAAAAAACTAAGCTCCAATTTTAGTCTTTGTCTGTAATATACATTTAATGAATAATTATATTCTATCATTAAAATAAAATTTTTCTATCTATGTCTATTTCTAAAGTCTTTGCTCTAATTCATGCATTCTCACTTGTCTGATGTAATGGTTTTCTAATATATAGGCAATATATTCTGTCTCAATGTCTAAAAAAATTCAGCAATTCATTAATTCATTAATATAGTTAATAAGGCAATGAAATAGGATTTGTGAAGAAATATAGTTAAAAACTGTTCTTCAAAGAATTCAAATATTTAATAGCTATGATAAAACCAACCAGAAAAATAAGTCAATCAATTACTTTCCAAAGATCAACCAATTATTGACCTGGGCTACAGCTCTGGAATCCTGGAATATATCATTCTAAAATAAAGACTTCAAGCAGCTTGTGTTGGTTCCTTTTTCCTCAATTCCCCACATAGTGATACACTAAGGGCCAGATGTTTATCTGAACATGCAGCAGATTTTGCATTGTAGGAGAGAAATCTCAAAATTATAAGACTCAAAACTTCAATACGATGGCAGACACATCTGTCCATGAACATCTCTGGAGCAAATCCTCTCCAAGGAAGAGAAGGAAAGTACTCTAGGTTATTAAAACCCTGGAATAAAAGCAAATGCTTCTGCAGTAGAGGAGAAAGTATCTTAAGGTTATTATCCTTACAATGTATGCAAATGACTCCAGGGAAATCGTTTCTAAATATCCCCAAGGATTACCTCTAATTTCCAAGGGACATTTGCCATTTAATAACACATTCTGAACCAGGAAGGAATGTGAAAAATTTATGGAACACTGTCTCTCAATGGAATTAATAACAATAGTATTAAAATTACATAATGCACATGTTAGTTGGTACACAAATAACCAAGGTGCTTAATGATGTGATAAACATTCTACTTCATATATATATTTCACTTATTTTCATAACAATCTTATAAAGAAAACATTATTGTTCTTTCCTTATACCCAAAGTTAAACCGAGACTAACAAAAATTGAACAGTTCTTCAAAGTCATACATTAGTAAGACATAGATCCAAGGTGCAATGTCATTTTTATCAACATCAAAATCTATGTTGTTAAAAATACTACTACATTACCATTAGAGTCTAGGGGAACCATTTATGGTGCATCTTTTGGGATTTTCTAGTGAAAATGGGCTGTTAGGAAAAACAAGATAATAATTAATAAAGACAAAATTTACAGAAA
Organism: Papio anubis; assembly: GCF_008728515.1. Lineage (NCBI taxonomy): Eukaryota > Metazoa > Chordata > Mammalia > Primates > Cercopithecidae > Papio > Papio anubis. Next base: position 41,177,958 of record NC_044990.1, read on the forward strand.
CCATATTTTTCTCTTTTTTTTTCTTTCTTTTTTTTTGAAACGAAGTTTCGCTCTTGCTGCCCAGGCTGGAGCTCAATGGCGCGATCTCGGCTCACTGCAACCTCCGCCTCGCAGATTCAAGCGATTGTCCCGCCTCAGCCTCCAGAGTAGCTGTGATTACATGCATGTGCCCCCACACCCGGCTTTTTTTTTTTTTTTTTTTTTTTTGTATTTTTAGTAGAGACGGGATTTCTCCATGTTGGTCAGGCTGGTCTCTAACTCAACCTCAGGTGATCCACCAGACTCGGCCTCCTAAAGTACTGGGATTATAGGCGTGAGCTACTGTGCCAGGCTGAGAAATAATATTTTTATCAGGATAACATCCCTTCATTTAAACAGATTTATTTAAATTATATGACATTGATTTCCTGCTTAGCAACTGATCAATTTTTATAATACAAATTACATATTACATAAATATTACATTATACCTAGCAAGTTGAAAACTAGGATGTTACCTCAATGTTTTAGCTATTATTTTGTCTTCAATGACTTTTCTTTCAAGGCATAACAAAGGGTACTATCTGAATAAGACAGAGTATTTCGCCAGATTATTTTCTAAATGTCAGCTATGATATATTTGAGATGTCACCTGCTGCTGCTATGGAGTTTCATTTTAACCAGAACCCCCATTTCTTATACAACTCATACACTTACAGCATTAAGGAAAGTACTGAGTAAGAATCACTCAAAATATAATGGGCATCAGGCAAGAGTTATCAAACACTTGAAAATCCATTTTCATAAAATGATGCCAATCATTGTCAAAAATTATTGCATTAAATAACAAGTGAAGGTTTGCTATAAGTGTATACAGGAAGTAAATTTCAATGGTTTTATCTTTTGATTTCAAAATATTATATTCTATGGTTTATCTTAAATTATTAGAAATATTTGTTAATTCCAAACTGGTGTTGTCTACCCTGTGCATATAAAATTAAAATAGGAGAAAACAAAAATAAAGTTTTTCTTTTTTTTTAAATTACCAAACAAACTCACTATTTCACAATCAAAGTCATACACTTTAAGACATGAATTGCACAGTGTTAATTCACGCGCAGGTGCATTGATGGCTCAGCGCCTTCAGCCTCATGCTCAGTAGCACACTAAGTGTGAAATATTACAACACAATTCACAACCTGTCATGTCTTAAGGCTTAATTAGGGATGTTTATGATCTTGTTATTCATACTGTATCAGTAACAGATGACTAAAAAAAGAGACAAGAGACCATTATATGCAGAATAGCGTCATCATCATCACATAAACTGTAGCTCAAACTGTGGCTTAATTCAGTCTGAAATGGTAACTGAAAAAATAATGAAAATAAGTATCAAAGGAGAGTAACACAGCACAAATGCAGTGTCCAATAATGGGATCCAAGAATATACGTATATATTTCTTCACAGTTTATTTCCTGGGCACTGCATTTGTGGGTATTTATTTAGATTGGAAAAAGATTAGATTAAATCCTGCAAAAAAAGTCTATATGTTGTTGTAAGGAGAAAATCATTATTCCATCAACACATTACAGGATTATAAACTCAATACATATACTTACAAATTATTTTACTTTCTCTGATGATAATACTAATTAACAATCTATACTTAATATTGTATAGATAACATTATCAAGATCATCTAATTCTAATAATTTGTGATCATAATCATCTAGGTCATTTAATATTAGCATTAATATTCATTAATATTAGTAATATTAATACATTTTAGCACATACACATATATTTTTAAAGTATTATCAATCCATTTTCTACTCTGCATGACAAGTCATCACAAATTTAGGGACTTAAAACAACACATGTCATTATCTCACAGTTTCTATGATCAGATGTCTAGGCACTACTTGGTCGAGTCTTCTGCTAAAAGTATCCTGAGGCTGCAATCAATATATCTGCTAGACTGCGTTTTCATCTGGGCTCTCAACTAGAGAAAATTTCATTTTTAAGCTAACTCAGATTGTTGCAAAATGTCATTTTCTTGAATCTGTGTTACTAAGACACCAGGCATTTATTGGATTTTGGCTGGACGTGACCCTCAGCCTCTAAAGGAGTTCCAAATATCCTCTCTATAGGCAGTTTATAACACAGGTCTTTACTTCCTCAAGGCTAACAGAAGTTCTCATATTACTTACCTAAGACCTACTTTCATATAATATAACCTAGTCAAGAGATTTACATTTATTACTTTTGCCATATTCTATTGGTTAGAAACTTGTCATAAGTTCCACCATCACTTAAGGGGAGAGGATTATCAAAAGGCATGGACATCAAAAGAAAAAATGCTGGGGACAGCGGTCATCTGTTCCACCCATTGCCTCATTTTAATTTTTCCAAAACCTTAGAAAGCAAACATTATTATTTCACTTTTATAGGTGAGAAAATTCAAGTTCAGAGAGATTTAATTACTTTACTCTGTTTGCACAATTTATATATTTCATAACAAGTGTTATTATCCAAAAGTATTTTCTTCAAAAGTCAATGTTCATTTCAACAGAAAGCTAACTTGATATGAGTGGTTCCCACATCTTGGAGGATCTTGAAAATACCTAAGTGTTTCTAAAATCAAATAAACTATTATCTACTTACATTAACTTTTTATTTATATATTTATTTTTAAAATGGTATATAGAAAAGCTAGAAAATAGATTCAAGACTTGTTCCAGACAGTCCAGCAAGGAAGGTGTTTTGAATCAAAGTTTGTTTCACAGAGATAAATAACCACAGAAAAAGGAAATTAAAACTTTTGATCCAGTGTGGTGGCTCATGCCTATAATCCCAGCACTTTGGGAGGTCGAAGCGGGAAAATTGCTACAGCCCAGGATTTAAAGACCAGCCTGGGCAACATAGTGAAACCTCATCTCTACAAAATGTCTCAAATAAAAATTAAAGAAAATTAGCTGGGTGTGATGGCACATACCTGTAGTCCCAGCTACTCAGGAGACTGTGGTGGGAGGATCACTTGAACCCAGAAAGTTGAAGCTGCAATGAACTGTAATCAAGCCAATGCGCTCATGCCTGGGTGACAGAGTGAGACATTGTCTTTAAAAGAATACAAAACAAGCAAACAAACGAACAAACAAAACCAATCAAGCAAATAACCTCTTACAGATCTTGCTTAATGTAAAAAACAACTTCAGTATGACTTCCCAAAGTTCAAGTGAGCTGGCTTGTTGCAAAGAGATAGCTGTCATTTACTGGATTCTTACTCTTTTTATGAGACTAAGTTAAATTATTTAAATGAATAAGTTGATTTATTTTTAAAAATATCATTTCAATTTTATAGAAAAGGAAACTAAAACTTAGAAATAAAGTGACTTGGCAAAGATCACATAGCTAGTAAATAGGACCTTTGTTCAGTCCCACTAACCCTGGATGTCTTACTGAGGAATCGTGGGCTCATGGAAGGAGAGCAGGGTAAGGTATTAGTGTTTAAACATTTGACACAGTATCTGTTATGATTCCTACAAAGCTTGCAGGACTGAGTGGGGAAGAAAATATACAATAATAAATGACTCTAACTAGATGGTGAGATAACTTGCCACTGTAAAATTTAGGGTCTAATCTGCAGTTTTTGCTGCTATGATTGTCTGCTGCCTGAGTTGGCTCCATCTTTACTGGAAAGCATGCTGATTTCCAGAAGCAAAGCTGGGGTATGGCAACATTTTACTCTGAGAAGGCTGAAGTGAGGAAAGCTTTCTAGGCCAGAGATATTCTAGAACTGTGGGAATCCAAACACCAGCAGAGTCACCAAAGACTTCTACATTTATGACCATTCTCAGGACATTGTTTTCAGATGTGGGACATAATATAGGATAAAAAAACGCCAAAACCACAACTATAATCAATATCCTAACTGACCTGAATAGACTGACGACTCTGGATACACAGATGATGTGTAGAAGGTGAACACCATAGAGAAGCCATTAGTTAAGACATATTGCCAGGTTTGGTGACTTGTGACTGTAATCTCAGGAGTAATACTCAGGAGGCTGAGGTAAAAGGATAGCTTGAGTACAGGAGTTTGAGACTAGCCTGGGCAACATAAGAAGATCTTGTCTCCAAAAAAAGTTATTTTTTAAGAAAACAAAAAACATAGGGATCACTCTGAACATGTAAATTATACACATTCACGTGGTCAGAAACACTGACTAATCTTGTGCCCTGACACACTAACTTCTATAAACAAACTGGTATGTTTAATATGTGAACTAATTCTTAAACATAAATCACTTCAAACCCAGTGACCCTTCCCCAACACCAGAGGAGCTTCTGATAACTCTGCCTCAGCTATATGGGGAGCTCACTAGGTATAACTAATGCAATATCCCCAGCTAACCATTGTTTTAAGGGAAGATAATATATACCCGAACTTAATTAAGTAAATTAAAATATGCCTAGGGAAACAGAAGAGTGTTTTATTCTGTTACAGTAGGTAGTCAGACATGAGCAGGACAGGAGAGGCCCCCCCAACACAAGGAATGACAGGCAACCATCCGGTGATGGTCAAATGGTTGTTAAACTCTCTCTCTAAAACAATAATTGCTCACAGCCAACACCAGGAAAAGGCAGTCTCCCAATAGATAGAGAATCCATGAAACCGGTGACCAATAGCCTCCCAATAAAATCTCAGGTGTTGAGAGAGCGGGCTCAAGCATGCACACTAAGGGTCAAAATAGCAGGCTCTAACTGGTGTATGACCTTCTTCTAGAAACACTCAATTGATAAAGAAATAATGCCTCAAGTAATAATTGTACAACTTTAATAAACACACTGAGCATGAGCTTAAGATCTCCCTGATTGAAAGAAAGTGCATTTCTTTCACTTTTCACATTGCTTTGAGTAGAATTTGGCCTGCCAGTTACATGCTGGGAAAACTATCATCTTCTTATTTCTAGCTAAAGGCTGAAGGGTAACAAGTGGGTCAGGCTATGATAGAGCCCGGGTGAAGCCATCTTCTCCAAATCCTAAATTAATAGAGAGATTCACAGGCTTCAGTCAGAATTATTCTTGACTCTCAGGTTCATAATGCCAGCCATAAAACTAGCTCACAATATAAACATTAACATATTCTAAAAGATCAACCTCATATGACAAGTTCTCTTGCCAGAATGAACCAATAATAAAATTAATATTAAATACAAATTAACATAAAAAAGAAAAATGACCTTCACATGCCACATATTTGAAAACCAAACCTTCACAGCAAGATACACTTTAGATTAAAGATAAAGTGTAGGACTATTTCTACATACAGATAACGGAATGGCATCAAAAATGACACTGGTCAAAATGTTTGCGAGGCACAGAAAATGAAATATTTAGAAAGAGATGCGCAGCTTAAAAAAAGAGAATAATTGACAGAGATAAAAAAATAGGAAGTAATTATTTTGTTCTTTTCAAAGACTAAGAAGTAATGAAAGAATTAAGGGCACAACTCAATAAAACAGAAAAAATACCTAATTTATAGATACATTTAGCAATAACACTTTAGATTGTTTAAGCACAATTTAAAGTAAGATTTTATGAAAAGATGAACAGGATAGATACACCTATAGCAAAACAAGTCAGGAGTGTGGGCAGGGGAAGGGAGAAGAGAAAACTTTCAAATAAAAATGAAAAATAAAAGTGATTAGATATATAATAAATTTTAAACACTTTAAGAGAATCTTTAATCATATTTATAATTAAGTATTTTTGTGTGTAGCATATTGTTGGACCTCCCATTTTTTACCTAATCTAAAAATATTTGTATTTGAGTGTTTCAATCACTAACATTTAATTTTAAATTGTATGGTTATGTTTATCTTCTTGCTGTTTACTATTTTTTATTTCACTTTTTATTTTTCTGTACTTTCTGTTTTGATTTGGTTATCACCTACTAGACTATCTTGCTAAATGGCTATTGAAGCTTTGTATTCATTATTAAAATTGTTTTATTCTATATTTTAACTTATGTATTTTTAAAAGTTTTTTGTTATATTTTATGCATATGAGTGCTTAGTTTTTGGTTGCAAATGGCTTCTCCCACTCGTTGACTCATCTGTTTGCTCTCTTGTATGTCTTCTCAAAAATAACTCCTATTTTCATAAAGCTGAGTTTATCAATTTTATTTGTAGTTAGTATTTCGAGTATATGCATGTCTTGTTTTTGAAATATTTGCATATGTAAGAATCATTATATGTCATGTTATATTTTGTACTTAAGAAGCAAAACATTTATTGTGCTGTTGTAGGTATTTATTTTTTAACGTAAAGTAGCACATAAGAGACATCATCTCAAAAATTAGCGTCAATTGACAATTAATTGGCTATGATTGGATTTATTTACATAGAACAGTTAAATTCTTAAAATGTAATAAGATCAATCCACTTATTATATCTTATAATGAGGCATAATTTAGCCTAGGTATGATTAGGTTATGAGTTAATTCCTGGGATAAACACACTGAGCATGAGCTTAAGATCTCCCTGATTGCTCTAACTGCATTTCTTTCATTTTTCACATTGTCAAATATTTGTTAAAATACATTGTACCGTATTATTGAATTATTTTTTATCGTTATTTTAAATAATATATTTTCAGATAATAAAATAAAATAGAAGTTATTGTTTTTTCTACATTAGTATAGTTTTTATGTATGTAACAGAAATACATTTATAAACATTTAATGGTTCACATAACTTAAAACGAGGTTTTATTAGAGTAAATTTCATTTTAAGACTGTTATGGCAAAAAGCACCTACAGAAAAATATGAGAATTATAATAGATCATAAAATATCTTAAGCATCAGGTTTAGTAAAACCTGTATTTAAGGAATAATATATATTCCTTAAAAACCTTTTTTTATGTACTCAAGGAAAATAGATCTTCATATTGATATGTTTGTATTGGTGAAAACGTGAATATCTGCTAGAGCCTGCAAGCAAATAGTGGTTAAAATCACTATAAATAAAAGTATCTTGTGGTTTTATATGCATCTCCATTTCATTCATTAGCTGGAGTTAAATTTACTGTTTTTTCCAGATCCCAAAGGTCAAATATTATTTATAATGGCAGGTGGATATAGTTTACAAGCAGATTACTCTGAAGTCCTTTGTGAAAGTAAGAAACTATTTGTCCCTTCTAATAAATATGCATTTAATTTCCTTAAAATGTTTGAAAAATCATTACATATATTTTAATAAAAATAACTAGTTGGCAAGACACTGTTCCTTTAAAATGTTTGAGTAAACTAATATTCATTTAAAAAGTACTAGTTCTAAGATTGAATAATTTTATTTAACTCTGTTAGTCATTATTCATCCATTTATTCAATACATCTTTAGTGAGCACCTTACTGGAGCTGGCACTGTGATATGCTGTGCATATAGTCGTGAATAAGTCTGACATTCTCCTTTATTTTGAGCAAAATTATCTCTCTTGTTTTTACCCCACTTTTCTCTTATAAGTGGCTTCTTATATATGTTCTTTATTTAATATTTTACATTTGGAAAGTCTTCTTTTTTCTGATTTAGTATTATGAAAATACTAATTGATGATCATCACTCATTTTTTAAGAGTGGAACTGTTTCATATCATTTGTGGGGTCATATAGATACATATTCTATCTCCAGGAATTTAATCTCTAATCATGTTTCATCATAAGTCACATAGTGAATGAATTTCTAGTAGAAAAATTAAAATAGTAAACATGTTTGCTCCAAACATTATAATTATTTATTGTTTCTCTTGTTGACTTAAACACTAAATCAAAGCAATTATGTAGGAAACTAAGGCAAAAAAAAAAAAAAAACATTTTTTTCCATATATGAGAAGATAAGGATAGTTAAAAAATCAAAATATCACCTTTAAATGAATCAATAAAAATGTTTCTCTATATTGATTAAACATACTTGATAGTTTTTTCAATGCTTTAAATTACTGTACTGATAAATTTCATTATGTTTTAATTTAGAAAACCCCAGATACATGTAACATAGTTGGTAACATACTGTGTAAGAGAAAACTGCCTTTTTTTCTTTAGTAATTTAATTGTTTTTAAAGATCAAGGATCTATAATTTCAAAGTAAAGATGATTTTTCTTATATAAATATAAAGATATATTTATATTATATATCATATACATATATAATTATTTTAAGGAAAAGATACAGAGTTTAGTTATAGCTAACACCAAGAGGAAAAAGAGCAATACCCAAATTCTTTATTGTGTCATTAACTTATCTGTAGGCATCAATAAGACCTTTCAAAAATTTTATTTCCCAAATTACAAATGTGCAAGGCATGCCTCTTAACAACCTCTTGTCACATTAGACTCAATGGCTGAATTACAGTATAACATGATCTGTTTATAATCAACTCCCTTATGGATTGAAAATGTTTGTAAAAAGGTTTGAAATAAAAGTAGTTTCATGTTTACAACTTCATGCTTTCTTTTTACTTTTTCTTTCCTATAGTCATGCTTTTTTCTCTACATTTGCAGAGTCTGTCATACCATTATGACAAGAATATAAATATTAATGATTTAGCCTATTGAAAGAATTACAGAACAGAGGATTCAAATTAGTGTCTTATCAATTTATTCAGAACTGATAACCAATCACACAATTTATATTACTTCAAAACTCCTACTAATATAGGTTTATTTTAATACATTTTTAAAAGTCAATCTCAATCTTCAATTTTGCTCTATCCACCTAGAAGCTGTTCAATACTATATACCCTTATAATAAATGCCTTTTAAAACTATACATTTATGTCAGCAGAGTTCATATAATCATTCTTCCAACACCTATCTTTTTATATTGTTAGTCTTTTATAAAAGAAAAAAGTATGTCATGTATTAATATAATATAACCAAAACTTGTTTCAAAAATGTTATTTTCTATTTCAAAGTCTAATTTAATAAACATTGTCACTGTAACACAATTTTTTCATTTTCATATTAAGAGGTCAGTTGGAATAACAGACACTGGAATTTTTAGCACAGTATGAAAATAATTAATTATACATCTTCAATTAAGACCAATTAGAGTTGTAATTTCTCTGGCTTGCACATCATGAAAGAACTCTACCAAAATGTCTAATGAGCATAGACAGTTCATTAATGTTAAATTTGGTCTCCATGTCTGTTTTCATCTCCTGTGGTATTTTGTGGGTTCCTAAAAACTCCTGGAAATTGTGTATTAGAGATGTATTACATCTAATAACATCATTTATAGGGATTTTAAATATTAAACAATACATTAATAGGTTAGCATTACTTATATTCCTAGAATGTAGTAAAACATTTCAGGAAGTTTTGGATTTAATGATTTGATAAAATGAAATTTAATAAATTCTTTACCCTAAATCTTTTATTCAGGAAATCATTACTATGCTGCACTAAAGTGAGTCTAAAAGGCTCCATGTAGTTTGTAGTTTTTAAAAGGATTAAAAAGCTCTATGTAGTTTTTAAAAGGATTAAAAACTGTATTTCTATTAGCAATTATTATATTTGTTGTATATATATTATACAATATAGAGAATCTTATTACTTCGCATTTTCAATGTGCTTTACTCCGTGACATGTACATGTAAATAGTATGTTTCACATTGAAAAGCACTTTGAACTTATGCAAATTTGATCCAAAATAGAAATTACACAAATTAGTAAGCTAACAAATGTGAACTTTAATGTTATTTTCTTATACAGAAATGAGTTATGTTTGATAAAATTGTCAGTATACATCTGTTTAAAACTGTGTAAATATTTCTTTCATTAAATACTCTATATATTTTTGAGACAGTCAAGGCATTAAATGGAACAAAACATTTTAGATTAAAACAAATATTTTTATTTGAACTACTTGACTACTCCCTGTAGAAATGGCTTTAGAATTGTTATATAAACATTACACTTAAACGCAGGTAAAACTTCAACCAAAACGTTAGTCACAATTAATAATACCAAAAAAAAACCAACTGGCCTAGAAAATGCCACTGATCTTAAATTTTGGACAATCACAGGCATGCAATTATGTTAAGATACACAAATATATGGTCAGTTAAATTGCACAAATGTAAATTATTTTAAAATGCCAAGTCTTCAACAAACGTGTCAAAGAAATCTTGTATCTGTTAAGAAAAACAATGTAAGATAAACAATGTACTTTAGCCCATACCTCACATCATAATAAAATAGTTCACACTGTATTGAGCATTTACCTATGATGCACTTAACAAAAAAAAAGGTAAAGAAAAGATAAATAAGACTTCATAAAAATTAAAACTGACTTAGAAGCCGCCATTAAGTACATAAAATTGAAAGCTATAGATTGAGAGAAAATATTTTAATATACGTCTATCTAAACATATGTGTGTGGGAAAACATGTGTAATATATTTGTACAAATAAACAGTAAGAAGATAACACAGGGTGTGTGTGTGTGTGTGTGTATGTGTGTTGAGATGGGGTTTTGCTCTTGTCACCCAGGCTGGAGTGCAGTGGTGTGATCTTGGCTCACTGCAACATCTGCCTCCCAGATTCAAGCAATTCTCCTGCCTCAGTATCCCGAGTAATAGGGATTACAGGCACGTGCCACCACACCCCGCTAATTTTTTGTATTTTTAGTAGAGACGGAGTTTCGCCATATTGGCCAGGCTAGTCTCAAACTCCTGGTATCAAATGATACACCTACCTTGGCCTGCCAAAGTGCCGGGATTACAGACATGAGCCACTGCATCCGGCTTAACACAGTTGTTTTTGTTTTTGTTTTTTTTTTAATGGGCAACAAACATATTGGAAGGCACTCTGCAAAGGCATATGTACCAATAACGAAGAAGCGCATGAAAAGTTGTTCAATATTGCTTTTCATCAGGGAAATGCAAATTAAAACTACCATTAGATATAACTTCACATCCACTAGGAAGGTTATAATTAAAGTGACAAAATATTAGAGAGGAAGAGTAAATGGAACTCTCATACTTTGTCAGTAGAATATGAAATGATAGAGCCACTTTGGAATTTAGCTGAAAGCTTCCTAAAAAAGATCAATATACTCCTATTTTATATTACTTTATGTGAGGCAGTCATTCTACTTCCAGATATTTACCTAAAAGATATGAAAATATGTCCATAAGGAGGTGAATACAAGAATATTGATGCAGTTTTATTCAAAAGAAACAAAAACTAGAAACAATCCAAATGTCTATTAACAGAAGAGTAAGAAATTATCACACATCACTTCAAGGAAATTATACTTAACAATAATTAACAAAATATAATTACACCTCATGAATTACTCTCAGGAAAATTATTTTAAGAAAAAGAAGCAGACACAAAAAAGCCCACACAAAACGATTTAATTTAAATGAACTTCAAGAAAAAGACAACCTAATTTGCAGAGATAGAAAGAAGAATCATTGACTAGAAAGGCTCACAGAAGGGGCTGGTTAAAAGGAATAAAATAAATTTCTAAAATGATGAACTTGTCTATATCTTATTGGGGTGTTGACAGGTGCATATTTGCCAAAATTCATCAAACTGTACATTTATGAACTGTACAACTTGCCCATATAATTATATAGCACCAATACAATGATGTATAATATGTTATTTAACATTATGTTCCTGTGTACTTTTGTATATAGTAAAGTGTTAATAGCTATAAAATATCTGATATTATGGCTTACTTTGAACTTAAGTAGCTTGCCTGCCACTACGTTATTGATGGTGGCAGAAGAATTGAGCTTTCTGTGTTAGAGTCAGATACTTTTATTAGTTATGTTACAAGAGGCAGAATGAGTTGTATGCCTGCATCAGTTCCCTTAAGACCCAAGTCCCATAGAAGCAATGTGGAGTGGCCCAGATGGGTGCTGCACATAAACAATGGGTTTGTGTTACAACTAAGGAATCCTGAGTTTAGGAAACCCTTAATTGTGTAAGTAAGTTTCTAGTAAACCTGTTCAAATATTATTCCACAGAGATAATATATGTATGGTTCTGTTGAGGGATTATATCTACTTCCTGCCCTGAAGGAAAGTACTGTGTCTATCTTCCAAGGCTATTCTCTATACAAATATTCTGGAAAAGAGATAAAAAAATTTTATATTAGTCATGTGGAAAAGTTATGAAAATACATAGAGGAAGCTTAAGTACATATTACTAAGTGAAATAAGCCAATCTGTAAAAGGCTACATGCAATATGATTCCATCTATGACTTTCTGGAACAGCCAAAATTATATACACAGTAAAGCAATCAGTGTTTGTCACGGTTTGGATGGGAAAGAGAGATCAACAGGCAGACACAGAGAATTTTCAGGGCACTAAAACTACTCTACGTAGTACTATAATGATGGACATGTTTCATTGTATGTTTGTCCAAGCTTATAAAACATACAACACCAAGAATAAACCCTAATGTAAGCTAGGGATTTTGGGTGATAATGATGTGTGAACATAAGTTCATCAATTGTCACAAGTGTTCCACTCCTGTACAGTCCCCTCAATTTTGCTGTGAACCTAAAACTGCTCTAAAAAAATAAATTCTATTTTTTAAAAGTTAAGAAATACACTACGGAAAAGGAGCAGAATTGGGAAGATGGTAGTCAAGGGATATAAAATTTTAGTTAGACAGGAGGGGTAAGTTCAATAGATCTGTGGCACAACACGCTATGACTATAGTTAATAACAATGAACTGTATACTTGAAAATTGCTAAGAATAGATTTTAAGTGTTCTCACCTCAAAAAAAATTTTTAAAAAGAAAAATAAAAGCAAACACATTGATATTTAATAGCTTGCGTTTTATTTTTATTTATTTTTATTTTTTATTATTATTATACTTTAAGTTCTAGGGTACATGTGCATAACGTGCAGGTTTGTTACATATGTATACTTGTGCCATGTTGCTGTGCTGCACCCATCAACTCGTCAGCACCCATCAACTCGTCATTCACATCAGGTATAACTCCCAATGCAATCCCTCCCCCCTACCCCCTCCCCATGATAGGCCCCGGTGTGTGATGTTCCCCTTCCCGAGTCCAAGTGATCTCATTGTTCAGTTCCCACCTATGAGTGAGAACATGCAGTGTTTGGTTTTCTGTTCTTGTGATAGTTTGCTGAGAATGATGGTTTCCAGCTGCATCCATGTCCCTACAAAGGACACAAACTCATCCTTTTTTATGGCTGCATAGTATTCCATGGTGTATATGTGCCACATTTTCTTAATCCAATCTGTCACTGATGGACATTTGGGTTGATTCCAAGTCTTTGCTATTGTGAATAGTGCTGCAATAAACATACGTGTGCATGTGTCTTTATAGCAGCATGATTTATAATCCTTTGGGTATATCCCCAGTAATGGGATAACTGGGTCATATGGTATTTCTAGTTCTAGATCCTTGAGGAATCGCCATACTATTTTCCATAATGGTTGAACTAGTTTACAATCCCACCAACAGTGTAAAAGTGTTCCTAGCTTGCGTTTTAAAAGGGTGTATCATGCTTATTCATTGAGAAAATATACGAGAGGGAGAGAGAGACAGAAACAACACAAACACCTTATTGTGGTAGATAAGAAAGAGAAGAAGATCATAAAATAGGTCTTCTATCATTAAATGAAATGACTCCTTATCAACCCCCTGCAACAAAATAAAAACTGAAACTATATACTATCTATATAGAATAAAACAAAAAAAACAGACAACAAAAAAGTAATACATGTCATGGTCCACACATGTATTACATGGAAAGTCTCTCAGCTTTGGGGTAGATGAATATTAAAATATATATATATACACACACACTTATATCTGGGTAATATATGTAAGGTTTCAGAAAAACTTTTTAGAATGTTAGATAACTAAAATAGGCTTTTCTAATTAAGAATAATTTTTCATTGGTTCATTCTGTTCAGAAAAAATACAAAAGGAGAAGCATTTGGCATATAGGTGATTAACTCTCAAAACATTGTCCCCAACTCTAAATTTTGGTTCTATGCTGGGTCAGGTTTCACTACGAATGTAGTGGTGAATCTTTGTTTATTAAATCTTTATTGCATAAATATCCTATCAAGTTGTGGTTTCTGGGCCTTGGATTGTGAACTCTGTTCTGGCTGGAGTCACAATATCACTTTGAGATCACCATCTCCATTAGCACTTCTGTATTTCTTACTTAAGAAAATCTGAAGTAGGAAAAATTGAATGGGGGATCCCTTGCACCCTCCACTGGCGCATGGATCTTAGGAGGTATTCAGGTGTATTCTACTGGGGATAGGGTTATGTAAATCATAATGCCAAAGAAAAAAATTGTAATTGCCTGGTGGGTTCTTCTTGCTTGCTGCATAGATAGAGCTGATTTACCGAAACAGCATATTGCAGCTGAGAAAGAGTTTAATAAATACAGAGCCAAGTGGAATTGCAACAGTTTATTATTCAAATCAGCCTCTCCAAGAACTCAGAGGCCAGTGTTTTTATGGCTAATGTGGTGAGTAGGGGGCTAGGGAAAAGGTGCTGCTGATTAACTGGAATGAAGTCATAGAAGTGTGGAAAACACTCCTCATGTGCCAAGTCATCCTCTCAGTTTAGCCACAGGACCAATTGAGTCATGAATCACAACTCTGGGTGGAGTTGATCATCAGGATATAAAAGCCTGTAAAACATCTCAAAACATCAATCTTAGATTTTACAATAGTGATGTTAGCCGTAGGAGCAATTGGGAAAGATACAAATCCCGTGACCTCCAGAAAAATGGCTGAACTGTATTTACATTTCACCAGAATGCGGGCTCCTCCCATGATCCTAATCTCATAGCATTTCATTAGTTTTACAAGGTTTTAGTCCCTGAGCAAGGAGAGGTTAGTTTTAGGGAGGAACTCTTATCATCCTTGTTTCAAAGTTAAACTATAAACTAAATGCCTCCCGTGGTTAACTTGTCCTATGTCCAGGAAATAGTGAGGACAGCCAGTCTTTGAGGTTGGAAGCAAGACTGATTCAGCTATGCTGAAATTCTCTCACTATCATAATCTTGGCAAAGGCAGTTTTGAGACAATGAACTAACAAAAACTATCTACTTAAAGGTTCCAGGAAGGAACTTTTCAGTAGCATCACTGAGAAAAAAAGACAGTGGTTCTGGCATTCACGAAGTTGGTAGGATGAAATTTTTCAGGGTGACAGTGGCAATGACTTCTGTAAAGGGCACAATAGTCTCACTATGCATATGCTGCAGGCATTCACTGTCTACTGAGCTGTGAAAATAACTACTGGGCAGGAGGGCTCTATGGAGATGATGCCACTTCACATTTAAAAACCTTTCAATTTTGCATCATCGCCCTGAGGAAAAATCCAGACTAAAGCTGACCTCTAGGTATATTCCACACTTAACTCACATTCCTTTTCTTTTTCTTTCTGCTTATGCTCTGGATATAGCAAACACTTTGCAATTCTTGAAGGAAAGGGTGCTTTCTGTATCTCAAGGTATTAATCTATGTATTCATGTTGTTACACATTGTATAACAATTCCTTGTTCATCTCTTCCCACAGTTTGTAAGCTCTTTCAGAAAAGGGACTGTTTTTGTTGCTTTTATAGCATGACTACATGGCATATCACAACAGTTATTATTATAAACATTGTTCATTAATTTAGTGAATTAATTTTCAATGGAAACAAATACGTATTTTAAATTAGGAACATTATTGCTAGATTTATATGCTCTACTAAAAGAGTTGTAATAACTGTCCAGATTACAGGAAGAATGCTGAGGCTTTCTCTAGAACACAAACTTGTGCATTCATTATGACAATTGGGCCCTTCTTACACTTGGTTCTAATTAAAACACTATTATGTGTACTTGGCATTGAGCTTTTACCAAGAACTAATTTTATTTTTGACCAGTAGAAAACAGAAGAAAACATCAGTCTTAAAAACTGATTAAATCTTGATGCACAATTATCAAACTATTTGAATAAAACAAACAGCTGTAAGATGGGTTAAATAAACATTGATTTTTTTTTTAATCCCCCAGTTCCACTGTAGCAGGGGGTATGTTCTAAAGTCTTGTCTTGCATCAGATTTTGCTATGTATAAAAATCTTTAGGCTGGGCATGGTGGCTGACACCTGTAATCCCAGCACTTTGGGAGGCCGAGGTGGTCCAATCACAAGGTCAGGAGATTGACTTGGCTAACACGGTGAAACCCTTCTCTACTAAAAATACAAAAAAAATTAGCCGAGCGTGGTGGCGGGCGCCTGTAGTCCCAGTTACTTGGGAGGCTGAGGCAGGAGAATTGCGTGAATCCAGGAGGCGGAGCTTGCAGTGAGCAGAGATCGGGCCACTGCACTCCAGTCTGGGCGACAGAGCAGTACTCTGTCTCAAAAAACCAACAAACAAACAAACAGAAAAAAATCTTTAATATCAAGAATGCAAAAAGAGAACAATCCAAGTAGTTAACATAAGCCAGTTGTTGAGAAGCACCTAGATTTAAATGTTTTCTCCTGTATTCTAGTTGAAACAAGTGATAGAGTTATTCACTAAGTTCTTGGTTGCTGAGTTTGTCAATGTTTTTATATCGTTCATGCAAGGATGGCAATGCTTATGTGGTCGTTTTCGTCAAACACATTTTTGAACAATACTTATTCACCATTGAAAAATTATTTCTAGCATTTCTAACATTAAATGAAAAATCTTCTGGTATATATTGAGGGAATGATGATTGAAAGGTTTGCCATAGGTATTGATGCAAAGTGCATTTATTAATAGGGCTCTTCAAATACTGATTACTTACCTCTAAGGTTGGAGGCAATTAGCTTAAATTAACATATGCAGATATTTTAGAATAAATAGAACTGAATTTCAGATTTGTAAATATTTGACCAAGAGATTAGAGGTAAAAATTTCAATCCTGAAGACCACCTAGGATCACTAGAAAGTACATTCTTTTCCCCTCATCTCCTTTGTCTCCAAGTCCTCTAGAGCCATCTTTTAATTGTATGTTTTTGTGGCCGTATATTTCTAGCAAAGGATCCTTTCCTTCAGCTTCCTACCATCACAGTATTTACTCCCAGCCAGTGTTTTATCTTAGTACTTCAATATGCATACCCTCATCTTAAGAAGGCAAATGAATCAATAAAACAATATACAATTGATTAAAAATCTGCTTTTAAATTATATGTACTCTCTATTAGGTTTGGGGTTATAATGGGATGGTTGTTGAGGTTGCGGTTGCTGTTTACTGTAGTCTTTTTTTTTTTTTTTTTTTAATGTGACTTAGATTTTACTTTCTTCTGAAACCTGCTGATAAGAGAATAATGACAGTCTCCACTAGGAGGATATATATCCTAAATCAATTCCCATTGTAAAGTCAAAGAAAAAGCATAAGAAAAAGCAAAACCTATATGTACCATTACTTATTCAGGCATAACTCAGAAATATTGTGGGTTTAGTTCCAGACCACTGCAATAAAGTGAATATATAAATAAAGCTAGTATCACAATAAACTGAGTGACACACATTTTTTAGTTTCCCAGCACTTATAGAAGTTATGTTTACACTACACTGTAGCCTAGCAAATGTACAACAGCATTATGTCTAAAAAAAAATAATAATAATTTAAAAATTTTTTTTGCTAAATAATGCTAACAATCATCTAATCCTTCAGTGTTTACTAATCATTTTGCTGGTGGAGAAAATTACCTTAATGTTGCTGGCTGCTGATTGATCAAGGTGGTGGTTACTGCAGATTAGGGTGACTATGGTGATTTTTTAAAATAAAACAATAATGAAGTTTTCTGCTATTGATTCTTTTATGAAAGATTTCTTTTTAGCATGTGATGTTTGATAGCCATAGTAGAACCTCTTTCAAAATTGAAGTCAAACTCTGCTCAAACCCTCACAAACCTGTTTATGATTTATCAATTAAATTCATGGAATATTCTAAATCCTTTGTTGTTAAAATCATTTTAACAACGTTCACAGCAACTTCACCAAAAGGAGAGTCTATCTCAAGAAATCACTTTGCTTGCTCATTCAAAAGAAGCCATTCCTCAGCAGTTCAAGATTTTTATCATGAGATTATAGCAAATCAGGCACATCTATAGCCTCCACTTCAATTTCTATTTATTTTGCTTTTCCATGACATATACAGTTATTTTCTCCACTGGAGTCTTGAACCTCTCAAAGTTATTGATGAGGGCTGGAATCAACTTCTTCCAAACTGCTGTTATTGTTGTTATATTGACCTCATCTTGTGAATTATGAATATTCCTAATGCATCAAGAATGGTCAATCATTTCCCGAGGTATTCAAATTACTTTGCCCAGTTCATTAGAGGACTCGCTATCTATGGCAGCTATAACCTTGTAATATGTATTTCTTTTTTTTTTTTTTTTTAGATGGAGTTTCCTTCTATTGTTCAGGATGGAGTGCAGTGGCACAATCTTGGCTTACTGCAACCTCCGCCTCCAGGGCTGAAGTGATTTTCCTGCTTCAGCTTCCCGAGAAGCTGGGACTACAGGCACACATCACCAAACCAGGACAGTTTTTTTTTTTTTTGTATTTTTAGTAGAGATGGGGTTTCACCATATTGGCCAGCCTAGTCTCGAACTCCTGACCTTGTGATCCGCCTGCCTCGGCCTCCCAAAGTGCTGGGATTACAGACATGAGCCACCGCGCCTCGCTTATAAAATGTATTTTTTAAATAATAAGACATGAAAGGCAAAATTACTCCTTGATCCATGGCTTCAGAATGAACGTTGTGTTTTGTATTACCTGCCTGCACATCTCATCAGAGCTCTTGAGTGACCAGGTGCTTTATCAGTGAACAGTAACATTTTCAAATATTTTTTTTTCTGAGAAATAAATCTCAGAAGTGGGCTTAAAATATTCACTAAAACATTCTGTAAGCAGATGTGCTGTCATTCCGTCTTTGTTGTTTCAGTTATAGTGCACAGGCAGAGTAGATGTAGCACAATTCTTAAGAAACTCAGGATTTTAAGTTGAAGCCAAATAAGCATTGGCTTCAACTTGAAATCACTAGCTACATTATTCCTTAGCAAGAAAGCTAGCTTGTCCTTTAAAGCATTGAAACCGAGCACTGACTTTTTTCTCTCTAGCTATGAAAGTCCTACATGGCGTATTCTTCTAATAGAAGGCTATTCTGTCTATGTTGAAATTCCATTGCTTTGTGACGCCACCTTCCTCAATTATCTTAGCTAGATCTTCTGCATAACTTGCTGCGTCCTTTACATCAGCACCGGCTGCTTCACCTTCTATTTTTGTTACCAGCAGCAAACCCATATGGGTGTATAGCAATCTCCATTCTTGCCTCCTCAGAAGAAATAATTTGACTAAGGAGCATACAGCAGAAGGAGAGACAGAGGCACATTTGAGAACAGGAGTGAAAGCTTAATAAAACATTTTAGAGCAGGAATGAAAAGAAAGTACACTTGGAAGAGGGCCAAAGGGGTAACCTGAAAGACAAGCACACAATTTGACCTTTTGACTTGGGGTTTTATATGTTGGTATACTTCCAGG
Organism: Papio anubis; assembly: GCF_008728515.1. Lineage (NCBI taxonomy): Eukaryota > Metazoa > Chordata > Mammalia > Primates > Cercopithecidae > Papio > Papio anubis. The sequence continues at coordinate 41,197,525 of NC_044990.1, forward strand.
GTCTTGTGTTCTTTCTCCCCTGATTCTTCCCTTAGGGTGGGCTGTCGACATGTGTAGTGGCCTGCTGGCACTTGGGAGAGGAGCATGCGCAGTGTGTTTACTGGATTTGTATGATTGTTCACTTGAGGCATTCTTCCCTTACCAGCTGAATGTCCCTAGGAGGTCATATATCAGTTAAATGCCACCATTTTGCCTCCTAGTATGCATGTGTGAGCCCACTTACCCAATTCCTGAAATCTTACTGGGAAACAGCTTCAGGTGTTTCTGTTTGGTGGAGGACTGCCTTTCCCTGGTGCTGGCTGTAACTAATTATTATTTTAGACAGACGGTTAACAATAGCCTGACCATCAGTTGTTGGTCTCCTGACATTCCTGGTGTGTGTGTGGTTGGCGGAGCCCTCTTCTGCTCTGCTCATGTCTGACTAGCTACCTACTGTATCATTTTTATGTTACAAAGACAGCTTCTTTTCCTGAACCTACTGAACTATCTGCTTCAAACTTCTGCAGCTTCCTCACCTCCCTGTCTTCATGAAATTGAAGACAGTTCTGACCGTGCTCTGGATTAGACTTTGGCTTAAGAGAGTTCTAGCCTTGCTCTAGAATGTTGTGGCTGGTGTGATCCTCTATCCAGACTACTACAAGTTTCTCCATATCAGCAATAAGTCTATTTCGCTTACTTATTTGAGTTCATTGCAGTAGTACTTTATTTCCTTTAATAACTTTTTCTTTGTATTCACAATTTGGCTAACTGTTGGTTCAAAAGACCTAGCTCTCAGGCTGCCATGTCTTTTGATGACATCCCTTCCTCACTAAGCTTAATCATTTCTAGATTTTGATTTAATGTGAGAGACATAAGATTTTTCCTTTCACTTGAACACTAGAGGCAATTGTAGGGTAATTAATTGACCCAATTTCAATATTGTTATACCTCAAAGAATGAAGAGGCCTGAGGAGAAGGCGAGAGATAGGGGAATGGACAGTTAGTGGGACAGTAAGAAGACACACATTTATCAATTAAGTTTTCAGTCCTATATGAAGGTAGTTCATAGCATCCCACAACAATTACAATAGCATCATCAAAGGTCACTGATCACAGACCACCATAACTGATATAATATTAATGAAAAAGTCTAAAGTATTGTGAGAATTACCAAAACATGACACAAGGACACAAAATGAACACATGCTGTTGGAAAAGTGGTGCTGATAGACATATTAAATGCAAAATTGCCGCAAACCTTCAATTAAATATATATATACACATCTGCAAAGCACAGCAAAGCGAAGCACAGCAAAGCGAAGCACAGTAAAATGAGACATGCCTGTGCTTGAAAGAGCTAGGACCACATCGATTTCCTAGAAGACATGACAATCCAAAAAATAAATTTTTTATTAAAATAGAAGAATAAAGAATTGTAATAGTAATATAATCATGGTAATGTGGGGGCCACTACCATCGACCCCCTAAAGTTTCACTGAAAAATCATTGGCATGGTTGATTCATAAGAGAAAAGGTATACAATTTTATTTAACATTTATACACAAGTGCCTTCGGGATGAAGACCCAACTATCATGGATGCCACTGGCTGGGGCCAGTGTTGCTGGTGGCAAAAGAATTTACCAAAGAAGACATGGGGAAAGAAAGGTAGATTTATTAGAAGGAAAGTATACTGCAGGGAAGCAACAGGCAGCGCAGCACAAAAGAGGCTGTTTGCAAAGAGGCAAGGGCTGGAGCAGCACGACCTGATACTGAGTTGTACTAGAGGGGCTACTTTCAGATAAGGTGTGCAGATAAGGTGGTGCTGCTGGGGCTGGGAGGTATTTGGGAACAGGATATCATGCCAGTGGATTGTCTGTGATTAGCTGTCTTTCTAAACAAACCAATGTTCTCCCCACATCTGGTATCCCTTGCTGTTGTTGCTTAGCGATCTTATCAGGACTCCACACCAACATTCTAATGAATTACAGAAGTATATACCATCCTAAGGTTACAAAAAGAAAGGTGGCTTGGATTCTGGTAAAATAGGTTCTAGGAGGAGGCAGAAAAGGAATTCTATTGAGAGGCAACAAATTATTGTTAGGGAGAATAATTGGACTCAGGAAAAGAGATTAACTTGTAAATAGTTTTCGATGTATGATCTTTGGAGATAGTAAAAGTTTCTGCTAAGGTGTGGTCAAATCTTGTCTTTTTTTTCTGCAATAGATAATATGATAACAGGGAGGGAAGGAAAGAATAATTGTTCTTCTTAGTGGGTTTGGATCTTAGGCAGATAAAGGAACTTAAGCTCCTTTGGGAGAGACAGTGGGGACTGGTGGTGGGGGCGTTGGTCAGTGGGTAAGGGAGACCCTGAGGCTTCTCTGGTTTAGCATGTCAAAATGCCAGATTTTGGGGTACTGATTTCAGAGCCCCAAAAGCAACAAGTAGCAGATCCTGAAAGACAGGAATACATATTTGTAAAGGTGCCCATACAAAATTCACACTGAAAAGCAGAAGTGTATTGCTGACATCCTAAATTGACAGTGACCAAACATGAGCTGTGGTGCTTGTCTTAGTTATTTCAGGCTTCTGTAACAAAATATCAGTAAGTCTGTGGCTTATAAACAACAGAAATTGGTCGGGCATGGTGGCTCAAACCTGTAATCACAGCACTTTGGGAGGTTGACGTGGGTGGATCACTTGAAGTCAGGTGTTTGAGACCAGCCTGGTCAACATGGTGAAACTCTGTCTCTATTAAAAATATAAAAAAATAGCCAGGTGTGGTGGTGTGCACTAGTAGTCCCAGCTACTCAGGAGGCTGATGTAGGAGAATTGTTCCAACTGGGGAGGCAGAGGTTGCAGTGAGCCGAGATTGTGCCACTGCCCTCCAGTCTGGGTGACAGAGCAAGGCTCTGTCTAAAAAAAAAAAAAAAAAAAACCAAAGAAACAAAAAACAGATATTTATTTCTCACTATTTTGGAGGCTGGAAGTTCAAATGAGACGGTTTTTGTTGTTGTTGTTTTGTTTTGTTTTGTTTTTTTGAGACAGAGTTTCACTCTTGTTGCCCAGACTGGGGTGCAATGGCATGATCTCGGCTCACCGCAACCTCTGCCTCCTGAGTTCAAGCGATTCTCCTGCATCAGTCTCCCTACTAGCTGGGATTACAGGCATGCACCACCACACCTGGGTAATATTTATTGTAATTTTAGTAGAGATGGGGATTCCTCCATGTTGGTCAAACTGGTCTCGAACTCCCAACCTCAGGTGATCCACCCACCTCAGCCTCCCAAAGTGCTAGGATTGCAGGCATGAGCCACTACGTCCCACTCTGAGGTCTCTTTTAATAGGGCACTAATACCATTTATGAGGGCTCCATCTTCATGAATTAATCATCCTTCCAAATCCCCACCTCCAAATGACACTACACTGGGAGAATGCAATTATTTAGTGATAACAGTGTCCTTTGGGATGTTACAGTTAATTAGGCAGGCATGAGCAGGGCAGGAGACAGCTCTCCCCCACCACTAGGAATATCAGGTTATGGCTTGGCAATTATCATGTTGTCTCTCTAAAAGTGATAAGTTGGCAGCCAGCACCAGGGAGAAACCATCTCCTAATAGTCCACAGCTGTTAATATTGAAGTGTTAATTGAATGCAGATGCCAGGGAGATGCAACTTCTCCATTAAAATACAAAATAACAGAGTATGACCTTCTAGGGACATTTTTCCCTTTACTGGGTTCCACCAGAAAAGGAAAAAGCCTCAGATGGGCATGCGCACAACTTCCAAAACATACTGGACACACTCACATCCCAAGTGTAAGGTGGACACTGCATATGTGGGCAGCCCACTCTAAGGGAAGAGTCATGAGAAAGGGATGCAAGACTCTGGAAAGGGGCCACACTATAAAGTCCTAGGATCACAAACACTGCAATTGTTCTTCAGGCTGCCCACCTGGATCTCTTCCAAGTGCACTTTCCTTTCTTTCCTGCTCTAAAGCTTTTTAATCAACTTCCCCTCCTGCTCTGAAACTTGTCTTGGTCTACTTTTCTGCTTGATGCCCCTTAGTGGAATTATTCCTTCTGAGGAGGCAAGAATTGAGCTTGCTGCAGACCCATGTAGATTTGCTGTCAGTAACTCAGATACCTTCCACAGCTACCAGGGAGAAGAGGGAATATGGTGGACTGCTAAATGACTATTCATAAAGAACTGAGATAAGAAACCATTTATCTGTTAAAACTTTGTGATTGTTAATACTGAGTGTCAACTCGACTGGATGGAAGGATGCAAAGTGTCAATCCTGGGTGTGTCTGTGAGGGTGTTGCCAAAGGAGATTGACATTTGAGTCCGTGGACTGAGGAAGTTAGGGCAACCCTTAATCTGTGGGCACAATCTAATCAGCTGCCAACAAATATAAAGACGACAGAAAAAGGTGAAAGGGTGAGACTGGCCTAGCCTCCCAGCCTACATCTTTCTCCCATGCTAGATGCTTCCTGATCTCAAACATCAGACTCTAAGTTCTTGAGTTTTGAGACTTGGACCGTCTCTCCCTGCTCCTCAAGCTTGCAGACAGCCTATTGTGAGACCTTGTGATTGTGCAAGTTAATAATAAACTCCCCTTTTTATATATGTGTGTGTGTGTGTGTGTATGCATGTATCCTATTAGTTCTGTCCCTTTAGGAGACCCTGACTAGTGCAGATTTTGGTACCAGGAGTGGTTCTAGAGAAACAAAACATTAAGGATGGTGTTCTTTCATTGGTTTTCGGGTTTCTGAGTTGGCTGCTTAACATGATCAGACCCAAAAATGCTAAGGACTCTATTTCTAATAGTATGGAGAACACTGATAGTCCTTGGCATGAACTGTTTACAGAGTTATGCAAAATAAAATAAATGCATTTGATGCTCCTGATTCACCACTTGTGAGAGACAAAGAGTTTAGTCATCTATACATAATACCTTTGATCATATGTGGAGAATCAAGGAACAAAATAAAGCTGGTTGGTTGCTCCTAAGTTCCGTGGACAAAGTGATGAAAGAAAATGATGAACTCAGGGATTCTAACTCCCACCTTCAGAAGCAGATACTGAGCATCAAATCTGCTAAGATTGCCTTGAGTGAGAGTCTTATCTCGGGCAGAGAAAGAGCTGAAATTGTGGAAAAACAGACATAAGCTCTTATCATGCAAGTGGCTGACCTGCAAAGAAAGGTGCATCCGCAGCCTTGCCAGGTGTCTACAGTTAAAGTGAGGGCATTGATTAGAAAATATTGGGACCCTGCAACTTAGAATGGGAATGTGTGGGAGGACTCATGAATCTGGGGACACTGAGTTTATACACTCTGATGAACCTTTTTTGACAGAAGGAACGGCTATCCTATCACCAATAGTGACAACATCTTTTCCCTGACCCATGCAGCCATCAGCCTTTCCAGCTTTTGAGGAGATAAACCCCGCACTACCTGAGGCAACAGTGATGGCCTCCGCTGAGGCAGTTGCCAGACAAAATAATGTTAATTCACCTCTTGAGCCACCTCGAACACCCACCCCTGTTTGGTTGTAGACCCATAACTAGACTAAAGCCCTGGCGGGCCCTTAGAGGTGAGGTTGACAGTATGATCCATAAAGAGGTGTACTACACTCAAAAAGAACTTCTTGAGTTTTCTAATTTATAAACAGAAATCTGGAGAACATGCATGAGGATGTATATTAAAGGTGTGGAAAAATGGTGTAAGAAACATAGAGTTGAATCAGGCTGAATTTATTGATTTGGGTCACTAAGTAGGGACTCTGCATTTAATGTTGCAGCTCATGGAATTAAAAAAGATTCTAAGAGTTTATGTGTTTGGTTAGCTGAAATATGGATTAAAGGATGGCCTACTGTGAGTGAGCTGGAAATGCCTGATCTCCCTTGGTTTAAGGTCGAGAAAGTGATCAAAAGACTTAGGGAGGTTGCAATGGTGGAGTGGATTAGTCACTTTAGACCTACTCATCTCAGCTGGGAGGGTCCAGAAGATATACTCTTTACCAATGCCTTGCTAAATAGATTTGTGAGGGCAGCACCTGTGTCTTTGAAGAGCCCTGTAATAGCTCTTCTCTATATGTTAGATCTAACAGTAAGAACTGCAGTCCTCAACTAAAAATTTAAATACAATGGGAATAATTGGATCCCGAGGTGGCAGGAGCCAAGTGGCAGCACTCAACCATCAAAGGCAAGATGGGCATAGCTACTGTAATGGACAGCAAAGACAAAGCAGCAATAGGAATAGTCTGACTTGTGTAGAGCTCTGGCATTGGCTAAATAATATGCTGTTCCTAGAAGTAAAATTGATAGGAAGCCTACTGCATTCCTACTTACTTTATATAAGGAGAAACTTCTAGGTTGAATGGACAGAAGACTAATTTGAATTATAAGAACAGAGAATCAAAACCCCTTAATTAATTTCCAGACTTGAGCCAGTTTACAGAACCACAACCCATTGAATGAAGGGTAGGCTGGGTACCCTTGAGGAAGGACCCCACTACATTACCAACAATTTATGCAGTGATTCTTCTATCCTTCCCTAAGGAGATCTCCAGCCTTTTACCAGGGTAACTGCCCTGGGGAAAGGGAAATGATCAGACATTTTGGGGACTGTTGGACACTGATTGTGAGCTGATGTTCGTCCCAGGGGAGCCAAAACATTATAGTAATCTTCCAGTTAAAGTAGAGGCTTCTGGTGTCAGGTAATTAATGGAGTTTTAGGTCAGATCTGACTTACAGTGGGTCCAGTGGATCCCTGAAATCATCCTGTGGTCATATTACCAGTGCCAGAATGCATAATTGGCATAGGCAATTATGTCAATAATTGCCAGACTTAGTAGCTGGAAGAACCCCCAGATTGGCTCCCTGACTAGTAGGGTGAGGGCCATTATGGTGGGAAAGGCCAAATGAAAGCCATCAGAGCTGCCTCTACCTAGAAAAATAGCAAATCAAAAACAATAACTCATCCCTGGAGCGAATGAGGAGATTCGTGCCACTATCAAGGACTTGCCAAACACAGGGATGGTGATTCCCACTACATCCCCATTCAACTCTCCCATTTGCCCTGTGCAGAAGACAGATGGATCTTGGATAATGCAGTGGATTATTGTAAGTTTAACCAAGTGATGACTCCAATTGCAGCTGCTATACCAGATGTGGTTCCATTGCTTGAGCAAATTAACATGTCTCTTGGTACCTGGTATGCAGTCATTGATTTGGCAAATGCCTTTTTCTCCATTCCTGTCCCTAGGGCACACCAGAAGCAATTTGCCTTCAGCTGTCAAGGCCAACAATATACCTTTAATCTTCTACCTCCAGGGTACATCAACTCTCCGGCTTTGTTTCATAATCTTATTCGGAGAGACCTTGATCACTTTTTGCTTCCAAAAATATCACACTGGTCCATTACATTGATGACATTATGCTGACTGGATCCAGTGAGCAAGATAGAGCAAACACACTGGACTTATTGGTGAGACATTTGCATGTCAGAGAATGAGAAATAAATCTGACTGAAATTTAAGAACCTTCTACCTCAGTAAAATTTCTACGGGTCCAGTGGTGTGGAACTTGTTGAGATATTCCTTCTAAAGTGAAGGATAAGTTGATGCTTTTGGCCCCTCCTACAACCAAGAAAGAGGCACAATGCCTAGTGATCTATTTGGATTTCAGAGGCAACACATTCTTCATTTGAGTGTGTTGGTATGGCCCATTTATTAAGTGATCTGTAGTGCTGCCAGTTTTGAGTGGGGTCCAGAACAAGAGAAGGCTCTGTAACAAGTCCTGTCTGCTGTGCAAGCTTCTCTGCCACTTGGGTCATATGACCCAGCAGATCCAATGGTGCTTTAAGTGTCAGTGGCAGATACGGATGATGTTTGGAGCCTTTGGTAGGCCCCCATAGGTGAATCACGGTAGAGGTCTCTAGGATTTTGAAGCAAGGACCTGCTATCTTCTGCACATAACTACTCTCCTTTTGAGAGACAACATTTGGCCTGTTACTGGGCTTTGGTGGAAACTGAACATTTGACTATGGGTCATCAGCCTATCATTAACTGGGTGCTTTCTGACCCATGTAGCCATAAAGTGGGGCATGATCGCAGCATTCCATCATCAAATGGAAGTGGTATATATGTGATAGAGCTCAAGCATGTCCTGAAGGCACAAGTGAGTTACATGAGGAAGTGGCTCAAATGCCCATGGTCTCCACTCCTGCCACCCTGCCTTCTCTCCCCCAGCCTGCACCAGTGATCTTATAGGGAGTTCCCTGTGATCAGTCGACAGAGGAAAAGAAGACTAGGACCTGGTTCACAGACGGTTCTGCACCATATGCAGGTACCACCCGAAAGCAGACAGCTGCAGCACTACAGCCACTTTCTAGGACATCCCTGAAGGACAACAGTGAAGGGAAATCTTCCCAGTGGGCAAAGCTTCAAGCAGTCAACCTGGTTGTGCACTTTGCATGGAAGGGGAAATGGCCAGATATGCAATTATATACTAATTCATGGGCTGTAGCCAATGGTTTGGATGGATGGTCAGGGACTTGGAAGAAACATGATTGGAAGGTTGGTAACAAAGAAATTTGGGGGATAGGCATGTGGATGGACCTCTCTGAGTGGTCAAAAACTGTGAAGGTATTTGTATCCCATGTGAGTGCTCACCAATGGGTGACCTCAGCAAAGGAAGATTTTAATAATGAAGTGGATAGGATGACCCATTCTCTGGACACCACTCAGTCTCTTTCCCCAGGCACCCCTGTCATCACCCAATGGGCCCATGAACAAAGTAGCCATGGTGGCAGGGATGGAGGTTTTGTATGCCCTCGGCAACATAAACTTCCACTCACCAAGGTTTACCTGGCTATGGCAACAGCTAAGTGCCCAATTTGCCTGCAGCAGTGTCCTCGATATGGCACCGTTCCTCAGGGTGATCAGCCTACTAACTGGTGGCAGGTTCATTATATTGGACCTCTTCTATCATAGAAAGGGCTGAAGTTTGTCTTCACTGGAGTCGACACTCATCTGGATTGGGCTTGCCTATCCTGCATGCAGTACCTCTGCCAAGACTACCATCCACAGACTCACAGAATGCCTTATACACTGTCACGTTATTCCCCACAGCATTATGTCTGACCAAGGCACTCACTTTATGGCTAAAGAAGTGCAGCAGTGGGCTTATATTCATGGAATTTACTGATCTTACCATGTTCCACATTATCCTGAAGCAGTTGGATTGATAGAATGGTGAAATGGCCTTTTGAAGTCACAATTACAATGACAAATTGGTGACAATACTTTGCAGGGCTGGGGCAAAGTTCTCCAGAAGGCCTTGTATACTCTGAATCAGTATGCAATATATGATACTGTTTCTACCACAGCCAGGATTCAAATGTCTGGGAATCAAGAGGTGAAAGTGGAAGTATCACTACTCACCATCACCCCTAGTGATCCACTAGCAAAATTTTCGCTTCCTGTTCCTGCAGCATTATGTTCTGCTGGCCTGTAGGTCTTAGCTCCAGAGGAAGGAACACTGTCACCAGGAGATACAACAATGATTTCATTAAACTGGACGTTAAGATTGCCACCTGGACAGTTTGGGCTCCTCCCATCTTGAAGTCAGCAGGCTAAGAAGGGAGTTACAGTGTTGGCCGGTATGATTGACCCAGACTATCTAGATGAAATCAGTCTACTACTCCATAATGGAGGTAAGGAAAAGTATTCATGGAATACAGAAGACCCATTAAAGCATCTCTTAGTATTACCATGCCCTGTGATTAAGGTCAATGGGAAACCACAACAGACCAATTCAGGCAGGACTACAAATGGTCCACATCCCTCAGGAATGAAGGTTTGGGTCACTCCACCAGGAAAAATATCAATGATATATATATCATTATATATATATAATGATATATATACACACATACACACACATGTATAAAGGGGAGTTAATATTTAATAAACTCCCTTTTATATATATGTGTGTGTGTATATACGTATCTCATGTATATATCTCAAATATATCTCATATATGTATCTCATCTATATATCACATATATCTCATATATATCTCATATATGTATCATATATATCTCATAAATATCTCTTATATATACCCCATATATATATGATATATATATCCTATTAGTTCTGTCCCTCTAGGGAACCATGACTAATACAAACTCTTCCTTTCTAATGCCTGGAAGATTAGAAGATAAGTGTTCATCATTCTGGATAAAATTGGGGAGACATTTATATGGGCCTTGGTGAATAAATATTTTATATAAAATGTATTTAAGATAAAAATACAAAATGTAAGAGAAGGTAGCAAATATTATATTAAAATAAAAATTCAAATAGCAAATATATAATTATAAAATATAAATAATTTTACAATATTTTGTGAATGACTTGAGTTATTGTAATTTATTATAAGTAGCTTAATCAAGCATACTGATCTTAGGCATTAAACTTGAAAATGGCAGACAAAATTCCAGATCAAGATTTTTTATGATGCTCTTTCCAAATCGCTGAATAGAACAATTGACTGGAAATGTTTACATCAGTAAATAAAACACTTTTCGCCACCATTACAATATTAGCAATGTTTAAAGTTATATTATGAAAACTATATCTTTTTAATTTTGACTTCTAATGTTAAAAATTCAATTTGCTTTCAGTTGAATATTTCTTAAATATTCAAAAATAATAAAGAAGACCTAATTTGCAGAATGATAGAGAAACTCTGTAGCTAACTTGTATATCACAAAATGTATAAATCAATCACAAAGAAAAGTATACCAAACCTGGAAAAGTAGAGATTCAAGTGTATATACACTAGAGCTGTGCCCAAAAGGGAGCATTGTCCACCTCCATTCATCCTTCATCTTCTTTACTGCCATACTTTAGCTGTCAGTGCCTTGTTTCTAATGTGCTGGGACATTAACTACAAGCCCCTCTACAGGTTTTTTTTTTAATCCACCATATGCTGTTGTGCTATCTTCTGATGACTATTGACGTCAATCTGTGAGAAGAAGCTCATCCTTGGCCAGGTTCAGCACATTTTGGCAGGACAGTATGTGCTAAATATCACTTTTGCTTGCTACCTGCAATGAACACAAGATGTGCCATCTGAACTTACTTCAGTAGTGGCATCCTATAAGGATGGTCAAAAGAGGCTGCTCATGGCCAGTGAAGACAGAGTCAGGAACTCCAGCCACTCCAGAAATTGGCATTCCAGCCCAAGGATGAGTATCAGTTTCCTAGTGCAGCTAGGGGATGCATTTATGAGGAAGTCTGGAATAGAAAGCTATAATACTATAGAAAAATGCTGTACCACATTCTACTCCAGGTAGAAACTATAGAAATTTCTGGTTGACATAAGATATACTATGTTAAGTTGTAAAAACTGTTAAACTGTAAAAAGAACCTTAAAATCAACAGAAACTTAACATTGATTTATTACATCAAGGTTAAGTAAAATTCAAAGAATGAGAAACTAGATCAATTTGGATTCAAATAATCAGATCTGCATTTTTTTAACCATGAAATGCAGTGATTCCAAATCTAATCCTCATACTTCCCGTCCTCTACAAAAGAAAACAATAACTACCTCAGAATAGAGCAGATAATGATATGAATCAATAAAAACAATTAAATTCATAAAAATGTGTATTGCAATATAACGCATCATAGCAAATATTTTAAAACACTCCATTTGCACAATAATAAAATGATTTCCAAAGTGTGGTCCCCAATTCAGCAGCATCAACATCAAGTAAAGGCACATTTTGAGAAGTCAGACTTACTGAACCAAAAACTCTGAGAGGAGAGCCCAACAATATGTTTTAACAAGCCCTTCAATTGATTCTGATGCACGCTAATGTTTGAGAACCACTGGTTTAGTCAACTACGAAACTTACATGCATTATTTTTTGTGCTGCTAAAATGAACATTGTGATGACTATGCAGATGCAAGCAATACCCTATTAAATATAACTATAAATAAATTATATGAAGTTGTTTGGATTTGATAAAGGAATTATTACATAATTATGCAAACAGGCAAAGCTTTACATTGGAGGTCTAGTGAAATAATCTATCTTCATATACTGGTTGAAATAGATTTTTAGAGTTTGAATTTTTCTGCATTTATAAAAGACAGCCAATCAAAATTCTCACAATCTCAGAAAAGAACTTAATTGAACACATACAAATGTAACAATGAAAGACTTAATTTTGTGTGTTCATAGGAAAATAACTTTTTTTCTTTATTTAAGAGAACAAATACATGCTTCATAACAGACATTTTTATGGGTAGATGTTTGTTCTATTATATTTACATCCTTGCCAATTGAACATATCTGGGAAAATATTTTGTTTTATTTATAGTCACTATCAAAAAACATATGTAAAGACTGTAACCAGGATAACAAGGAAGGGAGAAGGTACATTTTATTTTTAAGAAAGAACTTTATTCCATTTGACTGCTCCTCCAAAATATGTATTTTATAGTAATATTTTGATCACTGAAATTTGACACTTCTCCAGTTTCTCTTATTTAAAATAATTAGCAAATCACTTAAATTCTTAAATACAAATATAACTGTAACACACATTTCTATAACCAGAGTAAGTAGGAGAAACCTAAAATCATAGTTTTTATCTATATGACATTTTATTTTTATCTATTCATGAATTAATTTCTGTAAGGGGGATATAAGTATAGCATTAGAGGGATTAGAGTCAACAAAGATGGGTTCTACTGGTTTGCTCAGAAAATTCTTAAAGCCTCAATCTTTAGACTGAAAAGTAATCATGAAACTACAAAAAGTTAATACAATAAAATTGTTTCTTATTTTTGATTGAATTGAGTGACAAACATATTTTTAAAATCAAAGAAATTAGGAGTTAGATAAAATTAAATAAAAGAAATTGAATCATAAGTAGGCTTAAACTTCAGGTATTATTCCTTTTTCAACACTAATCTCATGACTATTTATCAATGACTAAAAAGTATACTTAAGATAAAAAGAAATGGAATCTTTTACAATAGGATGATTTCCACTCTGAATTAGAAACTTGGATCATTATCTTAAGATTATAGTTTGCGCCTAGTATAAATAGAATGTGATGGGCCTCTGCCATCCTTTGAATTCAGGAGAAACACTGCACAATGATAACTGCAGTAAGCAGTACAGGGACTTTCTATTACAGCAGCTCAGTTGTACAAAGGACTTTTTAAAAATGACTAGCAGATAAAGCTATTCATTTGTGAATAGGACATTATCATCTACAGAACAACTGAATTTAAGATCATTTATCACTGTCAGTCTCTGAAATCTTTTTCACAATGAAAAAGATGCAATTACTGAATAATTTGAAATAATTTTAAAAGGCAACATTACAAACTGCTTAAGAATGCCATTCTATTTATGTTAATAATGCAATGCACTATTTGAATTTCTAACTGACTTTTGACATGTTTTATACTATTTTCCCACTTTTTAACTGTAAAAGAACCTTGGTTTCTTACAGAAACTTAGCTTATTCCTGGCCAGGCGCGGTGACTCAGGCTTGTAATCCCAGCACTTTGGGAGGCCGAAGTGGGTAGATCACGAGGTCAGGAGATTGAGACCATCCTGGCTAACAGAGTGAAACTCCATTTCTACTAAAAATACAAAAAAATTAGCCGGGTGTGGTGGTACATGCCTGTAGTCCCAGCCACTCGAAGGCTGAGGAAGGAGAATCACTGGAACCCGGGAGGCAGAGGTTGCAGTGAGCCGAGATTGCACCACTGCACTCTAGCGTGGGCAACAGAGCGAGACTCCATTTCAAAAAAAAAAAAAAGAAAAGTAAAAGAAAGAAACTTAGCTTATTCTTACACATTAATGTAATGTTCAAAGAAATTTTTCCTAAATTCTGTGAGAGCAATTACTTTTTTGCCAGTACTAGTCATTATTTATAATAGAACACAGGTTTGTTTTCTGAAGTTAGATCAGACCATCTTTCAAGTCAGACACATTCTCTTTTGAGTTATTTCTTAATCTTTTTACTTAGTCTTCCAAATCATACATGAGGTTACACCAGTATGCTTTGTAAAGAACTGAGATAGTCTACTTTCCCCTCAGCTTGAATAAACATTTCTTCCTGACTATAGTCTCTTGACCTCCCTTTATTTTGGAGCATTCACTTTAGAATACTTGGAATTGTAAATTTTTGTTTCTGCCCTTGGGGGAAGATACAAATCTTTCACCAGTCTCTTACCAGTTTTATAACCCATGAATGTCTTTCCCAAGGACCTGGGAGGTATCCTTTTGAAATGTAATCATGAAGAAAGATAGTGCCCCTTCCCGTAGTCTATGCTGGTGAGTGGGAGACTAATTGCTATACGTATCACCTAGCAAACACAGATGGCCTAATCACATCAGCCAACTTCCCTCCTAACAGCTTCTAGTGCTCTCACTAGATTAGCTCACCCCTGTGCTTAAAATCTCTCCTGCTTTTTGTTTCAACAGAGTTTATATCAATCTATCTCTTATATCATAATAGTCTTAAATAAAGTCTTCCTTACCCACTAAACCTGACCAGTGCAATTTCCAACACTGGTAAACTTAGAGGTTATATTATTTATATAAAGAATTATAATTTTTTTCACTCTTTTTCACAATTTAAGAAATACATTTGAATATTATTTATTTAAAATTAAAAGATTAATTCTAAAAAAAATTCACTAACAAAATTGGTGTATTTCTTATAAGAGAACAAGTACAAACTTCTGGATTTTTGTATGCTATCATAAAAATCTACCCTACCCTTATATAGAAAACCCATTTTATCAATGGCCCCACAGTCTTCCTAGCTACCTAAGCTCAAAATATGAGGCTTATACTACCTAGGCTCCAAACATGAAGCTTATACTAATCACCATTTACCACATGTGATAGTTAAGACTGAGTGTCAACTTAATTGGATTGAAGGATGCAAAGTATTGTTCCTGGGTGTGTCTCCGAGGGTGTTGCCAAAGGAGAATAACATTCGAGTCAGTGGACTGGGAGAGGCAGACCCACCCTCAAACTGGGTGGGCACCATCGAATCAGCTGTCAGTGCCACTAGAATAAAGCAGGAGGGAGAAGAGCAGACTTGCTGGGTCTTCCAACCTTCATCTTTCTCCCGTGCTGGATGCTTCCTGCCCTCAAACATCGGACTCCAAGTTCTTCAGCTTTTGGACTCCTGGACCTACACCAGTAGTTTGCCAGGGACTCTTGGACCTTTGGTCACAGACAGAAGGCTGCACTAACTATGGGCTTTCCTACTACTGAGATTTTTGGACTCAGACTGCCTTCCTGGCTCCTCAGTTTGCAGATGGTCTATTGTGGAACTTCATCTTGTGATTGTATGAGTCAATACTTCTTAATAAACTCCCCTTCATATATACATCTATCCTCTTAGTTCTGTCGCTCCAGAGAACCCCAACACAGTGCACAAAAACTATCTTCCCAACAAGTCATATCATGTACTATTTCATTTAACCACAGACCTATAAAGAAATATTTTATTTTCATTAGTCGTATTAAAAAAAGTAAATAACTCTTAATTGTATCTATTATGGTACCTTGAATAAATAGGAAATTAATAATTTTAGATTGAGGCAAATAATTCATTTTATTCACTTAAATTTCAAGATCTGTTTCTCTTGAAAAAAATAGTTAAATGATTTAATAATTTGTTACTTTTAAAAATTATGTATAATAATGTGTAAATAAATTTATATATAATTATTAGATATAAAATATTTCAAAATATAAATAGACATAATTTATGGATCTTTGAACACACTAACATAGATTTATTTGTCTAAAGGCATATTTGAAATTCTGAGTCCTAGTAAGTAAATTACCTTACAAAAAATGTTCTAATGTGCTTTCATTCAGGCAGTCTCTGAATTGTTTTGTTCTGTGAATAATAACAATTATAAAAACCTTCCTTTCCCAGAAAAACAAGAGCTAAGAAAATTCATAACCACCAAACTTGTCTGACAAAATATGCTAAAAGGAATTCTTCAATCTGAGAGAAAAAGAACTTCAACATGCATACAGATAATACTGGAAGTTAAAAAATCCATGGGTAAAAGTCAGTACACATACAAACTCAGAATACTCTAACACTGTAATTTTAGTATGCAAACCACTCATAACTCAAGTATGAAGGCTAAAAGACATATCTATCAAAAACAATAATGGCTATCACAATCTGTTAAGAGATAGGCAGTATAAAAATACGTAAATTGAAATTAAAAAAACAAAATGTTAGGGGATAAAGTTAAAGTGTAGAGTTTCTTAATTTTTTCTTTGTTTTTATTTCTTTCTTTGAAATCAAATAAAAGTTGTCATCTATTTTTAAAAACTTGATGTATATATACATACCCACACACACACACACATACATACCTATAAGATTTATTTTGGTAAGACTCATGGTAGCTATGATGCCAAAACCTATGTTAAATATGCTAAAACTAAAAAGAAATGGATTAAAACATACTTCCAGAGAAAAATCCCCTATCCAAAAATGAAAACAGTAAGAAAGAAAGACAGGAAGTAAAGAGTTACAAAACAACCAGAAAACAAGTGTCAAAATTGCAGTAGTAAACCCTTACCTATCAATAATAGTATTGAATATAAATGAACTAAATTCTCCATTTAACAGATATAGAGTGGTTGAATGCATAAAGAAATAAGACCCAATTATATGCTGCCTTCAGTAAACCCAATTCATCTATAAAACAGACACTAAAATTGAAGTGATGGGAAAAGGATATTTCATGAAAATGAAAGCCAAAGAAGAGCAGTAGTTATACTTGCATCAGATAAAATAGACAAGTCAAAGACTGTCAAAATAGTCAGAAAAGTCACTAGATAATAATAAAGGGGTTAATTCATCAAAAGAATATAGTAATTATAAACACCTAGGTACCCAACACAGGAGCACCCAAGTATACAAAACAAACATTAATAGATTGAAAGGGAAAGACAGACTATAAAATGTAATAGTAGGAAACTTTGACACCTCACTTCTAGTGTCATTCAGACAGAAAGTCTGCAAAGAAACATTGGAATTAAACTCCACGCTAGACCAATGGGCTTAGGTGACATCTACAGATTATTTCACCCAACTGCTTCATAATACACATTGTTCTCAATATCACATGAAATAATCCTCTAAATATACCACATATTAGGCCACAAAACCAGCCTCAATGCATTCAAAAATCTCAAAATCATATCAAGTATTTTTTTTTCTGACCATAATGGAATAAACTAGACATTAATTACAAAAGGAGTGGTGGAAGCTAAACAAACTTACGAAAATTAACATGCTCCTGAACAATCAATGGGGTGATGAAAAAATTAAGAAAGAAATTTTAAAAATTTCTGAAACAAATGAACATGGGAGTGCCACATGTGAAAATCTATGAGATACAGCAAAACCAAGACTAGGAGGGAAGTTTATAGCAATAACACCTATGTAAAAACAATAAGCGGATTTCAAATAAGCAATGTAACAACGCATCTCAAGGAACTAGGAAAGCAAGAACAAATCAAACCCAAACTTAATAAAAGGGAAGAAATAATAAATATCAAAGCATAAATAAATACAATTGAGACTAAAAATTACAAAATATCAACAAAATTAAAAGTTGGTTTTTTGAAAAGATAAAATTGACAAACCTTTAGCTAGACTTGGAAACTAAGATAAAAGGTGAAAAGATCTAAATAGATAAATCAGAGATGAAAATGAAACGTAACTGATGCCACAGAAATATAAAGCATCACTAGAAATTACATTGAACAGGCTGGGTGTGGTGGCTCACGCTTGAAGTCCTAACAATTTGGGAAGCCAAGGTGGGTGGATGACTAGAGGTCAGGAGTTCAAAACAAGCCTGGTCAACATGGTGAAACCCCATCTCTACTGAAAATACAAAAAATTAGCCTGGCGTGGTGGTGGGTGCCTGTAATCCCAGCTACTTGGGAGGTAGGAGAATTGCTTAAACCCAGACAGCAAAGGTTGCAGTGAGCTAAGATCACGCCACTGCACTCCAGCTTGGGTGACAGAATAAGACTCTGTTTCCAAGACAAAAAAAAAAAGAGAGAGAGAGAGAGAAATAAATAAATAAATAAATAAATAAATAAATAGCATTGAACTATATGCTAACGGTGGAAAAATCTAGAAGAAATGGATAGATTTCTAGATACATACAATCTATGAAGATTGAATCAGAAAGAAATAGAAAACCTGCGCAAACTAATAGAGAATTATGAGATTGAAGCCATAATAAAAATATTCCATCAAAAAATCCCAGGACCTGATGGCTTCATTGCTGAGTTCTACCAAACATTTAAAGAACTAATACCAAATGCGACTCAAACTCTTCAAAAAAAAAAAAAAAAAAAAAAAAAACTAAGGAGAAGAATATTTCCAAACTTATGACACATTTATATACATCATTTATATACATCAATGGTGAACACTGTGAAAAAAAATCATAATACTTAAGAATGTATTTAACCAAAGAAATGATAAAAACTATAGAAGGAAAACTATAAAACACACAGATTAAAGAAATTAAAGAGTACTCCAGAAATGGACAAATATTCCATTCTCATGAATTGGAAGTATTATATTGTTAAAATGTCAATACTACCCAAAGAGATCTTGAGAGTCAATGCAATCTTTATCAGAATACCAATGACATTCTTGACAAAAATAGAAAAAAATCCTAAAGTATATACAGAAACTAAAAAAAAAACTCGAATAACTAAAGCAATTCTGAGCAAAAAAAAAAAACAAAAAAACACAATTGGAGGTATCACACTACCTGACTTCAAAATTTTCTACAAAGCTATTTAAACCAAGTTGTCATGGTACTGGCCTAAGAACAGATACATAGACGATGGAACAGAATAGAGAACCAGAAATAAATTCATACATTTATAGCCAACTTATTTTTACAAAGGCACTAGGAACATACAGTAGGGAAAGGACAGGCTCTTCAATAAATAGTGTTAGTAAAACTGTATAGTCACATGCAGAAGCATGAAACTGATTCCTCTCTCTCACTATATACAAAAGTCAAATCAAAATGGATTAAAGACAAATGTAAGCCCTGGAACAAACAACCTACTACAAGAAAGCATTGAGGAAATGCACCAGGACACTGGTATGGGCAAAGAGTTTTTAAGTAAGACCTCAAAAGCACAGGCAGCAAAAGCAAACATAGACTAATGAAATTGTATCAAGCTAAAAACCTTCTGTAAAGGAAAAGAAACACCAACAAAGTGAAGGGACCACCTACAGAACGGGAAAAAGCATTCACAAACTATCCATCTGGTAGGAAATTCATAACTGAAATATGTAAGGAACTCAAGTCAGTCGCAAAAAACTCAAATAATTCAATTTAAAAATGGGCAAAAGAACTAAAAATAGATCTACCATTTGATCCAGCATTCTCACTGCTGCACATCTACCCAAAATAAAAGAAAGCACTATATCAAAAGGATACCTGCAGTTGTTTATCATAGCACTATTCACAATAGTAAATATATGGAATCAACCTAGGTGTATATCAATGGATGATGTTTAGAAATGTGATGTGTGTATATATGTATATTTTTAGAAATGTGATGTGTGTATATATATACACACTATATATGTATGTAGTGTGTATATATATAGTATGCAATATATACTATATATATTGCATGTATTATACAATATACCAAGCCATAGAGAAAAAGAATTAAATTATGTCTTTTGAATGAACATGGATGGAACTAGAGGCCATTATCTTAAGTGAAAAAACTCAGAAACAGTCAGACACTGCATGTTCTCACTTATAATAATAAATAATGTGTAAACATGAACACAAAGAGTGGAATAATATAAAATGGAGGCCTAGAAATGTGGTAAGTGGGAGGTGGGTGAGGAATGAGAAATTACTTAAAGGGTAAAATGTACACTATTCGGGTGGTGCGTACATTAAAATTCCAAACTTCAACACTCTACAATGTATCCATGTAACAAAACTGCACTTATATCTCTTAAATCTATCAAAACAAAACAAAACAGAGATTAATAGTTTTAAAAAATGAGCAAAATATATGAATAGACATTTCTCAAAAAGAAGACATACAAATGGCCAACGGGTATGTGAAAAAATCTTCAACATCACTAATCAACAAAGAAATGCAAATCAAAACTGCAAGGAGATACCATCTCACCCCACTTAAAATGACTTTTATCGAAAAGATAGATTATGAAGGATGCTCCAAGCATGTAGAGAAAAGGGAAACCTTGTACACTGTTGGTGGAAAGGTAAATTAGTAAAGCCAGTGTGAAAAAAATATGGAGGCTTTTCAATAGACCTAAACATAGAACCACCATATAATCTAGCAGTCCCACTACTGGGCATATATCCAGAAGAAAAGATTTCTATATATAAAGAAATACCTGCGTTCACATGTTTATTGAGGCACTATTCACAATAGCCAAAATATAAAATCCACCTAAATGTCCATCAAAGGTTGAATGAATACAAAATGTGGTATATATACACAATAGAATATTATTCAGCCATAGAAAAAAATAAAATTCTATCACTCACAGCAGCACAGATGGAACTGGAGGTCATTGCAAGTGAAATAAGCCAAATACACAAAGACAAATATTGCATGTTCTCACTCATATGTGGAAGCGAAAAAAGAGGCCCTCATGAAAATAATAGATTGGAGATTACCAGAGGTCAGGAAGGTGTGGGTGTGGATGAAGAGAGGTTGATTAATGTACACAAAAAATACAGTTAGAAGAAATATAGTGTTTGATATGTCTGTAGGGTGACTACAGTTAATGATAGTCTGTTGTGGGCCGGGCACGGTGGCTCACGCCTGTAATCACAGCACTTTGGGAGGACGAGGCGGACGGATCACAAGGTCAGGAGATCGAGACCACGGTGAAACCCCGTCTCTACTAAAAAAAAAATACAAAAAATTAGCCGGGCGCGGTGGCAGGTGCCTGTAGTCCCAGCTGCTCTGGAGGCTGAGCCAGGAGAATGGCGTGAACCCAGGAGATGGAACTGGCAGTGAGCCGAGATCGCGCCACTGCACTCCAGCCTGGGGGACAGAGCGAGACTCCGTCTCAAAAAAAAAATAAATAAATAAATAATAATAATAATAATAGTATGCTGTGTACTTCAAAATAGCTAAAAGAGAAGAATACAAATATTGCCAGTATAAAATATTGCCAGTACAAATATTGCCACATATTTGAGATGACAGATATTTCAGTTACTCTGATTTGACCATTACACATTGTATGCATGTAACAAAAATATTGCATGTTACCTGTACCCCAAAATATGTACATCTATTATATATGAATTAAAAAGAATATTCAAGTAGAAAATGAAACTCAGAAACTCAGCAATGTTGAAGCAGATAAAACAAACACAATACGTTAGGTACTCTGCTTAAAATACAACAAACGAAAATTTTACTTGCAAATCAAAATTATAAAAATTAATGCCATGAACCACCTAGATAGCACCAACTGCCTAAACTCGGAAAGCGGCAGTGAGAGCTAAATGTAAGGATACATAAAATATTACATACACGTTGTAGTCACATGTGTATATTAAGAGTGGAAAAGAAAAGAATTAGATACAGCTTCCAGTTTTTGCGACTGGAGCTAAGGCAGCCCTGTGAATAGAAACGGTGAGATAAGTAAGCAGAAGGACTGCATGGAAATGAAGATGAGAAAATGGTTAGAGCAAGCTGAAAGATATCTAAATGGGAATATATGGGATGACATTAGAAAAGGAGAAACAGAAGGTTCAAAAAGTAGCCATTGAGAAAAATTATCAAAGCTTGAGTAGTAGCATTTAATAGGACAAAATGGCAGGGTGAAGGGAAGCAATAAGGAAATAAGAAATGTAAGCAATATTACTGCTTTAAATTTATGATTAGTCTATAAACGTCAGTCGATTTTTTCCCACTTATGTTCTTAATTATTTGTTTTTGATTAGATAATATGTTTTAAAATACCCAAAACTCGAGGTGAACATCATATTATTTCTTCTATCCTTCTATTTACTTCTGCATCTCAAAACTACCCTCACAGATAACCCATGGTTTCTTGCATTGTGTATCCTTCCAGAATTTCCATTTTTACTGCAAAATTGTATTAGATACATATTATTTTTTGCTTGAATTTTCATTTTAGTATATTTATTCAAGCACAAGATACACATTACTTAGTATATGCCCTCATTCCTTTCTGGAGACACACAGCAGTCTACTGTGTAGCTGAATCAAAATTCATTTAAACCTTCCCCTAGTAGTAACTAAGAGGTGGACTGTCTTTCCCCACTTTTTTTTTTTTTTTAGATGGAGTTTCATTCTTGTTGCCCACACTGGAGTGCTATGGCATAATCTCCGCTCACTGCAACCTCCGCCTCCCGGGTTCAAGAGATTCTCCCGCCTCAGCCTCCCAAGTAACTGAGATTACAGGCATGCAGCACTACGCCTGGCTAATTTTTTTGTATTTTTAGTAGAGATGGGGTTTCTCCATGTTGGTCAGGCTTGTCTTGAACTCCCGACCTCAAGTGATTCGCCCACCTCGGCCTCCCAAAATCCTGGGATTACAGACATGAGCCACCATGCCCGGCCTGACTTTCTCCTTTTTAAATACCCTTTTCTACTCAGTTTTGCTTCTTATATATTTCCAATCATTTTCTTTCAGCACAAAATAGAAAAATCTTATTAAAAAATGAATAAAGCATCATGAAAAATTAGCCAGTAGCAAAATTAGTAATGTCAAAAAATTAGAAATATGCAAATTCAAAGAAGTTACTGCTTTTTACTATACAATGGCATATTTTCTTATATAAGACTAATTAACATTGATAATTAATTGCTTAACTTCTTTTTAGACAAAATTTTTAAACTTTTAATTTAGATACAGGGAATACATATGTCCACAGTCAGTGGGCACTTAGGTTGATTCCAAGACTTTTCTATTATGAATAGTGCTGCAATGAACATAGGTATACATGTGTCTTTTTGGTAGAATGATCGATTTTTCTTTGGATATATATGCAGCATTGAGATTGCTGGTTTGAATGGTCCTCTCTATTATTTGGGAAATCTCCAAACTACTTTCGACAGTGGCTGAATTAATTCACATTCTCACCAACAATTTATAAGCATTCCTTTTTTTTTTTATCTGTCATTTTGCTTTTTTTGTTTTGTTTTGAGTTTTTATGATAGTTATTCTGACTGATGAGAGATGGTACCTCATTGTGGTTTTGATTTGTATTTCTCTGATGATTAGTGATGTTGAGCATTTTTTAATGTCTGTGGCCACCTGTATGTCTTCTTTTGAGAAGTGTCTGTTCTTGTCTCTTGCCTGCTTTTTAATGGGGTTATTTGTTTTTTGCTTCTTGAATTAAGTTCTTTATAGATTCTGTATGTTAGATTTGTGTTGGATGCATAGTTTTAATTGCTCAATTTCATACTGGCAATTAATCTCATTTAGAATTTAAAAATAACCCGTCAAATTATTTTGTTTATACCAAATATCTATTCAGTTTGTGGATTAAGTAAATGTCTCCAAAATTTCTAATATGTATAATTTTTTAGGGCCAATGTAATAGAATAACATGAGAACCTGCATTGGCCATTAAAACATGATAAACTCCCAAGCACCCAAAACAATCTGTGGGTCCGTCTCCTGCATTTCCACCATTTAACCTTTGCTAAATACAGAAAGAGAGGCAATACAACCACAAAATACCTTTGGGTCACGCTTGATATAGAAAAAGAGTTATGTATTACTAATTTTGCGTCAATATTTTGGTGATCTGCTTAAAAAACTCCTAGTTTCCTCTTCTGAAACTTAGATGAAAAGAACAAGAAGATTAATGACTCCATCAAATTTATTTATTTATTTTTATTTTTATTTATTTATTTATTTTTGAGATGGAGTCTCGCTCTGTCACCCAGGCTGGAGTGCAGTGGCGCGATCTCAGCTCACTGCCAGCTCCACCTCCCGGGTTCACGCCATTCTCCTGCCTCAGCCTCCCGAGTAGCTGGGACTACAGGCGCCCACCACCATGCCTGGCTAATATATTTGTTTGTTTGTTTTGTTTGTTTGTTTGTTTGTTTTTAGTAGAGACGGGGTTTTACCATGTTAGCCAGGATGGTCTCGATCTCCTGCACACCTTGGCCTCCCAAAGTGCTGGGATTACAGGCGTGAGCCACTGCACCTGGCCGACTCCATCAAATTTATAACCTACTTCTTCTGCGGTGGGATCATATCGCTGAGATATGCCTGACTAGCCTGGAACTACCTTTCCCTGCTCCTCCTGTGTTCCGGTGATGAACTATCACCAGTCAACCAACCAACCAACCAATCAAACATAGGCGACTTTTTTCTATTGTGCTGCTTGTTTGTAAAGGAAATTATGAAACAGGTTTGTTGATGTGTCCTTTCTTTTTCTGCCAGCTGGATATAGATGAAGACCAGACACGGGGGTGGGGAGCTGGGGAAAGTTTCTAAATAAAAGAATCTTGTGATTCTATGTCAGGATTGCATCAATATGTACAGAAAGTTTCCTGCTTACCTAGAATATTCCACTTGGGACTGTCACATGAGAATAACATAAGATTCTATGATGTTAACTCACAGGGATTTGACAATACAGAACTTTCAGCACCTACCAATATAACTGCAATTAATAGAAAAGTTTCAGCACGTGAGTTCATGCCAAATTTACATAGGACTTCTGAGTTTCTTTTCTTTTTTTTTTTCTTTCTTTTCTTCAGAGTCTACATATTTCACTGAATCAGATGACTGAATTGAATTTGAGATGTGATCTAAAAAAGAAAGCTTCTGTAAAATTCCTGAAAGCTCTTTGGCAGTGCATTTCACTGTAGTGGGCATCTACACATCTGAGAAAATTTTGATAATGGGAACATGAAAGAGGGTGATAGAGAAACAATGACACTCAGCAGAAGTAAAAGCTCTTAACACCTGTCATTTCAGCTTTATGAAGTGAAAAGTACAATACATACTCCCAAGATCATTCTGTCCTTTACTGGTAAATGACACTTGTTGCCAATAAATCTATGGAGAAATTATCAACTTTTGTTCCTACGTCATACAAAAGTATAGATTTCCCCATAATGTGACAATCATATTTTTTCAAAAAAAATTAATGATGCATTGCATAGTAGTAATTAGACCTCGGAAAGACAATGTGAACTTGGTGAAATACGGAACAAGATTACACAAACAAACCCTTTTGAATATTTGGTATATATTCTACCCAATTAACACACATGTCCTCCCCTATCTTATTCGTTCAATTCCCTTCTCTCTCTCAGTTGAAGCAAATGAAAGGGAAATCTTATTCTTAGCCACTATTTAGTGTTCTCTGTAATTATTCACATTAGATTCTGCTTAGCATCTGAAGCTTGCATTCACCAGATGATTATTTCTTACTGCTTATGATAAGATATAAACTGGGTTCACATGAACAAGAATTATTCTTTAATAAATACTTAATCTGTTTAAATAAACCTGTATTTCTATCAGTAACATCTTTCAAAAAATATTGTTTGGAAAGAGATCACCATTCTGGGGTGAAGAGGAAGGATTTTTTCACATAATTCTAATATATCTTGATAGAGGCATGCCCTACTGTTGTGTTACTTTATGAATAAACTGGGACTCAGAGAGATTTGGTAATCAAATAGTCAATAAATGTAATATTTCATGTATAAATGAAATTGTATAATTGAGCGTCAAACCTATTAAAAACTAGAGTGTTCATTTATATTCATAATTAGGGCATGAAAGATGGAACATAAGAGAATTTGTTCTTTGGCAGTGTGTGTCTTAGTCCATTCAGACAGCTATATAACATAATACCATAAACTAGGTAGCTTTCAAATAATAGAAATTTGTTTCTTACAGTTCTGGAGGCTGTGAAGTCCATGCTCAAGGTGCTGGCAGACTCAGTGTCTGGTGAGGGCCCACTTTCTGGTTCATAGATGCCATCTTCTAATTGGATTTCCACATGGTGGAATAGGGTCAAGGCAGCTCTCTGGGGCCCCATTTATAAGGGCACTAATCCCATATCAGAATAATTTCCTAACAACCCCACCTCCTAATGCCATCTCATTTGTGACTAAATTTATACCTGTGAATTTTGGGGGGACACAGCATTCAGACCACAGCATTGGTCTTTTTACTTGCTAATTTACTCTGTAAATGAGGAGCAAGACAGGAACAAGAAATGTTTCAAAGCAGCTCTCCACAATCAACAGCCATGCATTATCTCTTCACATATCTGACTTTTAACCTCTCGGAGACATGTTTTCTCACAGAAGAATGCAGTTTTCTATAGCAGCTGAAACTTTTCTCTGCATGCCTCAGCTCAGGTTATGTTGCCTAATTTAAATCACGGGAAACATGACCTCAGCTCATGCCTTCTATAGAGTAAGTTAGCACACCAAGAACACATTCCCTTCTGCTCTATCTCTTATGCCCTGACTATGAATATAAATGAGCACAGCTTGCGTTTAAGTGCTTTTTACATCCTATTATAAATCTCACACACATTTGAAATGTAGCATTCATGGACTATTTGATCATCAAACACTCTGGATTTCAGTCTATTTATAAAGTTACACCCATTACTGTGGAACATGTCATTAGTAAAACATATTAGAATGATAAGATGAGAGAGGCATTCTTTAATATTGCATGCCTCCCCTGCCCTCCCTGTGGTGGTAGTCTCTTTCCACATAATCATTTTCTTTAACAGATGTTACTGCTAGTAGTTTGCAGATGTAAATTATGTTGAAACATTAGCATCTTTGGTATCTTGGACTAATGTCCCTGACTCTGTGAAATAATCTATGTTAATAATAAACTCCTTCATAAGTCTAGTACCACCACAGGGTTCTTCCCATACATTTCCTTCTCTTGACTACCCTGACCACCATGCCTAGTCTGGTTCTCTCCCACCATGCATCTTGTCAGATTCTAAGAAAATTTTCTCAGACTTCAAGAATCGCTGAGTTTCCTCTATTATGTTTTCCTCATGGCATCTTTATCTTTTTCTTTACATTATTTATTTTATCCAGTGTTTTTGTTTGTTTGCATATTTTCAAATTAATTGAAAAACCTAAAAGAACACAAGCAAACAATTAGGTCTGTTTTGGGTTCTGTTGTACTTGTTTGTAGAGCTCAGTGTTTTTCTGGGAGCTCAATATATGAATACATTTTACCTAATTTAAAGACACAATCTTATCCTTGATTCAGAGATAAGATTATATAAACAAATAGGACAGAAGGAGCTGCTATTAAAAAGTTCAAGATTTGATGTGCCTCTAAGGGGACACAGCAATAAAGACAATTTACAGCATGTACTTTTCACCAAAACATTTTTTAGTTGACATTTTTCTGCAAAACTACACTTATTTATTTGTACTCTTTTGGACATCCTTGAGTTGAAAATTTCAAAGTAAAAAGAGCCAACTTGTAGCTGGTAAAAAGTGGAGGAGGACATTGCTACCAATTTAGCTTTGGTCATGGTCGTAAGTTAGCTTGAGAGATGGAAGAATAAGGTGATTCAGCAAAAGGCTTTTTCTGCAACTACCCCTTCTTAGATAGCTCTTCTACTCTACTTCAGTAGCATGCCCAATTGCCCTCCATCAAAGGTAAGGCCCAAGAAAAATCATCACAATTCACAATGTCTCAAAACACATATTTTAATATAGGATATGCTGTTTTTATATCATGTCTCATAATGTACTCTTGCATTATATTTGCTACTGATAAAAGACCCTGTCCCCAACTTCAATGTGTACAAAGAGAAAACGCTTGAATACTATCAAGTTATTATGGCTGTTCTATTGATGAATTTCAGCTTCACTCTTGTGGCTATAAACTTTCAGTGCCTCATAGCTTTTACAGAAAAACAATGGCCTGAGTCAAAGTATTATTTTTTGTTTCAGAAATAACTTATAAGACATGTTAAATATTTATCTTGTCACCATAAAATAATAACCAGGACACTTAAAACAATACAAATTACTTATTTAGATAGAAGACTGCAAACACAGTATGTCTCAAAATATTTTATAACACTATTAGTAACTGATCAGGAGTCTTTATATCTTATCATCTAATGGGCTTAAATAACAATGCACATAATTGATCAGGCATTGAAGACTCAATTAGTTTTCAGACAGATATGCATGTGACAACCATTTGCTTATTTGATTTTCCTTCAGAGAGAAATGGCATTTTGAAACTCAAATATTCATACATAATGTAATTGTAGACAATATAGAAATGACTTGGCTTATGTTATTATTTGGAATAAAAACATTATTTTATGAAATCTTTTTTTTTGTATCTCAAAATAATTCTGATCAAGCCCCAATTAATATGGAAAGACATCTTCCAATTAATGCAGGTAGTAAAAAACAATCTAAATCAGGATAAATGAAAGCCTTAAAAATTTATGGGATTAGTGCTGAGTGAATGTACCATAAATCTGTCAAGATTTTACACATTAAGCATGCTAAAACAGCCTACTGAGACTGAAAGTAGATATCAACAAAACAGCATATCATGTAGGTAAGGGATTCTGAGATTTAAACACCTTTTTGATTTATACCCTTTGACTACTCATAAATAGATACTTCACCTGTCCACCCTTGTGAGGTAGGTCTTATTTAAACACATTGATTTGAACTTCAGCTAAGCATTTTTTACAATTATAATGTAGTAGTCTCTTGAATATCCATGCTAATGGAGGAGAGCTTGGGCAGATAAGAGAAAACTATAGTTCATTCAAACCACAAATCAAATTTTGTTTTAATCAGAATGCTGAAAACTTATTTACCACTCCAGGGAAAATACCTTAGTACAGTCTATTTATCTTGCACCAGGGAATTAATTTCTGTTATAGTCATCCTCATATGACTATCAACTGAATATACTGACTAAATACATTAAACTTGAAAGTACTTTTTATAGGTAAGACATGCACATAGTTGATTTTATTTTTTGTTCAAGGAGAGAACTATTAAATAAATTCCTACTATATACAAAGCATGTCTTAGTCTGTCAGTTTCACAATATAATAAAACAACTCAATCAGTAATAATAATTATAATTCATCTGAAATACTAAAGCAGCTTTTATATTTCTCAGGGTCAAATGTTTAAGTGTATTCAATTTAATTTACAAAGATGTCATTTAAAATATGGTATACTAGGTTTATATTATTAACATTTTATATGTAGAATATAATACTCTTGAAAAAATTAGTGGTAATAATTTTAGATAGATGGATAAATAGACAGGCATAGGCACTAAGTTAAGCAGTAATATACATGGGAATTATTCACATCTAGATTTGTGAGTCTTTGAACCTCAAAAATCCATAATGTAATTTGTATAGAGAAAGTGGAGTCTGCAAAGAAGAGATTAGTAAACAGGGACCTGGAGACAGTGAATCAATGTGACATTTTTTTCACATAGAATAGTTCTGAACCCCAGCAAGACAGATTTTATACAAACAAAACCTACACAAAGTGTCATAGTATGAAGTCTCCGATTCATATCCCCCTGCAGCAACAGTAATTCTGCAACCATCATCCACCAAAAGTAACTTTGTAGGAGCTTTGGAATCTAGGTAGGAGGTTGAAAAACCCCGGTAAAGTCATACACAAAAACGGGCCATTTAGAGAAGGCAATCCCACATCCAGGTGGCAGGTTCAATGACTGTGGTCATGGCTACAGATCTAGAAACAAAGACTTCCTGTTCCTCAGCTACAGCACTGTTTGGCCTTGATTTTGACACCAGCACCATCCACCAAGGGACTAGGGAGGACCTGTGCATAATCATACCTCAGTTAATAGCATCACTGAACCTGGTATGAGCTGAGGAACCTGAAGCAGCCCATGAAATGGCTCCAGCCCCTCTCAGTAGCAGTCTGGATGCAGTCCTGCCTGCCTATAGATCTGCCAGGAGACAAACTTATTCATGTCCCTAGAGGTAAGCCTACAGAATTCAGTCTCACTCCAGATTCTGACATAGCCCCGTACCTCAGTTTCAGTTCCTCTCAGCTATGTTCTGAGAAAAATCCTTTCTGTCTAGGGATATACTGGGTGACATGCACATTCATACCCTCAGAGGAGACCTGCCAACCTTGTCCTGAAGCAATGCTGTTACCTGGCTCTAGCTCCACTTGACCATGGTCCAGGAATAATCCTTCCTGCCCAGGAATCTGAAAGAAGGTATGCCCATCCATGCTCTTGAAGGCAGGCCTGCAGATACTGGTCTTAGTTCTGGGCCCTCAAGCAGCCCTGTGATTCTGTTCCAGTCTCTCTCAGCAGTGATTTGGAGCCAATCCTACTCCAGGAGCCTGCCCAATGACCTAGCGGGAGTACTCTTGGGGAGTCAGTGGAAGTGATTACTAGATGCATATCTGGCAACAGGTCCACCATCTATGAACCTTGAAAGGAACTCTCATACCAGTGCCAGAGTACTGATTAAGGTCCTGGAGGTAGTCTAGTTGGTCCAGGGACAATGCAAGATCCACTCTCACTGGGGCCTTTGTAACAGGCCTACCAACTACAGAGCCCACTGTTGGACCAAGCAGCAGTTGTGTGATTCAGCTCCAACCTTACTCGACTGTAAACCCAGATGCAATCTCTTCAGCTATGGATCCAACAGGAGAAGAGCATTACTTGCTGAAAATAGTCTGTAAAAACTGGAGGAGGTGTTTGTTCCTTCAAACGCACAGACACTAATGCAAGAATACGTAGATTATAAAGAGTCAAAGAGACATGACAGCACTAAAGGAAACTAATAAAGCTCCAGTGACCAACTAAAATCAAATGCAATTGCCTGATAAATAATTCAAAACAGGCTGGGCACAGTGGTTCACACCTGTAATCCCAGCAATTTGGGAGGCAGAGGCAGGTGGATCACCTGAGGTCAGGAGTTCGAGACCAGTCTGGCCAACATAGTGAAACCCCATCTCTACTAAAAATACAAGAAATTAACCAGGTCTGGTGGCATGCTCCTGTAATCCCAACTACTCAGGAGGCTGAGGCAGGAGAATTACTTGAACCTGGGAGATGGAGGTTGTAATGAGTCGAGATAGTGCCATGCACTCCAGCCTGGGCAACAAGAGCAAAACTCCATCTCAAAAAATACTACTACTACTACTACTACTACTACTAATAATAATAATAATAATAATAATTCAAAACAGATATCTTACAAAAGCTAATTGAGATACCAGAGAAGACAGATAAGCAACTAAATGAAACCGGAAAAACAATGCATGAACAATATTAGAACTTTAATAAAGAAATAGAAACCAGAAAGATAACTAAACAAATTCTGGAGCTGAAAAATACAATAAAAGAACTAAAAAAAAAAAAAATAGAGAACTTCAATATCAGACTCAGTTGTGCAGGAAAAGGATCAACAACCTGAAAAAAAAAAAAAAGTAATTTGAAATTAGCAAGTTAGGCCGGGCGCGGTGGCTCAAGCCTGTAATCCCAGCACTTTGGGAGGCCGAGATGGGCGGATCACGAGGTCAGGAGATCGAGACCATCCTGGCTAACACGGTGAAACCCCGTCTCTACTAAGAAATACAAAAAATAGCCGGGCGAGGTGGCAGCGCCTGTAGTCCCAGCTACTCGGGAGGCTGAGGCCGGAGAATGGCGTGAACCCGGGAGGCGGAGCTTGCAGTGAGCTGAGATCCGGCCACTGCACTCCAGCCTGGGCGACAGCGCGAGACTCCGTCTCAAAAAAAAAAAAAAAAAAAAAAAAAAAAAAAAAAAGTAATTTGAAATTAGCAAGTTAGGGAAACATATAGAGAAAAAAAAAGTAAAGAAAACGCACAGGTGCCATGAAACATTGTCAAGGGAATGAATATACAGCTTATAAAAATTTCAGAAGGAGAAGATGAATAAAAAAGGTAAAGTTGATTATTTTGAAAAATAATGGGCCGAGCACTGCTACTTAGGAGGCTGAGGCAGGAGAATCACTTGAACCTGGGTGGCAGAAGTTGCAGTGAGTCAAGATTGTGCCACTGCACTCCAGCCTGGGCTAC
The DNA here is from genome assembly GCF_008728515.1 of Papio anubis. NCBI lineage: Eukaryota > Metazoa > Chordata > Mammalia > Primates > Cercopithecidae > Papio > Papio anubis. The sequence continues at coordinate 41,229,726 of NC_044990.1, forward strand.
AGAGTGACAGTCCATCTAAATAAATAAATAAACAAATAAATAAATAAATAAAGGCTGACTCCCAAATGTTGGAGAAAATATCGGTCTCCAATTTCATGAAACTCAAAGGACACATGCAAGACAAATCTAAAGAAGATTACATCTAGACATATAATAATCAACTTTTCAAACATTAGAATTTTAAAAGGAGCAGTATAAAAGCAACTCATCGGGGGGCAGAGCAAGATGGCTGAATAGGAACAGCTCCAGTCTCCAGCTCCCAGTGCCAGTGACACAGAAGACCAGAAGACGGGTGATTGCTGCATTTTCAACTGAGGTACTGGGTTCATCTCCTAGGGAGTGCCAGACAATCGGTGCTGGTCAGCTGCTGCAAACTGACCAGCGAGAGCTGAAGCAGGTTGAGGCATCGCCTCACCTGTAAAGCGCAAGGGGGAAGGGAATCCCTTTTCCTAGCCAAGGGAACTGAGACACACAACACCTGGAAAATCAGGTAACTCCCACCCCAATACTATGCTTCACCAAGGGTCTTAGCAAACGCACAGCAGAAGATTATATCCCACACCTGGGCGGGAGGGTCCCACGCCTATGGAGGATCAAATGAAAGAAATGGCTTTCTCTGCATTGATTATTCTAGTTATCCATTCTTCCATTCTTTTCCAAGATTTTTAGTTTCTTTGCACTGGGTACGTAATTCCTACTTTAGCTCTGAGAAGTCTGATGGACTGAAGCCTTCTTCTCTCAACTAGTCAAAGTCATTCTCCATCCAGCTTTGATCCGTTGCTGGTGATGAGCTGCGTTTCTTTGGAGGGGGAGATGCGATTGAGGATCAAATGAATGAAATGAAGCAAGAAGAGAAGTCTAAAGAAAAAAGAGGAAAAAGAAATGAACAAAGCCTGCAAGAAGTATGGGATTATGTGAAAAGACCAAATCTACGTCTGATTGGGGTGCCTGAAAGTGAGGGGGGAAATGGAACCAAGTTGGAAAACACTCTGCAGGATATCATCCAGAGAACTTCCCCAACCTAGTAGGGCAAGCCAACATTCAAATTCAGGAAATACAGAGAACGCCACAAAGATACTCCTCGAGAAGAGCAACTCCAAGACACATAATTGCCAGATTCACCAAAGTTGAAATGAAGGAAACAATCTTAAGGGCAGCCAGAGAGAAAGGTTGGGTTACCCACAAAGAGAAGCCCATCAGACTAACAGCAGATCTCTCGGCAGAAACCCTACAAGCCAGAAGAGAATGGGGGCCAATATTGAACATTCTTAAAGAAAAGAATTTTCAACCCAGAATTTCATATCTAGCCAAACTAAGTTTCATAAGTGAAGGAGAAATAAAATCCTTTACAGATAAGCAAATGCTTAGAGATTTTGTCACCACTAGGCCTGCCTTACAAGAGATCCTGAAGGAAGCACTCAACATGGAAAGGAACAACCAGTATCAGCCATTGCAAAAACATGCCAAAATGTAAAGACCATTGATGCTAGGAAGAAACTGCATCAACTAATGAGCAAAATAACCAGTTAGTATCATAATGACAGGATCAAGTTCACACATAACAATATTAACCTTAAAAGTAAATGGACTAAATGCTCCAATTAAAAGACACAGACTGGCAAACTGGATAAAGAGTCAAGACCCATCAGTCTGCTGTATTCAGGAGAGCCATCTCACATGCAGAGACACACATAGGCTCAAAATAAAGGGAGGGAGAAAGATCTACCAAGCAAATGGAAAACAAAAAACAAGCAAGGGTTGCAATCCTAGTCTCTGATAAAACAGACTTTAAACCATCAAAGATCAAAAGAGACAAAGAAGGCCATTACATAATGGTAAAGCGATCAAATCAACAGGAAGAGCTAACTATCCTAAATATATATGTGCCCAATACAGGAGCACCCAGATTCATAAAGAAAGTCCTTAGAGACTTACAGAGAGACTTAGACTCCCATACAATAATAAGGGAGACTTGAACACCACACTCTCAACATTAGACAGATCAATGAGACAGAAAGTTAACAAGGATATCCAGGAATTGAACTCATCTCTGCAGCAAGCAGATCTAATAGACATCTACAGAACTCTCCACCCCAAATCAACAGAATATACATTCTTCTCAGCACCACATTGCACTTATTCCAAAATTGACCACATAATCGGAAGTAAAGCACTCCTCAGCAAATGTACAAGAACAGAAATTATAACAAACTGTCTCTCAGACCACAGTGCAATCAAACTAGAACTCAGGACTAAGAAACTCAATCGAAAATGCTCAACTACATGGAAACTGAATAACCTGCTCCTGAATGACTACTGGGTACATAACGAAATGAAGGCAGAAATAAAGATGTTCTTTGAAACGAATGAGAACAAAGATACAACATACCAGAATCTCTGGGACACATTTAAAGCAGTGTGTAGAGGGAAATTTATAGCACTAAATGCCCACAAGAGAAAGCAAGAAAGATCTAAAATTGACACTCTAACATCACAATTAAAAGAACTAGAGAAGCAAGAGCAAACACATTCAAAAGCTAGCAGAAGGCAAGAAATAACTAAGATCCGAGCAGAACTGAAGGAGATAGAGACACAAAAAACCCTCCAAAAAATCAATGAATCCAGGAGCTGGTTTTTTGAAAAGATCAACAAAATTTATAGACTGCTAGCAAGACTAATAAAGAAGAAAAGAGAGAAGAATCAAATAGATGCAATACAAAATGATAAAGGGGATATCACCACCGACCCCACAGAAATACAAACTACCATCAGAGAATACTATAAACACCTCTACGCAAATAAACTAGAAAATCTAGAAGAAATGGATAATTTCCTGGACACTTACACTCTCCCAAGACTAAACCAGGAAGAAGTTGAATCCCTGAATAGACCAATAGTGGGCTCTGAAATTGAGGCAATAATTAATAGCCTACCAACCAAAAAAAGTCCAGGACCAGATGGATTCACAGCTGAATTCTACCAGAGGTACAAGGAGGAGCTGGTACCATTCCTTCTGAAACTATTCCAATCAATAGAAAAAGGGAATCCTCCCTAACTCATTTTATGAGGCCAACATCATCCTGATACCAAAGCCTGGCAGAGACACAACAAAAACAGAGAATTTTAGACCAATATCCCTGATGAACATCGATGCAAAATCTTCAATAAAATACTGGCAAACCGAATCCAGCAGCACATCAAAAAGCTTATCCACCATGATCAAGTGGGCTTCATCCCTGGGATGCAAGGCTGGTTCAACATATGCAAATCAATAAACGTAGGCCAGCATATAAGCAGAACGAAAGACAAAAAGCACATGATTATCTCAATAGATGCAGAAAAGGCCTTTGACAAAATTCAACAGCCCTTCATGCCAAAAGCTCTCACTAAATTCTGGATTGATGGAACATATCTCAAAATCATAAGAGCTATTTATGACAAACCCACAGCCAATATCATACTGACTGGGCAAAAACTGGAAGCATTTCCTTTGAAAATTGGCACAAGACAGGGATGCCCTCTCTCACCACTCCTATTCAACATAGTTTTGGAAGTTCTAGCTAGGACAATCAGGCAAGAGAAAGAAATCAAGGGTATTCAGTTAGGAAAAGAAGAAGTCAAATTATCCCTTTTTGCAGATGATATGATTGTATATTTAGAAAACCATATCATCTCAGCTCAAAATCTCCTTAAGCTGATAAGCAACTTCAGCAAATTATCAGGATACAAAATTAATGTGCAAAAATCACAAGCATTCATATACACCAGTAACAGACAGAAAGCCAAATCAGGAATGAACTTCCATTCACAATTGCTTCAAAGAGAATAAAATACCTAGGAATCCAACTTACAAGGGATGCAAGGGACCTCTTCAAGGAGAACTACAAACCACTGCTCAGTGAAATAAAAGAGGACACAAACAAATGGAAGAACATACCATGCTCATGGATAGGAAGAATCAATATCGTGAAAATGGCCATACTGCCCAAGTAATTTATAGAATGCCATCCCCATCAAGCTACCAATGAGTTTCTTCACAGAATTGGAAAAAACTGCTTTAAAGTTCATATGGAACCAAAAAAGAGCCCGCATTGCCAAGACAATCCTAAGTCAAAAGAACAAAGCTGGAGGCATCACGCTACTTGACTTCAAACTATACTACAAGGCTACAGTAACCAAAACAGCATGGTGCTGGTACCAAAACAGTGATATAGACCAATGGAACTGAACAGAGTCCTCAGAAATAATACCACATATCTACAGCCATCTGATCTTTGACAAACCTGACAAAAACAAGAAATGGGGAAAGGATTCCCTATTTAATAACTGGTGCTGGGAAAATTGGCTAGCTGTAAGTAGAAAGCTGAAACTGGATCCTTTCCTTATTCCTTATACGAAAATTAATTCAAGATGGATTAGAGACTTCAATGTTAGACCTAATACCATAAAAACCCTAGAAGAAAACCTAGGTAATATCATTCAGGACATAGGCATGGGCAAGGACTTCATGTCTAAAACACCAAAAGCAACGGCAACAAAAGCCGAAATTGACAAATGGGATCTAATTAAACTAAAAAGCTTCTGCACAGCAAAAGAAACTACCATCAGAGTGAACAGGCAACCTACAGAATGGGAGAAAATTTTTGCAATCTACTCATCTGACAAAGGGCTAATATCCAAAACCTAAAAACAACTCAAAAAAATTTACAAACAACCCCATCAAAAAGTGGGCAAGGGATATGAACAAACATTTCTCAAAAGAAGACATGTATACAGCCAACAGACACATGAAAAAATGCTCATCATCACTGGCCATCAGAGAAATGCAAATCAAAACCACAATGAGATACCATCTCACGCCAGTTAGAATGGTCATTAAAAAGTCAGGAAACAATAGGTGCTGGAGAGGATGTGGAGAAACAGGAACACTTTTACATTGTTGGTGGGATTGTAAACTAGTTCAACCATTATGGAAAACAGTATGGCAATTCCTCAGGGATCTAGAAGTAGAATTACCATATGACCCAGCCATCCCATTACTGGCTATATACCCAAAGGATTATAAATCATGCTGCTCTAAAGACACATGCACATGTATGTTTATTGCGGCACTATTCACAATAGCAAAGACTTGGAATCAACCCAAATGTCCATCAGTGACAGACTGGATTAAGAAAATGTGGCACATATACACCATGGAATACTACGCAGCCATAAAAAAGGATGAGTTTGTGTCCTTTGTAGAGACATGGATGCAGCTGGAAACCATCATTCACAGCAAGCTATCACAAGAACAGAAAACCAAACAATGCATGTTCTCACTCATAGGTGGGAACTGAACAATGAGATCACTTGGACTCGGGAAGGGGAACATCACACACTGGGGCCTATTGTGGGGAAGGGAGCGGGGGGAGGGATTGCATTGGGAGTTATACCTGATGTAAATGATGAGTTGTTGGGTGCAGCACACCAACATGGCACAAGTATACATATGTAACAAACCTGCACGTTATGCACATGTACCCTAGAAAGTAAAATATAATAACAAAAAAAAAAAAGAAAGAAAAAAAAAGAAAAGCAACTCATCACAGAAAAGAGAACTCCCTTAAAGCTGTCAGTGGATTTTTTGACAGAAACTTTGCAGGCAACAAGGAGATAGAATTGTATATTCAAAGTCCTGAAGAAAAAAAAAAAAAAAAGTGCCAACCCAAAATAAAATACCTGACAAAGCTGTCCTTAAGAAGTAAATGAAAGATACAGACCTTCCCAGACAAGCAAAACCTAATGTAATCGTCACCACTAGACTTCCTTTATAAGATATACAAATGGGGCCGGGCTCGGTGGCTCACACCTGTAATCCCAGCACTTTGGGAGGCAGAAGTGGGCAGATCACGAGGTCAGGAGATTGAGATCATCCTGGTCAACGTGGTGAAACCCCGTCTCTACTAAAAATACAAAAATTGACTGGGCGTGGTAGCACGTGCCTGTAATTTCAGCTACTCGGAAGGCTGAGGCGGGATAATTGCTTGAACCAGGGAGTCCGAGGTTGCAGTGAGCCAAGATCACACCACTGCACTCCAGCCTGGCGACAGAGCGAGACTGTCTTAAAAAAAAAAAGAGAAATACAAAAGGGAGTCTTTAATGAAAAAAAAAAAAAAAGGAATGTTAAGAAACAATATAAAATATAAAGTATAAAATCTACTGGTAAAAATAAATATATATCCAAATTTAGAATTCCCTAATACTGTCATGGTGGTACATAAATCAGATTTAGCTCTAGTATAACAGTTAAAAGAAGAAAGTGTTAAAAATAACTGTAGCTTGAATGGATATACAATACAAAAATATTTTATAATATTTTAATGGATACACAATGTAAAAATATATAAAGTGTGTCATCAATAGCATAAAATATTAGAGGAGGAATAAATTGTAGCATTTTATATGCAAAAGAAATTATCATCTTAAAATAGTCTAAAAACTGTAATATGTTTTATATGAGATCCATGGTATTCATACCAAAAGAAAACAGCCTCTAGGCAATAACAAAATATAAAAAGAAAGGAATCCAAGCATATTACTAAAAAGTTTAACAAACTGCAACAAAGACATCAAGAGAGGATAAAAGGAACTACAAATAGTCAGAAAACAATTAACAAAATGGTAATATTAATATAACTGATATTCTTACCTATAATAATACATTTAAATGTAAATGGATTAAATTTTCCAATCAAAGCACACAGAGATCTGCATAACAAAACAAGATCCAGCAATATACTGCATATAAGTAGCTGGCTTACCTTTAAGGACACTCATAGGATGAAAATAAAGGGATAGAAAAAGGTGTTTTATACAAATGGTAACTAAAGTAGAGGAGGATTTGCTATATTTAGACAAATAGACTGTCTTAGAATATCTGTGCTACTATAAGAAAGATCATTAACTGGGTAGCTTATAAACAACAGAAATATATTTCTCACAATTCTAGAGGCTGGAAATTCCAAAATGTGATGGAAAATTTAGTGTATGATAAGGGCCCACTTTCTGGTTCATACATGGTGCCATCTAGCTGTGTTCTCACATGGTGAAGGGACAACACAGTTCTCCAGGGCCATTTTTATAAGAACACTAATCTTATTCATAAGGGATACGCTTATTACTGCCTTCATATACTTATTACTTTCCAACAACTCCACCTCATTATACCTCCATATTATTGATTATAATTTGATGTGTGAATTTGGAGGAAGACACAAATATTCAGACCATAGCATAGGTCATCAGTCAAAATCTGTTACAAGAGACAAGGACACTATTTAAGAGCTTTATTAGGCTGTTCTCATAATGCTTATATAGAAATATCTGAGACTGGGCAATTTACAAAGAAACGAGGTTTAATTGGCTCACAGTTCTGCAGGCTGTACAGGAAGCATGATGTCATCCGCTTGTCTTCTTAAAAGGCCTCAGGAATCTTACAATCACGGTGGAAGGTGAAGGAGAACAGGCACATCAGTCACATGGTCAAAGCAGAAGCAAGAGAGCAAAGGGGGAGGTGCTACGCACTTTTAAATCACCAGATCTCATGAGAACTCACTCGCTGTCATGAAGACTGCAGCAAAGGGAATAGTGTTAACCATTCATGAGAGGTCTACCTCCATGATCCGATCACCACCCATAAGGCCCCACCATCAACATTGGGAATTACATTTCATTATGAGGTGTGGGTGGGAACACACATGCAAACTTTATCAAACGGTCAATTTATGAAGGAGATGTAAAAATTGTAAATCAATTGTGGGAGTACTACAGGGATGCAAAAAGTTTCAACATACAAAAATCTATAAATGAAATACATTACATTAAGAGAATGAAAGGGAGAAACCATATGATCATCTTAACACAGGTAGAAAAATATTTGACAAAATATAACGTCTTTTCATGAGAAAAACTCTCAACAAATTAGGTGTAGAAGAAATATGCCAGAATATAATAAAGGTCATATTTGAGAAGCCCACAACTAACATGATATTTAATGGTGAAAAGCTGAAAGCTTTTCCTCTAAGATCAGAACTAGGCAAGAATATTCACTCTCGTCACTTTTATTTAACATAGTACTGGAAATCCGAACCAGAATAATTGGGCATAAAAAGAAATAAAAGTCATCCAAATTGGATGGGAAAAAAATCAAATCGTCTCTGTTTGTAGATGACATAATCTCATATTTGAAAAACCCTACAAACACTACCAAAAAGATGTTAGAAATAAACCATTCAATAAATTTGCAGCATACAGATATAATACAAAAAATCAGTTGCATTTCTGTACACTAACTACTATTAGAAAAAGAAATGTAAAAATAATCCCGTTTATAATAGCATCAAAATTAGTATAATACCTAGGAACACATTTAACTAAGAGGATCAAATATCTGTATACTTAAAGACATTGGTGAAAAAAAATTGAAAATGACATAAATAAATGGAAAGATGTCCTATGTTCATAGATTGGAATTATGAATATTGTTAAAATATCCATAGTCCCTAAAGCTATCTACAGAGTTAGCACATTCCCTATTTAAAAAAAACCCCAAAGGCATTTTTCACAGAAATAGAAAAAAATTATGAAATGTGTATGGAATCACAAAAGACCCCTAATAGCCAAAGCAATCTTAAAAAAGAAGGCCAGAGCTGGAAATATCACACTGCTTATTTCAAACTACTGCATATCCATGGTAATCAAAGCAGCACGGTACAGGCATAAAAGCAGACATATAGACAAAAGCAACAGAATACCAGGCCCAGAAACATCCCACACATATACAGTCAACTAATCTTTAATAAGCGTTCAAAGAATACACATTGTTGGAAAGATTGTCCCTTCATTAAGTTGTGAGAGGAAACTGGTTATTCACTTAAAAAAGAATGAAACTGGACCCTTATCTTACACCATACACATAAATTAGATCAAATTAAATGTGACCAGGCACAGTGGCTCGCGTCTGTAATCCCAGCAATTTGGGAGGCCGTGATCAGAAGATCACTTGAGCCCAGCAGTTCAAGATCGGCCTAGGCAAGAGTGTGAGACCTTGTCTCTACAAAAAAGTTTTAAAAAATAGTCTGGCATGGTGGCCCACAGTGAGCCTAGATTGCACCACTGTACTCTAGCTGCGATGAAATAACAAGACCCTATCTCAAAACAAAAACAAAACAATTACAACCACAAGAGTTAAATGTAAAATTTGAAGCTGTAAAACTCCCAGAAGAAAACCTAGAAGGAAAGATTTTTAACAGTGGTTGTAGCAATAATTTCCTAGAGATGATATGGAAAGCACAGGCAAGAAAAGCAAAAATAAGCAAGTGGGACTGTATATAACAAAAGAAACCTTCTGCACAGCAGAGAAAACAAGCAACAACATGCAAAGCAACCTGAAAATTGGGAGAAAATATTTGCAAACCATGTATCCAGTAAGAGGCTAATATTGAAGTATATAAGAAACTCAGCCAGGCGTGGTGGCTGACGCCTGTAATCCCAGCACTTTGGGAGGCTGAGGCAGGTGGATCACGAGATCAGGTGTTTGAGACCAGCTTGGCCAACATGGTGAAACCCTGTCTCTACTAAAAATACAAAAATTAGCTGGGAGTGGTGACAAGCATCTGTAATCTCAGCTACTTGGGAGGCTGAGGCAGGAGAATCGTTTGAACCTGGGAGGCGGTGGTTGCAGTGAGCCTAGATTGTGCCATTGCACTCCACCCTGGGCTGAAAAAACAAACAAACAAACAAACAAAAAAGAAATAAAAAAAAGAAACTCTCACCACTCTATACAAAAATACAAATACCCTTATTTAAACAGGCCAAAGAATCTAAGTAGACATTTTTCCAAAGAAGACTTACAAATGGCCAACAGGCATATGCAAAGGTGCTCAACACCATTAATTACCAAGGAAATCAAAATCAAAACCACAGTGAGATATCACCTCATACCTGTTAGGATGGCTATTATCAAAAAGACAAGAGATAATAGGTGTCAACCAGGATGTGGAGAAAAGAGAACCCTCGTACACTCCTGGTGTACACTGAGGTGAGAATGTAAATTGGTACACTTATTATGAAATACAACATGGATGTTTCTAAATAATTAAAATATAACTATTATTTAATCCAGCAATCCCACTTCTGGGCATACATGCAAAGAAAATGAAAGTAATATGTTGAAGAAATATCTGCATTTCCATATTTACTACAGCATTTTTCATATTAGCCAAGATGTAGAATAAATTTGTATAAAGAATACAACTATGTTAGGTGATGGATGTGTTAATTAACTTGATTGTGGTAATCATTTCATAATGTATAGCTGTATCAAACCACCATATTGTGTACCTTAAATCCATCAATAAAGCTGAAAGAATGTTTAAAAAAGAAACAAAATTATAAACAGATGGGTTAATCAGGGGATGAATCTTTCCTTCCTTCCTTCCTTCCTTCCTTCCTTCCTTCCTTCCTTCCTTCCTTCCTTCCTTCCTTCCTTCCTTACTGCTTTCCTTCTTGCCTGCCTTCCTTCCTTCTTTCCTTCCCCTTCCTTCCTCTTTCTTTCTTTTTCTTTCTTTCCTTCTTTTTCCTTCCTTCCTTCCTTCCTTCCTTCCTTCCTTCCTTCCTTCTTCCTTCCTTCCTTCCTTCCTTCCTTCCTTCCTTTCTTTTCTTTCTTTTCTTTCTTTCTTTCTTTCTTTCTTTCTTTCTTTCTTTCTTTCTTTCTTTCTTTCTTTCTTTTTTCTTTCTCTTTTTTTCCTTTTTTTCTTTCTCTCTCTCCTTCCTTCTCTCTTTCTTTCTCTTTCTTTTCTTTCATCTATGTCATGAGAATAATTCATAGGATAATTGTGAAACATATAAAGCCGAGAGGATTATATAAATGTATATAAATATATATACTATATAATATTTTATATGTATATATTTGCAACGAATGGAAGAAACAGGTGATGCCATTTGGGCTTCTTCAGCCTTAGGAACTCAGTTTCTCTTTTCAAGGACACAGGTGGCAATGAAAGGAGGAAAGGAGCAACACTGGTTTTCAAAAGCGCATGTCAGTAGTTGATCTTACAAAACAGAGTAAAATGAAAGAAAGGCAATACAATTTAAAATATTATTTGTAATTATACATTATATTGCCTGAAAGACTACTAAAAATGATTCAGGAGGGAGGACTTTTAATGGGTTTTGAGTTACTGTGTTATGTAGGTAGAAGAAAAGAGGAAATTAATTTGGAGATACTATTGCTATTTTTATGTGTAAATATGGCTCTATTAGGTCTACACACACACATACGCCTGCATGTATGTGTGTGTGTGTGTCTGTGAAATGTACATTTAGATGTCTTTATTCACTTTGTGACAATTATAATAGTGACAGCAGTCTGGAATGCCAAAAGCTATAAAGAAAACACAGATTTATCTGTGCTCTAATTCATGTGTATATTTCTTTATACCGACTGCATTAGTTTGTTGGTGTTACTGTAACAAAGTACCAGAGATTGTGTAAAATGGACAATATAATTATTTTCTCATAGTTCGTGAGGCTAAAAGTATGAGAACCAGCTGTCAGCGGGTGGGTTACCTCTGGGGGCTGTGAGAGCAGAATCTATTCCATGTCTCTGTCCTTGGCTTGATTGTCATCTTCTTCTGTGTCTTTACATAGTCTTACCTCTGTAGGTGTATTCAGTCATCCTCGCTTATCCACAGTTTAAATTTTCACAGTTTAAATTATCTACAGTCACCCACAGTCCAAAAATATTAACTGGAAAATTCCAGAAACAAACAATTTATAAGTTTTACATTATGCTCTGCTGTGATTTGTCTAATAAAATCTGGTACCATACTATCTGGTCCCTCCTGGGATGTGAATTATCTCTTTGTGCAGCATATTGTGCTATATCCCCTACCTGCCTGTTAGTCGTTAACATTGTCTGCTCATGGCATCTAACCATAAACACCTTCATGGCTCAATAATCCAGGACTACTGGAAGAAGATAATTCCCCTTCTGGCATATTTCAGAAGGTCAATAGTAGCTTAATATTATGTTACAATATCTAATCATTTATATCATTTCATTTCATTATGTAGAAATTTTGTCATCTAACACTATCAAAAGAAGAAGAATGATGATAGCGCAATAAGATATTTTGAGAGAAAGACCACATTCACATAATTTTTATTGTAGTATATTTTTATAATTATTCTCTTTCATTATTGTTATTATTAATCTCTCACTATATCTAATTTTTAAAATAATCTACATCATAGGTATGTAGGTATAGGAGTAAACAGTACATATAGGATTCTATACTGTTCATAATTTCAGGCATCCATGGTGGGTCTTAGAATGTATACCCTGTGAGTAAAGAAAAACTAAATTCAAATTTTCTCTTCTGTAAATTCAAATTAGTAAATTTTAATTTCTTCTTTTTAAAGAACACCAGTCATGTTGGAGGAGGGTGCTCCTAGGGAATTCATATTAGCTTAGTTATCCCTGTAAAAACCCATCTGCAAAAACATTCTGAGGTGATGAGGTTTAGGAATTTTGTGGGGGATACAATTTGGCCCATATTAGTGAATTATTATTTTTATCTTCTAAATGAGGATGTCAGTTTCAAGTTTTTAAATTTAGCAATGTGTTGACATTATCTGCTTAGTAGGGTTGGATGGGAGGAAGTAAAGGAAAACCATTTCTCAGAATGTTTCTTAGTTTCTTACATAACTTGCTTTTAGCAAAGTATCTATTTTCATTAGCTGAATCTAAATCTATACCTCGAATGAATCTGTTATAATATGCTGAAGATATGTGACCTGTGAAAGTCCTTCTACGAACATCACCCATATTTTTACTTAACGTTTTTCTGTTTATGTTTAGAAAAGAATCACTTTCCACACACAGCATCTTAGAAAAACACCTTTCAAAACAGTTAGCAGACTGATTGTTTTTGCTTGACTTGCTCAGAGTTCAGCGCTGTTCAGAGTAATAACTCTGGCTTTTGATAAGCAGTTTAAGCATGAATCAAGAAGGCTGTCAATGGCTCAAAGAGCATCAGGACTGGTTTTAACTGCAAATGAGATGTGTGGAAAATGCCTGTCAGTGCGCTGAAGCTGCCGAGCATGATTGCTGGTTTATGGCAGCACTGTCGGCAGCCCTGCGCCTTAGAAACGTGGGTCCCAAGAATACAAATAAACCAGTTGGAAGAAAGTTGAGGATGCTTTTCATAGGCTGAGAAAGAAACGTCGTTTGCTATTTTAGGTATAAAATCTTGAAAAGATAATGGTAATATAAAATTATATTTTGTATAAGTTTTCATTATTTTCAAAGTGGTTTTCTTATCTGATACTAAACTGAGTTAGCATCAAATAAGAAACTGAGTTAAACCTTAAAAATTCTTATATAGGATTGCTTATTTTGAAGTTAAGTAAAAATTCTGAATATCTCGTGTAAATTCAGGCTCTAGCATTTACTCACTTTGGAAACTCATTGACTTCCTTTTCCTTTGTATCTAATATTTATTTTATTATTCTTTTCTGAAAAAATTAAGACATGGGGATAAATTGAAGTTCTCTTACAGTCTAATACAGTATTGTTATTCAATATTTCTAATGTCTCTATTAGGAATGACACAATAAACAGAGACAGCTGAAAAAAATGTAAATAAACCGAATAGAGTTCATAAACTACCCAATTGATTCAATGTTCCAAAGAATTATCTCCTTTTCCTATACATTGTGGATATAGAAGGCCACCAACACTGAGACTTTAGTTGAAAATTTGTAGTCATCAACATTTCAAAAAGTGTGAACTGTAGTTGTGCATCAATATTCAAAAGCCTACGGAAAAAAAAAAGTAACACTGCAGCTTTTATTTGTAGGAAAAGAAACCATTGTCATGTTCACCCAAAATGACCTGGCAAGAACCCATTGCTCTATTTTACTGAATCCTGGACTCTGGTAATTTTGAGGATTTTTAAATTCTTATTCTCTTGAAATGAGGACACTGAACATCCTGTGGACCTTAAACTTTTTGGCATTCTATTCTCTAAAACACCAAACAAGAGATCCAGTTGAAATAAAGCTGTTTTTGCAGAGATGAGTATTAGCCATAATGGCAGAGGAAGAATGAATTGCAAATGGATTCTCATGGGTTGAGTACAAATAAGTTCTTATTAACTGATCATATAAAATTGGTGATGTGTGAGATCACTAACATCAAGAGGTTGGTGTATCATAGGAAAGTTTTTATTTCATCTCATAATATTCTCTTCTTATAACCATATACTCAGTAAACAATTGGTTTGGTATAATTATTTTTAAGACATTAAAAGCAAAAGTGTAAAATTTTAAAATGTACCTTATTTCATAACACAAAATAAGCCATGAAAATATTAATCTCATGAAACCTCTCCCTCACATATATTGACAGATGTCTGTATCTCTGTCTCTATCATCTCTATCTCTATCTCTATCTATTATATTTCTATCTATAGGTATAGGTATAACATGCCATTATGGTTTGTTTGACTAAGAATAGGAATCCTAAGTTTTTCTCTTTCCCAACAGTCACATTTTTAGGCAGAATGTGTCAAAGTTGAAAATAGAATGCCCTTCCTAACTGTGTGTCACATTGGCAAGTTTTACAATTTAAAAGTAGGGAAAATGTTAAACTTCCCTAACAACATGGTTGTGGCAATTGAAAGATATTATATATGTAAAATGTTTACAATAAATCTTAGCATGAGTATTAGGCTCAATAATTAGTTATTATGAGAAAAATTATGAATCTGATGCTAATTCATGTTTCTCTTCTGTAAATAAATAGGATTATTCATGCTCACATAAAATCTTTCGGTATTAATTTTTTGGTTATAGATGTAGTTTTTAAAGACAGTGCTTCAGATAAAAGAAAATACATCCTTTTATAAGTTATAAATATGGCTAATATATTGAAAAACCATAAATGGAGTCTGTATCTCTTGATTGCCATCACTTATTCTTTCTCACTAAACAGTTGGTAGAAAGGTAAAAGCATCCTCTATCTTTGCAGTAAATTAGAAATGTAAAGTGATGCACTTGAACTTATTGCCTTGGTGCCTGAAATTGTTTAAAAATCATTGAGGAAATAACTGGATTCAGTTGGAATTAGGCTTCATCTTCTGGTGACTCACTTGACACAAACATATTATCTCTGAATTCACCTTTGCTATTGTTTTCCTTTGCCAAACTCTGTTCACCGAAGAAATAATAAGCATACCAGGGCAGCAATATCTTTAAAAGAATGGTTACATAAGAAGCAGTCAACTAGTTTACATTTCAAAACCTTGTCAGCATATGTCGTGATACTAAAGCTTTGAAACATAAATTAATAAGGTATAAATGAATATTTTGTAGTGATAGATGATGCAGAAATCCTGTGGTATTTCTCAGTCTTTTTTTCTATATGTATACTAGTAGACACTCCTTAAACCCTAAAGACAATTAGCACTTCTCTCTTAAAGTTTTACAAAGCTTAAATGTGTTATTACTTGTGAAGTGCTTTCAAATGCACAGTAGGGACTCAGCAAATTGTAAAGACTCAATGTAATTTTTCAAATAATGATTATTGTTAGTATGATTATTATACAAATTCTTATGTATATTATACTTGGACTTATACTTAACTTTATATATCAGCTATTCAAATGTATCAGTCTCAGCTTCAGCCAAAAACAAAACAAAAGATAGCATTTTTATTACAGGACTTTTATTACTTTTACATACCTTTCATGAGGATCTCTCAGAAATAAAAAGTGTAGGAAGTGATACTATTTGAGCATTCTAGTTGAAGTGAAGTCACTGGATATTTCTACTTCAATTGACATAACAGAGATAACATATCACAAAAGAGTACTCTTACTAACACAGCCTGTTAGATAGAAGAGCATAATTACTATTATTTATTTTATTTATTTATTTTTTGAGACAGTCTTTCTCTGTCGCCCAGGCTGGAGTGCAGTGGCAAGATCTCGGCTCACTGCAACTTCTACCTCCCAGGTTCAAATGATTCTTCTGCCTCAGCCTCGAGAGTAGATGGGATTACAGGAATGCGCCACCATGCCCAGCTGATTCTTGTATTTGTAATAGAGACGAGGTTTCACCATATTGGCCAGGCTGATCTCGAACTCCTGACCTCGTGATCCACCCACCTCGGCCTCCCAAAGTGCTGGGATTATAGGCATGAGCCACAGCACCCGGCCAAGATTTTTAAGAGAGAAGATTTGAGAAAAGTGTTTCAGTGATTTTTATTTTTCTGTGTTTCTGCCATTGATTGCCGCAGTAATTTAAGGTGAGACCAAAAAGAGAAGTTTTCCAGTAGAGAAATGTCATCTTATTTGTGTTCAGCTCATCAATCTTCCATGTTACTACTTGCTGGCAACACTAGTGTACCAGTTTCTGATTGCCTTGTTATAAAGTGCTACCATGTACCACTGTGCATCTTACTATTGCTGGCGTGCTGGCTATAGTTTTAAAAAGGTAACTCTCTTCTTGAATTCACAACAGCCTCCAAATGGCCCTCTTCTTTCCCCTTCTGGATGCTTTCATCCATTCTTCATATAACTGTCAGCATAATTTTAAACATAAATCAGATTATATCACTCTAGTTAAAACACTCCAATGGCTTTCAATTGCACTGGGAAGGAATTCAAAGCTCCCTACTGTGGCTTACAAGGATGCCCTAACTGCTGATCTCTCCGACATCATCTCATATACTCTGAGCATTCACCAGGCTCCAGCTATGCCGGCCTTCCTTATTTTCTTCCCACCTCCATAGTTTGCTGGCCTCAGAGATTTGGAACTGGCTCCTGCATTTTTCTATAATACTCTTTCACAGTATTTTTTATATGTTTGGCCCAATATTATCATCAAATGATCTGTTCAATTGCAACTTTCACAGACATCTTCCCTACACTGAAAAATCTGAAGTAGCCTGCTCATCTGTATAATTCTGTAACTATAATTCCTATAAAATAGCATCACCTGGGTACTTTAAAACAAAATAGAGAAATATTTCTTGGCCTATCATCCAGACCAATGAAAATTTTAAAATGTTAGGATGGAGTTAGAACATCATAGAAATTTTAACAGAGGGAAGGTTGAAGAGTGCTTTTGAAACAAAGGATTAATAATTCTACCCCAAAATTTATGAAATAAATCTGCCAATTTCTCAACATCTAATTAGATTATCTGTAAGTTTTAGTTCTAGGCCAGGCACGTTTTTCTCATACCTGTAATCTCACCATTTTTTTTAGGTTGAGGCAGGTGGATCGCTTGAGCCTGGGAGTTTGAGACCAGCCTGGGCAACGTGCTGAAACCTGGCTCTAACAAAAAGTACAAAAATTAGTCAGGTGTAGTGGCACACGCCTGTGGCCCCAGCTACTTGGGAGGCTGAGGTGGGAAGATCACTTGAACCAAGGAGGGCAAGGCCACAGTGAGCCATGACTACGCTACAGTAGTCTAGCCTGGGCACCAAAGCAAGACCCTGTCTCAAAAAAAAAAAAAAAAAAAAAAAAAAAAGTTGAGTTCTTCAAAAATAGAGCCTAAGATGAGGATTGGGTGAAAGTGATTTGTCAGAATGTTAAGCTGGTAGTAAACTAGCAAAGTGAGGCAAGTATAAGTGCAATGTCAAGCACAACTCCTTGGAAAGTAACTCGGGTTTGATTTCACAGAAAAATTCTAAACACAGTATAAGTGATGCTGCTGAGTCACTCCTCTTAAAGGTCCACTTCCCAATACTGTTATGTAGCCAATTAAATTTCAACATGAGTTTTGGCAAGGACATGTAAACCATAGCAAGCACTGAGCACATTTTCCACTCTATGTCATATGGACAAAGACAAAATTCATGTGCCCAAGTTCTTCTGAAAAGTGCACTAATTATAAATATCAAGCATTTTATTCTGTTAAATAATATTTTACTGGAGTAGAAGAATACAGAAAATACCCACTTGAGTAATAGCATTACTATAATTAAATGTTTTATACTGTTATAAATAAACATATCTGAATGTGTCATAGTTCATAGGCCTATGCAGAGCTATTTAAATATGTACATTTAAACAATTATATGAATGTTTGAATAATCATATCCCATCATTCTTCAAAGATAATTTAATTTTTTTTTTCTGACAAATGTGCCAAATAGGTGATAGATGAAGGAAGTACACAAATTCTAATTCTGTTTTATGTAGAGACAAATAATTTGAGGTTGTATTTTTTTTCTATATTCCAAAGCTGACTAAAAGCATTTTTCCTTGACCAACAAACAAAATAGAATTTAAATGCAGATCGTTACATTGACAGCACGGCTGTCTAATTCAATGTGACACTGATGCAAGTAAGAAGAAAGGAGCCAAAATGACACATTTAAAATATCCTCTTTAAAGTTCAATCCATTTTACATACTATTCTTTCACTTCATACAACTATCCTTTATCTTAGAATCACACCAGTTTGATTCTTCTTGGTGAGCAACTATTATATATATTAAAATAGCCCTGCTTCGTTTTAATAAAATTATATTTTATTTTTCTTTGATTCTCAAAATATACCATTGACATAAAATCAATCTTTTTTACCACCATTTGAAATATTAGTTTTAAATACAGCACTGTTCCGTTATATCTTATTATGCTTTCTAAAAAAGACTCATACTGCAACAATCAGAAGTTCAGGGTTTGCCCTTTTGAAAATCAATTCTATACTATATGTTTTAAGAGAAATAACTTTATCTTAAACAGGCTCAACATTATCAAATAAAATGTATACAAAACACCTAAAGGTGTCCAGTTGACAATTGTGAGTTCGGCATTTGTCATTATAGCAGATAACGTGTGTGTGTAACTGTGTGTGTGTGTGTGTGTGTGCATTTACCTGCTTCACACACACAGACAACATTTATCGGCTTTTGAGGCACAGGCATTTTATTAATTTATACACCAAAAGAGTTAAATACTAAATTAATGTACAATGTTCATTAAATGTCTGAATGTCATCGAAACGAATTTTGGAAAGTACTTATTTTCATGATATAAAAATTGTGTATATATATTTCTAATTTAATTGGAGAATTGTTGACTAAACTTTCACAATTGGCTTATTCCTGTGTTTAATGGAACTGTCACAGAAATAACAAAAGAATAGAGAACAATGAGCTTAGCACCATAATTCAAGGCATGTTTACATGGACAAGAGATACAAACATGTATCAATGTATGGCATTTGAAAAGCACAAGTAGAAAGTATAGAAGTAACTGACCAGTCCCTCCTGCCAGACTGTTTCTAGGGTACTTGTTTAATGCTTTCATAACTCTTTATTCCTTCTCCATAAAATCCATCGACATGTTGCATTATATATTTTATAATTAAGGTCAATCTGTCTCTATGAAAAGTAAACTTTTCAATGTAAAGAATATGATTACTGTACATGAAATTTTAAAATTTGAATATATGAATAACTTTTTTGAATACATGATAAACATTGTTTATAACAATGAAAATATGAAAAAGTATTTTATTGAATAAATCTGAATTAATTTTATGATCTGACATATTTTAAAGCAAATACATATATATAGATGGATATATATGTGTTTTTGACATTACAGAAATCAAATTCAGAATACATATATAATAACTATGCTCAAATTAACTTCAAAATGTATTAAATATGCATACATTGATGACTGAAATTTTTAGTGTTGCAGACATAAAAGCTAATGCAATCAATATGATCAATATGCTTTTTGTGGACATTAAATAAGTTAATACATATAAAGGGCTTATAACATCATTATCATTATCATCATGATATTTTTGTATAAAAATCATAATGATATTTTTGTATAAAAACCTAACATTTCATGACAATTAAACTTTCACAAAGTAAACTCAATCTTTCCAATTCCTTTGGGCAACACAGAAATACAACTTTGACTAATGTGATGAAATAGCTGTGTAGCTTTTTGGAGCTTGACCACCTGGAGAGGAGAATATTGATTCTATAATTAACTGCGACCTGCAAAGTACAGCCACCAAAATTACTTTTTAAAAAAGTAATTTCCCTTTCTGAGCATTTAAATGGGAAACATGTAGAAAAAAGAAGATACTTAAAGAGTAATAGTCACTAAAGTTTAAATGATCATCATGATTGTGCCTTTCTATACTTCATTGCAATTGCTGATATATTCATACAAGAAAACAGACTGGTATAAAATAAATTGGACAAGGAATCCTAGTAAAATATGTGTGATTTGAGATTTTACAGACAAGAAAATCGCTAGCTTTTACATTATGTCATTTATAAGAGGCACTAATACACTTTTAAAAACCCGATAGTCCTAACAGAAGTATTAAAAAATTAACAGAAATATCATTTTTAAAAAATTGAAAATTGCAAGTGATAAAATGGGCCAATGTTGTTGTCATGTTAATAAAAGAAATATTGTTTATTGTAGCTTGCCGAGCCTCTTCTTACATTCTATATTTGTTATTAATAAATGCATCTCCAATTTTTAAGAGGTGCATGTTTACCTTTTATACAAATGAGCAATACACACTTGCTTATAATTGTAAATGAATTTAAGTATCATTGCCTTTTCAAATATATTTTAAAATCATATTAATTTATACTATATAGTTCATGTTGTCATTTAAATTGACCTTATATAATTTAATATATAATTCCTTTTACATTATAAAATTTCTTGCTATAAAAAATGGTGAATATATATTCTATACATTAGATTATTAGACTATGTATATATTTAGTTATAAAAAGTCTTCAATCTCTACAGTCACATCTGCATAGGCAACCATTATACAGTTTCTTAGGCATCCATACACAAATAACATAATATTTATGCATTTATGTTATTATTTTTCAAAAATAGAAGTACACTCTAGAGCTCTTTCACTTAATATTCTCATTAATTGGTCAGTAACATACTGATCAACATATTATATATATAATATATCTCAGTGATTGATCAATAATACATATCATTTACCTTATTTCTTCTAGTGCCTTTTTTAGGTTCCCTAGAAATGGAGCCCAAGGTAAGGATTCTTTTGCAAGTGATTTTCTAATAGAGTGCACTCAGGAGAAATGTGGGAGAAAATAAAGGAATCTGAATAAGTGCTGGGAAGAGGCAAACAGAGATACTTTTAGCGGAAGTCTATCCTCAGCTTTATCCCTGGGGACTTCTGGAGTATGAGTGGCAGAACAGAATTGCTTCATCTCCAAGGAAGGGGGCCAGATTTTGCACTGCAGTGTCAGTATGTGATTGGCAACAAGTGTCCTTGCAACTCCCAGAAGGAAACATAATCTCCCAAGTGAGGTGATTACAATACTGAAGCCAATTCCCTAGAAACATTGTAAGCTGTTGTAAATTATAAGTGGTTAGCAGCCCAAACTCACAGAACCTAGAGGATGAGTTTATCTGGTTGTCAAAAGGAATCTGGGCAATGTACCAAAATATACTACTGGTGGCATTATATCACATTGCCGGGAAATGGAATTATGCTTTAATTAATTTTTCTTGAGGGATATTTCATTGTTTCTCTATTTAGCAAGTATAATGTTATTGATTATTTTTGTACCCTGAATTTTTTGCATATTATAAGGCCTATCTTTAATAGAAGATTCTGGAAGTTTAAATGTTGAGTCAAAGGTTATATTCATTTTAAAGTTTGATAGATGTTGCCAAATGATCACTCAAAGTGGTTCACAATCTTCGTATTTTCATTCACACTGTGAATTAAATTATAGATCCTTGATTATCTTCATGTGAAAATGGTATATCAGTTTGGTTTGATTTTTCACTTTTTAAATTATAGAGAGTGTTTAGCATATTTGTATGCCTAAAAGTAATATGCATTCTGTTTTCTGAATAAATTATTTTTCTGTGCTTTATTAGATACCTAATTTTTCATATTAGATTGTAAGAACTATACTTGTATGTTAAGGGAATTAATAAATTTGTATGACATTTACTCATATGTTATTCCAAGTTTGTCTTTTGATCTTTGCTTTTTATTTTCACTGTGAAGAAATAATTTTATGTAGTTGAATGTATTCACCTTTTTAATTCCTGAGCTTTGCATTTTGTTTAGGAATATCTCCTTATTTCATAAAAATATATTTTTAAAAACTCCACACATTTTCTTACAATATTTTTAAAATTATCTTTGTTGAAGTAAAAATTTTTAATTTGAGGCAAAATTAAATTTAGGATATTTTAAAATTCAATATGAAACTGTTTTGCATTGAGTAAAGTTTATTGTGTTTAATTGAACCACATGAGTATATGTTTTGTAAAATATAAATGATATCATTGAATGTCCATATGCATGAAATTTGTGTGTGCCTGAACATATATAAACAAAATTACATTTTAACAAGTTGATAAATGTGTCCAAGTACATTAACTATAAATAGAAATCAGTGTTAATAATAAACATATTAAAAATAAAATACTTGGAAAAACACTAATTCTATTTGAAATACAAAAACACTTTTAAAATTATAAACATGTTTTCTCTTTTGGCTTAAAAAACTGAAATACATTTAACGATAGACTTTTTTCTTATAAAAGTATTTAAAAGTAAAAGAGATTTTGGCTTTTCACATTTTATTGTAGCTAATAAATAGTTTACAGCATGCCTAAACTATCTCAAACTATTCAATTTGCTTCATTCTTTAAAATTTGCTTGGTTTTGTCTACAAAGTAGTTTATAATTCTGTTAAAGGGTTACAATGTGATTTTAAAATAATTCATTTACTTATAGGGCTATTGACTCAATCAATTCTAGTAATATTTCCTTTGTTGTTTACATATACAGCAATTCAGTTCAACCACTCTTTAGACCTAACACAATGTGTTATATATCAATATAAAAATCAAAACCATCTAGTGGTAATTTTTAATAAATTTTAGACATTTTGAAATCAATCTATACATTTGAGAAACTAAAAACCATCATAATGGAAATATAATGTTAGCGTTTGCAAATAGGATAATTCTCAAAATGGATATCTAGTTTACCTTCTTAGCTTAACTGCTTTCTTAAACCACTAAAACTAATTCACAAGTAATTTTAAAATGTAAGCATCACAAATAAGACTTAACCGTGTCTACATAACATTGAAATAATTGGGTGACATTGTCTACATTTTCTTATTCCATTACATCAAATTCTTCCTATTAGCATATCTGGGAGAGTTTAACATTTTTTAAAGAAGTAAAATCCAAAAAGAATTTTAATGGTTTATAATTGAGAAGAACTTTGGATTCTGCTGATTTTAAAAATATAAGAGGATCAAAAGTTATGCCCAGGATATACTGAAAATAAGTCATTACATTTCAGGATTTGGTTACAGGAATAATTTTTTCCCAAGCATCTCCCCCTTGGTAAATGTAAGCACCTCTGCTTATGAGTTGTTTGTTTCTCAGCAAACATTTTTAGTGAACATGGCTCTCAGGAGACTTTGTAGTCAGAACTGGGAACATACTAATGTTCCTTTTCACCAGAGCTGTAGAAGTGGCAGCCATATTTACAAGAAGAGACAGATATTGAGTCAGGTCAAAACAAAGTCATTCAAAGAATGGATACTGTGAGGTCAGACCCAGTAAATAGGCTATGTATGGACATCAACATACATATTCAGGAATCAGACATGAGAATTTGGGATGATTCACAGCAGGGTTTATGAACCAGCATATCCGGTAGTGTGTATGCCACCAGTAAGAAAGAAGAAAAAATGATGAGATGTTTGGGAATTCAGTCATCAACCCCTCAGTGATTGACATGAAGAGATGGCACTTGGGTGGAATAATCTGAGTATTTTATCCCTGTGAAAAATCTGGGCAGCTGGTGCGTGATGGCTAATATTGAGTGTCAACTTGATTGGATTGAACAAAGTGTTGATCCTGAGTGTGTCTGTGAGGGTGTTTCAAAGGAGATTAACATTTGAATCCGAAAGGTGGAAGGCAGAGCCACTCTTAATCTGGATGGGCACAATCTAATCAGTTGCCAGCATGGCTAGAATATAATCAGGGAGAAAAATGTGAAAAGAGAGGCTGGCCTAGCCATCCAACATCTTTCCTGTGCTGGATCCTTCTTGCCCTCGAACACTGGACTCCAAGTTTTTCAGTTTCGGAATATGGAGTGGCTCTCCTTGCTCCTCAGCCTGCAAGCAGTCTATTATGGGACATTTTGATCATGTAAATTAATATTTAATAAACTCTCATTATATATATATAGCATATATGGGGTGTGTGTGTGTGTGTGTATATATATATATTTACCATTAATTCTGTCCCTCTAGAGAATGCTAATACAGATTTTAGTGCCAGCAGTAGGGTCCAGGACAGGAGAAGGCTCTGCAATAGGTCCAGGCTGCTGTGCAAGCTGCTCTGCCACTGGGGCCATATGATCCAGCAGATTCAATGGTGCTTGAAGTGTCAGTCACAGATAGGGGTGCTGTTTGGAGCCTTTGGCATGCCCCTATAGATGAATCACAGAGGAGGCCTCTAGGATTTTGGAGCAAGGCTCTGTCACCTTCTGTAGAAAACTATTCTCCTTTTGAGGGACAGCTCTTGGCTTGTTACTGGACTTTGGTGGAAACTGAACGTTTGACTATGGGTCATCGAGTCAGTATGCAACCTGACTTACCTCTCATGAATTGGGTGCTTTCTCTCCCATCCAGCCATAAAGTGGGTTGTGCACAGCAGCATTCCATCATCAAATGGAAGTGATATATACGTGATCGGGCTTGAGCAGGTCTTGAAGGCACAAGTAAGTTACATGATGATGTGGCTCAAATGCCCATACTCTACACTCCTGCCACCCTGCCTTCTCTCCCCCAGCCTGCACCAATGGCCTCATGGGGAGTTCCCTATGATGATTTGACAGAGGAAGAGAAGACGAGGACCTGTTTCACAGATGGTTCTGCACCATATGCAGGCACCACCCAAAAACAGACAGCTGCAGCACTACAGCCACTTTCTAGGACATCCCTGAAGGACAGTCGTGAAGGGAAATCTTCCCAGTGGGCAGAACTTCAAGCAGTGCACCTGGCTATACACTTTCCATGAAAGAAGAAATGGCCAGATGTGTGATTATATACTGATTCATGGGCTGTAGCCAATGGTTTGGATGGATGGTCAGGTACTCATAAGAAGCATAATCGAAAAATTGGTGGCAAAGAAATTTGGGGAAAAGGTATGTGGATGGACCTCTCTGAGTAGTCTAAAACTGTGAATATATTTGTATCCCATGTGAGTGCTCTATGACGTGTGACCTCAGCAAAGGAACATTTTAATAATCAAGTGGATAGCATGACCTGTTCTGTGGACACCACTCAGCCCCTTTCCCCAGCCACCCCTGTCATCACCCAATGAGCCCATGAACAAAGTGGCCATGGGTGCAGGTACAGAGGTTTTGCAAGTACTCAGCAACATGGACTTCCACTTACTAAGGCTGACCTGGCTACGGCCACTGCTGAGTGCCCAATTTGCCAGCATCAGAGACCAACACTGATTCCTTGATATGGCACCATTCCTCGAGGTAATAAGCCAGCTGTCTGGTGGCAGGTTGATTATATCGGACCTCTTCCATCATGGAAAGGGCAGTGGTTTGTCCTCACTGGAATAAACACTTAATCCGGATATGAGTTTGTCTATCCTGCAAGCAGTGCTTCTGCCAAGACTACCATCCACAGACTCACAGAATGCCTTATACTTTGTCATGGTATTCCACACAGCTTTGCCTCTAACCAAGGCACCCACTATATGGGTAAAAAAGTGCAGCAGTGGGCTCATGCTTATGGAATTCACTGGTGTTACCATGTTCCACATCATCCTGAAGAAACTGGAGTGAGAAGATGGTAGAATGACCTTTTGAAGTTACAATTACAATGCCAAATAGCTGACAATACTTTGCAAGGATGGGGCAAAGTTCTCCAGAAGGCTTTGTATGCTCTGAATCAGCATCCAATATATGGCACTTCTTTCCCTTTGCCAGGATTCATAAGTCTAGGAATCAAGGGTGGAAGTGGAAGTGGCACCACTCACCATCACCCCTAGTGACCCACTCGCAAAACTTGTACTTCTTATTCCCACAACATTATCTTCTGCCGGCCTAGAGGTCTTAGTTACAGAGGGAGGAATGCTGCCGCTGGGAGACACAACAATGATTCCATTAAACTGGAACTTAAGATTGCCACCTGGACACTTTGGGCTCCTCCTACCTTGAAGTCAACTGGCTAAGAAGGGAGTTACGGTGTTTGCTGGGTGATTGACCTGGACTATCAAGATGAAATCAGTTTAATGCTCCATAATGCAGGTCAGGAAGAGTATGAATGGAATACAGGAGATCCATTAGGGTGTCTCTTAGTATTACCATGCCCTGTGATTAAGGTCAATAGGAAACTAAAATAGCCCAAACCAGGCAGGACTACAGTAATCCAAACCCCTCAGAAATGAAGGTTTGGGTCATGCCACCAGAAAAAAAACGTGACCTGCTGTGGTGCTTGCTGAAGGCAAAGGGAATACAGAATGGGTAGTAGAAGAAGGTAGTTATCAGTAACAGCTACAACCACGTAACCAGCTGAAGAAAAGAGAAATGTAACTGTCATGAGTTATTTCCTCCTTCTTTTGTTAAAAACATGTTTATGCATGTATACACTTGTACTAAGAAAATATTTTCATTTCATTTCCCTTTCCTTTGTCATATGACATAAGACTTATTGACTTCATATCAGCATTTAAGTATTGTTAATTTTATGCAACAGTATTTGGGCTGGGATTGGTATGTTTCCAGTGGTAGGAAGGATAGTTGTATTATGTTAGGCATAATTATGACCTTATTATTTTCTTTATTTGAAGATTATGTATGATCTCAGGAGATCATGGGTTCAAGTTGACAGAGGTGGACTTGTGATGGTTAACACTGAGTGACAACTTGATTGGATGGAAGGATACAAAGTGTTGATCCTGGGTGTGTCTGTGAGGGTGTTGCCAAAGGAGATTAAGATTTGAGTCAGTGGACTGAAAAAGACAGATGCACCCTTAATCTAATGGGCACAATCTAATCAGCTAAATGTGAATATAAAGCAGGCAGAAAAACATGAAAAGTTGAGATTGGTCTAGCCTCCCAGCCGACAGCTTTCTCCTGTGCTGGATGCTTCCTGACCTCGAACATCGAACTCCAAGTTCTTCAGTTTTGGAACTTGGACTGGCCTTCCTTGTTCCTCAGCCTGCAGACGGCCTGTTGTGGGACCTTGTGATTGTGTAAGTTAATACTTGATAAACTCCTTTATATATATATATAGGAGTAGAATATATACATATATTTATGTATATATGAATAATATACATATATCCCATTACTTCGGTCCCTCTAGAGAACCCTGACTAATAATACATGGTATTTAGAATAAATTATAAGAAAATGTCAGAGACAGAATTAAGCTTTGGATCTATCCTATGTGTTTTTCATGACTCTTATGAAGAGAGTAATAATTATTTTTACTTGGCTTTTCCAAGTATTGCAGATGGTGATAAAAGAAAATAGCTAGATAGAGGAGGGGATACCAATTTTCTGAAAATTTTCTCTGCAGATATAGAATTTAACTATATTTACTGAATTTAGCTGATAATACACATATGAAGGGTAGCACTATTATAAATGTGAAATATATTATCATCTTTTTAGTTTTGAACTTCATACCAAGGTTAAATCAGAACTACTTATTCTGATAAATAAAAATGGTACCCTATTTTAAAATATTAATCTTTTATATTGTTTTCTGAAGTAAAAGTCATGATTATTTCTTAGTAAAAATGGCCATTAGAATTCTTTTTTCTTGTATTTTCTCATTAACTAAATAATAATAATAACAACAACAATAGTGGTGTCTCTTTATTTCCCTTCATACAGTGTGATGCTATAGAGTGAAAAAATTAATAAGAATTTTACTCGTGCTCTCATTATTGGTATGCTGCAGTCATTTTCTATTTTTCAATGACTTTGAAAATGATCTTGTACAGTAGTGGCTTCTTATTATCCAGAAAGGTACTAGGAATAGGTGTAATCTCATTATATCCACAACCACTCAGTAGAAAAGTATGTAATATTCATGTAAATATCTGTGAAATAGTATAGTTGAATAACTTCATTTTCTGTGCCATAAGATGGTACAATTACATTTATTTTTTTAAATGACAAACTCATAAAATTATACAGTGACAATCAGCACAAATGCAGAGTTGCCATTTGCATAGGAGACATGGGTTATAGGATAAACCTCTAATTTAGCTAATGGAATTTTGAAATAGGGCTTATAACCAAAGTGAAATTAAACACAATAGTCTTAGTTGATTCTATTTTATAATCACTTACACTTTTATTGCTCATTCACCTAATTGAAGTCAGGAGTAAATGCACTATTAGCTCCTGATAACTTTAGGTTTGGGTTGAATTTCAGTGTTACAAAGGATATGTAAATGTCCAAAAGAAAGATACACAGATATGCTGAATATTATTAGCAATACAAGAAAACAAAAAATTTAAATTACAAATTCTGATTCCTGGGTCTAATTATAATGCTTTTTGAGATCATTCGTGACATTATTAAAACTATATTTGAAATCATTTATTTTCTATTAATTAATTTGTTGACATATAAAAAGGAAGATAGCAATAAATAATACCTTTTCTAATACTTATTAAAATCAAGCAAATATATGGATATTGTGAAATCCTATATAAGGATTATGATTTAACATATTAAAATAAATATTGCAATTTTTTGTTTGTTTGTTTGTTTGTTTTGAGACAGCATCTTGCTCTGTTACCCAGGCTGGAGTGCAGTGGTGTGAACTCAGTTCGTTGCAACCTCTGCCTCCTAGGTTAAAGTAATTATCCAGCCTCATCCTCCCGAGTAGCTAGGATTACAGGCGCCCGCCACCACTCCGGACTCATTTTTGTATTTTTAGTAGAGATGGGGTTCCATCTTGTTGGCCAGGCTAGTCTTGAACTCCTGACCTCAAGTGATCCATCTGCCTTGTCCTCCTGAAGTGCTGGAATTAGAGGCGTGAGCCACCAGGCTCAAGCCAATATTTTGAAATTTATATTTTAAAGAATAATTGAGGTAATACTATGAAATAATGTAGACCAAAAGCAATATTAAAATTTTAAAACATGAATTGAAATAATACAACTTTATACTTATTTTAAACATTAATAAAAATAATGAAAACTGCCCATTATTATCAGATCTTAGGACATAGGTCTCTCATGTCTGGAAAATATTAATAATATTAATAATAACCATTGCAGCAACATGCCAATAACCTGTAGATACCTTTGCAAATCTTATTTAGAGTACATGTTCTTTAACTGAATTTTCAAAATATAAATATATTTATTTATTAATAATAACTAACTTTTGCTTAAGTTATTGTTCCAGAAAGTATGTGCTTCACATTTCATAAATTTACTCATTTCTCAGAAACCTTATGATGGGGAAGCTACTATTTCTCACATATTACAGATGAGAAAACTGATGCCTACAGAAGTTCAATAGTCTGCCAATATGGAGCTGTTCTAAATGACGGCACTGGCATTTAAACCCACACTATGGCTCAGCAGTCCTCCTTCTTAACTGCTTTCCTGCCATTTATAATAACCTGAGGACACTCAGGCAAATCTGTTTGGAGGTTTGCTTCTGCAATTAACTCTGTATAGGAGACAAATGAGTTAAGATTAGATCTTAAAAAATTACGTAGGCAATTCCTTGTTATTATGCCATTTTTAGATGAGCTACCAGTACGAATGTAAACAAATGTGTTTCAAGTATATACTTTTAAGGTGAGAAATGATTAGCGAGGTGTAGTGGTACGTACCTGTAGCTACTCAGAGGCAGAAGTCGGAAGATTGCTTGAGCCCAAGAGTTCAAGGCTGCAATGAGCTGTGATCATAACACTGCACTCAAGCCTGGGTGACAGTGAGAGCCTCTCTTTAAAAAAAAAAAAAAAAGAAAAGAAAAAAGAAAAAAAAAACCCTATAAAATAAAATAAAAATACATAAAATAAGAAGTGAAATCACTTTGTCCTCAAACAAAAACCAATGTTTACCTCAGTAATTTATTAGGTATCATCCTCAATAATGAATTGCTGAGTCGACATTTTCTTTCATATATTGCTGGAATAATTTTGCTGCTTACAAAACACTAACTTTGTATTTTATAAGACATTAGTGGTGTCTACTAAAAATTGTGAGTAATTATGAGAATTAAGACAAGGTTTAGTTTGGCAGGACCAGAGAAGATTTGATTGGAAGTAGGTCTTAGAGTCTTTTTGAAGCCTGACAAATCTCTATTTCCAGAACAAGGCAGTATTACACGGATGCATTGCTCATCATTTATTAAGTGGTAATATATCTATTATATACTCTCTCAAATGAATTATATTTCATAAGTTTTCAAAAAGGTTTTAAGGGAAAACCCTTTACACTTCATGACAGTATTTCTAGAAATTGTATTTTTGCATTTCAACTGTAAATGATTCTTTTAAATTATTACTTTTTTTTAATTTTAGAAGGTAAAAAAAGTACATAAGGGTCATCATAGCCTTATTGTACATAAGGACAACACTTTAACACTGGGCTTAGGGCCATTATAAATAGCAGAATCACTAACAAAAAGCACACTTTAAAAAAAAGATATTAAACAGATCACAAAAAAAGACATGTTTACAGAAAAAGTTAAGATTAAAAGACAGAACATCACTTTGTTCAATCTCAGCTGGGAATCTGTACATTGGATAACTTAAATTTTTTGCAGTTCTGAGCAACTACAGAAATGACTGCGAAAGTGCTCTAAGTGGCCGGGCGCGGTGGCTCAAGCCTGTAATCCCAGCACTTTGGGAGGCCGAGGCGGGTGGATCACGAGGTCAGGAGATCGAGACCATCCGGGCTAACATGGTGAAACCCCGTCTCTACTAAAAATACAAAAAACTAGCCAGGCGTGGTGGCGGGCGCCTGTAGTCCCAGCTACTCGGAGGCTGAGGCAGGAGAATGGCGTGAACCTGGGAGGCGGAGCTTGCAGTGAGCCGAGATCGCGCCACTGCACTCCAGCCTGGGTGACACAGCGCGAGACTCCGTCTCAAAAAAAAAAAAAAAAAAAAAAAGAAAGTGCTCTAAGTACAGTTGTGTGGGTTACAAGAAAGCTTTGGCAAGCAGGTGAATTCATCAATATGGAACCCACAATTAATGAGGATCAATTGCATTTTTCATTTAATTTTAATAATATTAATCATGGTAGTTTTTCCAAAGTTTTGATCTCTTTTATCTACATACGCAAATAAATAGTATTATCCAAAAATTTTGGAATGCTTCTCTTCTATTCAAGTAATTAGAATTGTCTTCTTTTTTTGATGTTACCACTTGCATCTATTAGCAAAATAATATAAGATTTGTTTTATATTCAGCACATTTTAATACTTCCAAAACAAAAGTTTACAGCACTAAAGATTCTTTTTAATGGTATAAATGGAATAGCCAGATAATCAGGGAAACACTGTGTGACTACTGACATATGTCTCCAGTAACAGGATGGCTGAAAGTTAAAGGAGCACATTAAGCAGCATTCAAATTTCAACTGCTCTGCATGGCATTATTCAAAATAACTCACTAGGGTATTAGAGTGATTAGACAGGTAAATAGTGGTGTAATCAAGTTTGGCTATATACATAAGTGGAATGAATTTTCACTTAGAACATATGTTGTAAGGGGTGATTGAGGTGTCTATAAATATCTTCAAAAAGAGAATTCCTATATGTCCTGGTGATAGAGTCATTTGATTTATCATATAGAGTCGTTGCAAATGGTCCTCTAAAGAAATGGCTACCTGGGAAGCTTGACAGCCCTACCTTCACTACCTGCCATTAAAACTTTTCCAATATTAGTTGACCATATCAATTACTAGCCACCTGTCAAGGCTCTTAAAAGGTGTGGTGTGAAAAAGCTCCTAATGGGTCTCTGATAGAGCAGAGATGTCAGAATCACAGAGTGGCAGGAAAAATATTTGCCAAACGGATATTTAACAAAGGATTGATATACAGCATAAATAATAATTCTCACATTTTTAAGAAAGGCCAGTGAGACAATTTAATGAAACAGACAATATACTCAAAATGGCACTTTTCAAACAATCAAATATCAAATAAACATAAAATGTGTTCAACATCACTTATCATCAAGATGATGCAAATTAAAATCACAATAAGATACATTTGCATACTCACCAGAAGAGACACATTTTAAAATGTCCACACAGCTAAATGTTGGCAAGAATGAGGCACCTCTGGAAATTCCATATAATGCTGGTGGAAATAAATATATTTGCTCAATTTGTTTGGCAAATTTGTAGTTGTACCTACTGATGGTAAAAATATGTGCATTGTACATTACCCAGAAATTCCATTATTACAGCACACAAAAATGCATAAATATAGGCATCAAGAAACGCTAAGATAATGTTTATAGCTGTGTTTTTCATTATAACCAAAGAAATGAGAGCAATCCGGAAGTAATTCAGGAGTAGAACGGATT
Organism: Papio anubis; assembly: GCF_008728515.1. Classification (NCBI taxonomy): domain Eukaryota; kingdom Metazoa; phylum Chordata; class Mammalia; order Primates; family Cercopithecidae; genus Papio; species Papio anubis. The sequence continues at coordinate 41,262,411 of NC_044990.1, forward strand.
ATTTTTTGTGCCATATTTATATAATATTATGCTACTCACCAATAAAAAATAACTACTGCTATCCTCTATAATATAAATATCACAAACAAAATAAAATCAAAAGAAGTCACAATATAATATATACTGTATATTTTCATTTATCTAATGTTCAAAAACAGATGTAATCAATATATAGTATTAGAATCTGATTAGTTACCTTTGGGACAGATTGTAGCTGGGAGGGACTGGATAGAGGTTTTGTGGATATTGGCTTGTTTCCAATTTCCTTTCCTTTTTGTGCTTTCCTTTCCATTGTGTTCGCTTTATTTAAAAAAACTACTTAAAAACAAGTTTAATAATTTTTATTTTATAAGTTTAGGAAGTGAAAAAAATGTTTATTCATGGCATAATTGTTTAAATTTTAGAAACTTTAAAGAAGAGTAAGCAACCCAGCTCTTGACATTCACATGATATCCCAAATTATATCCTCAGTGTAAGAGCTTTCACTTGGGTTTCTGTTAAATATTATAGCCTTTAAAATAAAAGATGACAGGGTCATCATCCTTCGGATTTTTTCCTGCAAGCTAATATCTCATATGGTAGCATTTTTTTCTTTAATAATGTTTGTTTGTTTTAGAAAATCTGCCAGATATTTAATGTGCTATTTAGCTAGAATTACATTGGTTATCGATGACCACATGGTCTGTGGCCCGACTCAGGACTCAATCATTCTTGCCTGACCCTGATGAAAATTTTCAGAAAGTCAATTATTTAAGGTATAGCAGTTTTAGAATTATTAACAAAATGCTTATGATTCTAACTTGGACTCTTATTTTTCTGTGCTACATAGCCCGTTTTTTGTTTGTTTGTTTGTTTGTTTTAACTGTTATTACTTTCCTACTATAGATATTACCTACAATTTTAAGTTTTATAAAAAATTCTTAGGAATGCTTTTTAGGCAAAGCAAAGCAATATGATGATTAATTCTAACTAAAGTAGATTATCTTCTAAATGTGTGTGTGTGTGTGCGTGTATGTGACAGAAACACATTGACTACAGTTTCCAAGAAAGTAGCCTATTACTCAGACTGCTGTTTTTAATTTCACATAGGTATGCATGGTTGGGCTTAGCTAATTATAATATAGACCATAAAACTCTCCTACCTTAATTTTTTTTAAACATCTCACATCTAACTGGCAATATAGACTCTAGATATTTTGAGATATTGTTTCTGGATTCTTATCTACTTTAGAAAAAAAGAACAAAGAAAGGAAAGGCAGGAAATGCTTATGAAAGCCCTTGTCTTCATGTCTTTATCTTCTAATTCCACATTAACATATCGACAACACGCTTTTACAGGCAATCACAGTTAATAGAATTTAGCTACTTATCTAACCAGAAAAAAAGCCTGTTTTGAATATAGTTAATAGTATAGCCTAACTTCAACAATATTTTAGTAGAATAATATAATTATGATGTTGGCCAGGTGTGGTGGCTCATGACTCTAATCCCAGCATCTTTGGAGGCTGAGGTGGGAGAACCATTTGTGTTCAGGAGTTTGATACTAGCCTGGGAAACATAGTGAGACTTTGTCTCCAGTAAAAATGAAAAAAAACAATTAATTAGCTGGATGTGGTGGCGCATGCGTCAAGTCTCCGCTACTTGGGATGCTGAGATGAGAGAATCACTTGAGGCCAGGAGTTTGAGGCTGCAATGAGCTGTGATTGCACCACTGCAGTCCAGCCTGGGCGACCAGAGCAAGATCCTGTCTCAAAAAATGTATATATAATTATAGCGTTGTCTGATTTTTGTGCTGTAAAGTATCTCTTATTTTCTGTGAAATCATGAACCTCTGACGTCCATTGTTTTAATCTATCTTTTATTCTCCTGAATTACACGTTGTAAAAAAGCAATATATACACCCCTTTACTTCACCATTGTTAGGCTATTACTTTGTCACAGGCAAGTCTTTGCCCTAAGCCTACCTTTGCTGTATTATCACTTCAACGTCTTATGCTACATGGTTGGACAGCCTGACTCACCATATTGTTTTCCACTTCTTCCCTTATTCTTTCTCACAACATGGAAAACTTATACACAACTCTAGAATATATAGCACATATCTAACAGCAGAAAAGAAAAATAAAATAAGCCAAAATAAACTGTAAAATGGTTTCTTGGTCATGCATATAGTCTGGGTAAATGTTACAAACAGAATATATTCTAATAGTGTAAGTATATATCATTTTTTAATGTCCGCTTAAGAAGTTGAAATGGTTTTATTCATATTTGTAAAATTTCATCACATCTAAATATGAAGGCATACAAGTAAAAGTGATATGGTTTGGCTGTGTCCCCACCCAAATCTCATCTTGAATTCCTACATGTTGTAATGCATGTGGTGGGAGGTAATTGAATCATGGAGGCAGGTCTTTCCTGTGCTGCTCTCATGATAGTGAATAAGTCTCATGAGATCTGATGATTTTATAAAGAGGAGTTTCCCTGCCCAAGCCCTCTTCTCTTTTTTTTTTTTTTTTCTTTTTTTTTAAATTTTGAGACAGAGTCTCACACTGTTGCCCAGGCTGGAGTGCAGTGGTGCAATCTCGGTTCACAAGCTCTGCCTCCCGGGTTCACGCCATTCTCCTGCCTCAGCCTCCAGAGTAGCTGGAACTACAGGCACCCGCCACCAAGCCCAGCTAATTTTTTTGTATTTTTTAGTAGAGACGGGGTTTCAGCGTGTTAGCCAGGATGGTCTTGATCTCCTGACCTTGTGACCCGCCTGTTTAGGCCTCTCAAAGTGCTGGGATTATAGGCATGAGCCACTGTGCCTGGCCAAGCCCTCTTCTCTTGTGTGTTGCTATGTGAGATGTGCCTTTCAACCTCCACCATGATTGTGAGGTCTCCCCAGGCACATGGAACTTAAGTCCATTAAACCTCTTTCTTTTATAAATTGCCCAGTCTCTGGTATGTCTTTATCAGCAGTGTGAAAATAGACTAATACAGAAAAAGATGAAAATACTTGCCACACTCTCCTAAAGTCATTTTTAAAAAATGGATGGTGGGGAATTTTCTTTCCAAGAATAAGAATGAAGTGCTCTTCATATGAGATGATGGTTAGGAACTGTTTAAGGGGATTGAATAACTCATGTGAAGAAGCAAAATACAACTGAAGGGGTTAGGTGGAAAAAACAGCGCTCCAACTACTTCAGTTTCTTCAGGTCATATAATGGTTGATTTATAAGCACACCATCACTTTATTGTCAAAACAGATCTGTGAGAAAGATCTTTTAATAATGATTTAAGAGACACAAAGATGACAAGTTTCTCACACAACTATTTAAATGTCAGGGCTGGCAAAGGAACACAGGTTTGTCTAGCTTTCCTTCCCTGGTTCTTGTCCACAGCTAAACTGCCTGCCACAGGACACAGACCTCAATGTAATGCTTGAATACTCATGCATTCATCGCAAAGATTCCATTTTTAATTGAAGTATAATTTGCATGCAATAAATGTACAAAGTTTAATTTTGTTATTTTGATGAATTTTCATAATATCATACATCCATGGAAACACTACCCAAACCAAGATGTAGAATATTTCCATGATCTCCAACATTTTCTTCAAGGCTTTTTTTAGACCTTTTTAATCCATTTCTGGAGACAACTATTTTCTATCCCCCAATATTATTTTTGCCTCCTTTGGATGTCAAATATACAGAATTATACAGTGTGTATTTCTCTGTCTGGCATCTTTCATTCAACATAATGTCTTTTTAAGATTCAGCCAAGCTGTTGTATGTATCAGTAATTTGTACCTCTTATTGCTGTGTGATATCGTTTAGTAATGATGGTCTAAATGGTATGCTCCTATTTGTGTATACATTTCCCTACTAACTGTTATTAGTAATGTTTCCAACTTTTGCTCTTAGAAGTAAGACCTTTTGCCTGTTTTTGTACAATATTTGTGCTTTAAAAATTTTTTGGCTTATGTGTTTAAATTTATTTTATTAAATTATTGAGTATTAGAATTACTCTAATATAAGGGATGTGTGTGTTCAATTACAGGAAATTACCTAACATTTATCTAAAGTGGTTGCTCAATATTTCACTTCCACCAGCAAACTATATGTAAGACAAGAATTGTGTATTAATATTTTTCTCTTAAGAGCCTTTTTATTTGCACTAGTTACATAACCAGAAAAAAAATCTGTTTTGAATGTTGCTAAAAATGTTACCCAACTTAGACAACATTCTATTGGAATGATATGTTGTATAATGTTTCTAATTTTAGTGCTATAGGAGATAATCTCTTATTTGGTGTGAAATCATGGATCTCTAGTCTTTAAGATTTAAAATTTTCACCTGAGCACGGAGGCTCACACCTATAATCCCAGAACTTTGGGAAGATGAGGCAGGCGGATCATGAGGTCAAGAGTTTGAGAGAGACCATCCTGGCCAATGTGGTGAACCCTGTCTCTACTAAAAATACAAAAATTAGCGGGGGCATGGTGGCATGTGCTTGTAGTCCTAGCTACTCTGAAGGCTGGCAGGAGAATCACTTGAATCCAGAAGGCAAAGGTTGCAATGAGCCGAGATTGCGCCACTGCACTCCAGTCTGGCGACAGAGCAAAACTCCATCTAAAAAATATAAAACAATAAACAAACAAACATTTTCAATAGATAAAAGTAAGATAATCCATATATTCAACAAATATGTTACTCCTCTACTATATTGTAGTACTACAACCTGCTATTTTAAAAATACAGTAGTGTTACTATTGTTCTCATTGTTATTACCACTGTTTAATAGGCACATCTTAGAATGTGAATCCTGCTCCCCAAAATAAAGTTATTTGTTTCTTTTAAAAATTAACTATGAAAAATAGTTGTTAATTTGCTTTATTTTCTCAGCTCCAAAGCCCACATTCAGAGATTTTGCCTGAGGGGAGAAGCAGACCATTAAACAGATAGCTTCTAATCTGTTCACTGAAGAACTGATTTCATTTGCGATAGAGTGTAGAAAAGTTCAAACCTAAGGGAGCTTTCACAAGTAGTGGTGGTTTCAGTAAAAGGCAATTCGAAAAAGACTGCTAAATTTACTGAAGACACAGTTTAAACTGTAGGCAGCTAGTTTGGTGAAGAGAGCTGGGAAAAGTGACAGCCAGAAGAAGCTATCTGATTTTAGAACTTAAATCATACACTGATCTCAGAAAGTACTGCAAAGTAGCCCTTTATAATTGGATTAGGCTATCGAGGAATTTATATCTTCAGAAAATTACTGAATACAAGAAAATAATTAGCCAGAAATTAGTGGAACTTCTGGGTGTGGTCAGGGAAAGAAAAGAAGAGAGTCCTGCCAAAACCACTGTTATTTCAGGGTAGCTGTGGGCATACTCAAAGTCATCTCTCTCTGAGGAGCAACAGTAGAGGTTTAACAGAGGGATGAGGAAAAATCTTCGCTAAAATAATCTAATAATCTTGTCATTTATTTTGAAAAAATAACTTAAGTAAAAATGACAAGCCTGGAAGTAGGGAGACAGGAATCCAGAGTTGCTACAATATTATGAAAAATGTCTTCTTTCCAACAAAACATTTCCAAGACATGCAACAAACAGAAAATATGACTAATCCATTGGGGAAAAAAAAATGAACTGCTTGTGAGAGCTTACAGATGTCAGATTTAGTGGAAAAAAGACTTCAAAGTAGCCATAATATTTATGCTCAAAGAATTAAAGGAAGTCATAATTAGGAAAAAGAATGTATGAGAATCACATTGCATCACACAGAGAATATCAATAAATGGATATAAATTATAAAAAAGAACCAAAAGAAATTCTGGAGTTGAAAAGCATAACTGAAATAAAAAATTTATTAATGGAATTGAACAGTAAATTAGAACTGGTAGAAGAATCAGTGAACATAAAAATACATCCATAGAGATTATGCAATCCAAAAAACAGAAAATAAAGAATAAGGATAAATGAACATAAACAGGGAATCAGAGGAATGTGGAACCTCATTAGATAAAGCAACATATGCATAATGGGAGTACCAGAAAGGGAGGCAAATAAGGGGAAGATATAATTTTTCAAGAAACAGTTTTGGGTGAAAACATCTCGAATTTATTAAAAACACTAGCCCTCACATTAAGGAGGCTCAATAAATTTATATGGAATAAGTGCAAAGAGATCCACTAATCGATATACAACAGCAAAAATGCTAGAAACCTAATATGAGAAGAAAATTATGAAAGCAGCAAGAGAAAAAATGATTCATCACTTGCAAGAAACTCTTAAGTAAGATTAATAGCTGACTTCTTAGCAGAAAAGATCAAGATATGAAGACAGCAGGGAAAATGTGTTCAAAGAGCCCCTCAAAAAAAAAAAAAAAAAAAAAAAAAAAACCTGGCTATCAAAAATGTTACATCTGACGAAGTTGTTAAACCTGAAACCAAGATAGAAGTATCTCAAGCTAAAAATAAATGAACAACTAGGGAATCTGTTGCTAGCATATCTTCCTTAAAATAAATACTGGCCAGGCACAGTGGCTCACGTCTGTGATCCCAGCACTTTGAGAGGCTGAGGCAGGTGGATCACAAGGTCAGGAGTGCGAGACCAGCCTGGCCAAGATGGTGAAACCCCATCTTTCCTAAAATACAAAAATTAGCCAGGTGCAGTGGCGGGTGCCTGTAATCCCAGCTACTAAGGAGGCTGAGGCAGGAGAATCACTTGAACCTGGGAGGCAGAGATTGCAGTGAGCTGAGATCATGCCACTGCACTCTAGCCTGGGTGACAGAGCAAGACTCCATCTCAAAAATAAATAAATAAATACATACATACATAATAAATAAATACTAATGGAATTTCATCAAGATGAAATCAAGTGACCAGTGACCCTAGAGTATAATTTGAATCTATACAAAAAGCAAATAATCCCAGTAATTATATAATTACAAAAGATAATAGAAATTTAACATTTATTTGTCTTCTCTTTACTGATTTGAAAAGCAGTTGTATAAAATAATACGTATACGATATAATGTTGAGCCTGTAATATATAGTAATGCAATATTTTTTTTTCCAATAATAACCTAATAATGGTGGGTAGTAGCTAAGCTCCATTAGCCTAAGGAAATAATGCCATGTGGTAACTCAAATCCATAAAAACAAATGAAGAGAACCAGAGATAACAGACAGTTGATAAAGAAAAACTATAAACATATAATAGCCTTTATTCTCTTAGTATGATATATGTAATATGTATCAGACAGAAAATAACATAAAAGACAGGAAAACATAAAAAAGAAATAAACACAACGAAAAGGACTTAGCAGTAACTTGGTAATATTTAGTCTAATCATATCAACAATCACTTTACATGGAAGTGACTTAAATAAGCCACTTTAAAATTTGTTTTTATTATTTTATTTTAAGTTCCAGGATATATGTGCAGGATGTACACGTTTGTTACATATGTAAATGTGTTACATCTTAGTTTTCGTCATCTATCAACCCGTGACCTAGGTATTAAACCCAGCATGCATTAGCTATTTTTCCTGATGCTCTCCTTTCCCCCCAACTCTTTACACTCAAACAGGCCTCCGTGTGTGTTGTTTACCTTTTTGTGTCCATGTGTTCTCATTGTTCAACTCCCACTTATAAGTTAGAACATGCGGTGTTTGGTTTTCTCTTCCTGTGTTAGTTTGCTGAGGATAATGGCTTTAAGTTCCAACCATGGTCCTACAAAGGGCATGATCTCTTTCCTTCTCATAGTGGCATAGTAATCCATGGTGTGTATGTATCACATTTTCTTTATCCTGTCAATCACTGATGGGTATTTCAGCTGATTTCATGTGTTTGCTATTGTGAATAGTGCTGCAATAAACTTACATGTGCATGTATCTTTATAATAGAATGATTTCTGTTTCTTTGGGTATATACCCAGTAATGAGATTACTGGGTCAAAAATTATATTAATGGTTCTAGGTCTTTGAGGAATCACCATACTGTCTTCCACAATGGTTGCACTAACTTACATTCCCACCAACAGTGTAAAAGCGTTCCTATTTCTCCAGAGCCTCACCAGGATCTGTTGTTTCTTGACTTTTTAATAATCTTCATTCTGACTGGCGTAAGATGGTACCTCATTGTGGGTTGGATTTGCATTTCTGTAATGACCTGTGATGTTGAGCTTTTTTTCACATGTTTGTTGGTCACATGTATGTCTTCTTCTTTTGAGAAATGTTTGTTCATGTCCTTTGCCCACTTTTTAATGGGGTTGTTTTTTCTGGTAAATTCGTTTAAGTTCCTTGTAGTTTGGGATATTAAACTTTTGTCAGAGGGATAGATTTCAAAAATTTTCTCCCATTCTGTAGGTCATCTGTTCACTCCGATAATAGTTTCTTTTGCTGTGAAGGAGCTCCTTAGTTTAAGTAGATCCCATTTGTCAATTTTTGCTATTGTTGCGATTGCTTTTGATGTTTTTGTCATTAAATCTTTGCCCATGCATATGTCCTGAATGGTATTGGCTAGATTTTCTTCTGGGTTTTTTTTTTTTTTAGTTTGGGGTTTTACATTTAAGTCTTTAATATATCTTGAGTTAATTTTTGTATGGTGTATGGAAGTGGTCCAGTTTCATTTTTCTGCATGTGGCTGGCTAGGTCTTCCAGCAGTATTTATTGAATAGGGAATCCTTTCCCCATTGTTTGTTTTTGCCAGGTTTGCCGAAGATCAGATGGTTGTATTAATAGATGTACAGTGTTATATCTGAGTTCTGTATTCTGTTTCATTGGTCTATGTGTCTGTTTTTGTGCCAGTATCATGCTGTTTTGGTTACTATAACCTTGTAATACAGCATGAAGTTGGGTAGCATAATGCCACCAGCTTTATGTTTTTTGCTTAGGATAGATTTGGCTATATGCGCTCTTCTTTGGTTCCATATTAATTTTTAAAGTAGCTATTCCCATTAAATTATCATTGACATTCTTCACAAAATTAAATAAGACATTTAATACCAGATTGACAGATTTCATTTTAAAAGATTCGAAGAAACCATATGCTGTCTACAAGAAACTTATTTTTTTAAAAAAGACATAGGTTAAGGTAATAGGATGGAGAAAAATGTACAATACAAATACTAATCAAGCAAAAGCTGGAATAGCTATATTTATTTCAGCAAAAGTAGACTTCAGAACAAGGAGGGAATAAAGATTGATATTTTTGCATAATATAAAGGTGTAAATTATCCAAGACGTAAGAATCTTAATTGTATGTTTCTAACAAGGGGGTTTCAGGCAATACTTGAGGCAACAATTGATAGATCTTAGGGAAGAAATAGACAAATCAACAATTAGAGTGGGAAACCCAACCTGCCTCTTTCAGTAACCAATTCAACAAATTGGCTTAAGTTCAGTAAAGGTGACCCACATGAAAACCACCAGTGAAATTCACCTAAATGGTACTTTAGGACAGTCCACTCAACAGGAACAGAATGTATATTTTTCTCAAATGCACATGGAATTGAACCAACATAGATTATATTCTGAGTTATAAAAAAAACCTTAACAAATTTAAAAAAGCAAAAAGTAGACAAGGTATGTTTTCAAACTATAAGAGTTTTAAGCTGGAAATCAATAACAAAATTACGGGAAAAAATTCTGAAATATTTGAAAAGATCATACTGAAATGTTCCGAGGCAAACCAATGGTTAATGTTTTCCAGAAACTGTAAATGAGTTGTCTGACATTGGAATATGTGAGTCATGACAATGTTAGAACAGTAATGTGAGCTTAGCTGAGAGTGTAAGGTGGAAAGGTGACAGATGTGGAGAGCCTAGGAGGTTGATCATTCTTTAATAGAGGCAAGTGAGGCTCTAGCATCACCTATAACCCAAGTGTAAGCTGCTTAACATAAGATAAATTTATTTCTTATTTATTTAACAACAGTGGACAAGGTTTTCAGGTATGTTTTCTTCATGCAGTTATTGATAAAACTCTGGTTTCTTCCACATTTTGATTCTTTTGTTTGGTATACACAGCTAGTTGGAAGTGAAAGATTATGGAGAAGCATGCATGGGAAGTTTTGAAAACCAGGGTTGGATGTGGTGCAAGTAACTTCTGCTCAAATTCCATTGTAGAAAATATAGACAAGTAGCCAAAATACAATAAAATATGTACAAGGTACTTTAGTTGTGTGGTAGGAAGAGAAAAAGAGAATAGGAGCTCAAATATAAGTGATATCCTCATATTTATGGAAAATGGCTCCTATTGAAAAGCCAAGTAGAACTATAGGAAGAAAATTTTGAAGGAAGAACTTTTTCTTTCCATAGAACGGAAGGAAAGAAAAATGTTAAAAGTATTGGCCAACAATCCAATTGCAAAATGTTGGATCTGGGCTAAAAACATTAGAAAGAAAATTAAAGCATCCTCTCAATTTGGGAATTAATAGGACCTTATTGAGCTGAACAAGTCACAGCTCCAAGTAAAAGACAGTTAAGGCAGAGGCTGTATTTAATTCAACTTAGGAGGTGGAGATTTAGAAATACCAACTGTAGCCTCCTTTGTTTAGAAGGTTGATAGAGAAGAAACAGAACTGTTTTTTGTTTTGTTTTGTTTTGTTTTGTTTTTTTGTAGAAAGGAGCTTAAATTTGAAGAAGGGTGTGCATGTGCACATCTGTTAGATTAAAAAGATTTAATGTCAAAAATGGCTGAAAATAAAAATTGCCGGTACACTTTCTAGTGTGCCAACCTGCTTGTAGAAATCTGACAGGAAGAAATATATAGTACAGGTTGTACACTGTGGCACTTATTAATTGCCAAATACTTTGCACTTACTTTAATAACCTCTAAATAACTATGAGATAAATATTATTATAATGATATCATTTTGGAGATGGAAATGTTAAGTAATTTCCATAAGTAAATCTTCACTAATTAAGAATCTGGAATTTAATGCCAAGGTATTCTCATTCTGGCAACTTAATTCTTATATACTATGCTTTTCTTGTCTTCTAATATAGTATTTACCTTCCAAATGTATTACATTGATTAGGAGAGAAGTAAAGGATATGGTCAAGGGACAGATTAACATTCTGTCAATCTGTCAAGTAACATTACAAAGGGCAAGTAACATTCATGTGGTACTAGAAACATGAGAGAATTCTTGCACAGTGGTCTAAATTTTATCAATTCAATGGGAACAAAAGTCTCATTATATGACTGAGAGAAAGATGCTGAAATTAGATGCTTTGGTAAGGTTACGAATCATTGGAACAGTTACTTATGGTAAGAAGAATAGTAATGTGAAGAGGTTCACTGTGCACTGGTTAGCAGCTTGCCTGAGTCTGTTCAATAGACCATCCACACACAAGTTACATGAAATGGGTTTATTACTTACAGATGGGTAATAAGGAAAAAGCCTAGAATTCATTGTGAAATGGTCCTATGAAACTCAAGAATGCTAGTACAGGACAGATGGAGTCTAAACTATGCATGCCCAACTTGTAACACAGTTGAGGGCCCTGGAAAACCGTCTCCCTTCAACCGATGGGTTTTATACACTTGGACAATGAGATATAGTGGGCTAAAACTTTGAAGGTCATTCTATTTTGGGGCAAGGGAACTGAAACAGAGCCTGGGCTGTTCTAGCCAGTACCTCCCTATCTTAGATGTTGCATTTTCAACACCTTCTACAGTAATTCTTGAGAACTACAAGCAAAAAAAAAAAAAAAAAAAAAAAAAAAAAAAAAAAAAAAAAAAAAAAGGAGGGGGGAGGGGAGAATGGAGTCAGTCCAAAGCCACTGGGAGATTTGTCATGCAAGTAGTTATTTAGAGATCCATTTTAAGATTTAAGGAGGGTTGAAAACCCAGATGAATTTTGGACCCATTCATCAAACTCCTTATACATTCAAGTTTTGTCATAATTAAAATATATCTTTTTTTAAAACATATTATTATAACAAGATTTTAAAGTGATTCTTCTCACATAGACTCGGTGAGTAAAATTTCTCTTTCAAGCAAAGCTTGAAATAAAAATTGACATATGACCTTGACCTTGAATTTTTCAGGAAGAAAACAGACCATTTAGGTTCTAAGATTGTTGGAGTCCTGAGGTTCATTGACATCTCAGTAACATTACTGTTTTGCATTGCTTGTAAAGATTCTTTTAAACACTGAATATTTCAATTTGATTTAGTTTATGTGTGAATTTGAATTAAGTTTTATGATATTCAGGAAAAAACTTGATACCTGCCATTTCATCCAATGAATGTAAAATTCTCTTATATTTACTAGATATTTAATACAAGTATATTGAAATAAAAAAGTGTCCAATGGTAAAATGTTTATGATCATTTTTGAAGTGTCAGTAACATAAACATACTTGATCTCTGTGTATAAGAATTTTCCTATACAGATGATTATCAGATCTTTTGTAGTTCTTTCATTTGTAGTAGAAGCATTTACAGGTTAACTTAAATAATCCGTGGATTTACCAGGTAATCACTCCCTGGAGAATGAACTGTAACATGAGTGAGCAATTAAAAATGGTATTGATGACTGCATGGTATTCATGACTGCATGGTAGTGGAGTAAAGTGTATATAAATTTTATGCAAAAAAATTAAGAGTTGTCATGATGAGATTGCCATTGTAGAAGAAGAGATGCCAGTTATTCTTATCTACAAATTAAAAAACATTGTATATATATCCACTGTGTTTGAATAGAATATCTTCCCTTAGTAGAGGGATACTGAATTTCAGAGATATAAGATTTATAGTTTTTAAATTGGCTTATAAAATCACAAGAATGTACATTTATAAACAGAAACTGACAGCTTAATAAGGCCTCGGGTTTCAGTACGTCTACCAAAGCACCCTGGGGTACTTCAGCATAGTCACAGGGGCACAGTATGACATGCTGAATGCTCCTGGGGAACATGGAAATGCTTAACATCTGTAGAAAAGCTTGTGAAATATTTGCTCAAGGTAGTTCAGATTCCATGTTAATGCTACATTTTTTTTTCCAGTGTCATTCATATCTTTGTGAAATTGGGTTTTTAGCAATTTTTGTGATAAAAAGCAACAACTATGTGAATGCTAATATGGAAAGATAAATGAGGATTTAGTGTCCAGTCTGAGTACTAACAGTGTCCATTTCCAACAATACAACAAATTGTTACTGGGGGTCCTTGCTCCCAGAGCTCCCAAGATGGTGTTGGACCACTTCCAAAATGGTGGTGGGCCACTTCCAAGATGGTGGCGAGCTTTGTGTTCTCTGACCTGGGGTTCTTGGCCTCACGGATTCCAAGGAATGGAATCTTGGGTCATGGAGTGAGTGTTACAGCTCTATTAGAAGCCGTGGGTCATGGAAGAGAACTGTGGAACCCAGTGACCAGTGTTCAGCTCGATTAGGATGAACCTGGCCACTTAGCCATGCAGAAACAGTAGCAAACCTTTAGCCTGATTGGGAGCGGAAATGGATCCCTCACTGGATCAGAAGCACAGCGGACACCCTGCCGGATCTGGCGGGGTGGAAGTCAGTGGTGGGTCTGTGACAGCAGCAAACAGTAGTGGTGGATGGCAAGCAAAAGCTTAGCTCGAGCTGTAACAAACACGGACCAGAAGAGAGTGCAGTTGCAAGATTTAATAGAGTGAAAACAGAGCTCCCATACAAAGGTAGGGGACCCAAAGAGGGTAGCCACTGCCTGCTGAAATGCCTGGGTTTATATCCCAATCATTGTGGCTCCCACTGTGCTCTCAAGCAATAGATGATTGGCTATTTCTTTACCTCCTGTTTTTGCCTAATTAGCTTTTTAGTAAGCTCTCTTTACTACCTGATTGGTCGGGTGTAAACTAAGTTGCAATCCCCGGTGTTTAAAGGTGGATGCGGTCAGTTTCCCAGCTAGGCTTCGGGATTCTTAGTTGTCCTAGAAAATTCATCTAATCCTGTCTCTCAAAATTACTAAGTAATTGAGATTATTTAACAATATTTAACAATATTTTTCTTTAAATTCCTGCATTTTTTAACGAATAACTACTGAGTTGTTAAAGCACAAATATACATTAACTAGTATGAAACTAACTCCTTAATAAGAAGGACTCGAGGTATTTCTTTTGGCCTGGAGGCATAGTGAAAAAATTACTGAAATACGAAGAATGCTGGAAACTGAGAAAGTTTGGAAACTTCTTCAATAATAAGGTATTGTTATTAAAATTAATGAATTACCTGCTGTCTCTAATGCTCCTTATCCTAGAATATAAAACAAAACTAGTAGCTTTGGGTATCAGCATGAATATTATTGATATTGGTGAAATATTTTTCATACTGAAGCTACTACGTACCATTATCCCTGCTCTTAAGTTATCAAATAATAGGGCAAATAGGTATCAGCATATTTCATACATTAATAAACACAACAGCAATATGTGGCTTCCAGAATAAATTATTACCTTAGTTCATGTAAATTGAAGTTAAAATCACCCCTTCAATGCATGTTTCAGGGCCACCAAAAAAGTAAGAGACTGTATTTTGGATTTTACAAGACATCTGTTTTTTTTTTTGTTTTTTTTTTTTTTGTTTTTGTTTTTTTTTTTTTTTTTTTTGAGACGGAGTCTCGCGCTGTGTCACCCAGGCTGGAGTGCAGTGGCGCGATCTCGGCTCACTGCAAGCTCCGCCTCCCAGGTTCAGGCCATTCTCCTGCCTCAGCCTCCGAGTAGCTGGGACTACAGGCGCCCGCCACCACGCCCGGCTAGTTTTTTGTATTTTTAGTAGAGACGGGGTTTCACCATGTTAGCCAGGATGGTCTCGATCTCCTGACCTCGTGATCCGCCCGCCTCGGCCTCCCAAAGTGCTGGGATTACAGGCTTGAGCCACCGCGCCCGGCCACAAGACATCTGTTATGATGATTTCAGTAATCTAGTAGCAGAGATTTTTTATTTTAATTTTTTAACTTAATGGTAAGCCACTCTTTAGGTCAAATGTTTGTACTCAACTTTTCCTTAAGTTTTAGTCACTAGATAGAAAAACTGGATTGCTTTCTGTTTACTCTGTGTCAGTACTTTGGACACCATGATTTTGTCTATCTCAGTCTTATTGAAAATGTCTGTATAATTGGATATCCATGTTTATGGGACACCATTGTGGAGTCTTTTGATGCACAGTTTACATCCTCTGATATAATTAGGTTGTTCTAGTCATGCTGTACTGATTTTAGGATGTTTACAATTGATTAAATCCAAAGTTCAGTGGACTTTGCTATGTGTTTGCCATGGCAGGCAGACACATAGAGATGGTGTTCTCCTGTGTAAGAAGAATGGCAACACCACTGATGTTGATGCTCCTCCAGTAGCTTTGGCTCCTTCCTCCAGCACTGCCATCCCTTGGTGAATGCCTTTCCCAATGAAACAAAGAATCTTTCCTAATCTGTTATATCAAGAAGAAAATAAGTGATGACAAATCTGAAAATAAGTACATTTTATGCTTCAAATATTTAAAGTTTGATTCTGACTGGAGTTGAATTACTCTTAGTTGCAAAGCAGATGATGTCATAGTTAGAACACTATTTCATCTATTTGGTAAACCATAATACAAACTGAAATGTGGTGATTGTTTTTGTTGTGTTAATTTGGCTCTCCTATAGTGTCCAGTTATTCAATCAAACACTAAGTTTGGCATTGCTGTGAAGATTTCTCTTTTTTGCATATGTTATTAAATTCCATATTTAGTTGATTTTAAATAAGAAAATTGTTCACATCTTGTGATTCGTTAATGATAGGACATTTTTGTGAAAACAAACCATATTTTCTTCATGCTTGCCCATAGAATACACCACTTAATCTTTTATCCTGTTCTTCTATTCTTCTAACATGAAATACAATATAAATATCCTTGTTTTCTCATGATGTTTGGGGTTTGTTTTTCCAGGAAAGATAGCAGATATTAAGTTTGTATGTTAGACTCAAGAGAGAAAGAAGCTAAATTAGAGGAGAAGTTGAAATTAAATTTTATCACAAACATAACCTATCTATGGAGTCAATATTGAGATAATGAGAAAAAAGTTGTTTTAAGTTAAGAGGAAAAAAAAAGGTGGAAAGAAGGGCTAGGGACTGAGATGACACTCTGGTTTTTCTTCCATTAAGACATGTTCCTTTGATGAAAAAGTACAATTGACTTTAGCCACTCCGAAGAAGATAACTAAGACCTAGTTAAAATTCCTTTTTAGCCAACACTTCTGAGCTGTAGTGCAACCAGTTATGACAGGTGTGTTTCAGGGCCACCAAAAAGGTAAGAGACTATATTCTGGGTTTTATAAGACCTCTCTGTTATGTTGAGTTCAATAATCTAGTGGCAGAGATTTTTTTATTTTCTTTTTTTGTTTGTTTCTTTCCCTTTTAATGTTTTTATAGTTCTTGTAGATATGAAAGTTGAGAATTACATTCTAATTTGAACATATCTCAAATAAATTAGTTTCTAAAAATACCTTCAGTATATGAAACTAAAGCAGAAACTCATTAATTTCTTCTTATTAGTAAATATGTAGTATGAATTAGAAAATGAGAACATATTCTTATTCTTACTTTTGTACTAATATTACTATTAGTTTGTTTACTATCTTGAACTCCAGAATTTCTAGTTCTAAGTTGGGACAAGAGTATACATTATCAGAATTTTAAGGATTAAATTATTTGATATTTTATTGATACTTTAAAGTATTCTCTTTCCAGGACCCTTTTATACAATGATGTGTTACTCTGCTTGGGTGGCCATAATAAAATGCCATGGACTGGGCAGTTTAAACAAAAGAAATCTATTGCCTTAGAGTTATGGAGGTTGGGTATCTTTTTTTAATTTTTTATTTTAAATTCAGCATACATGTGCAGGTTTGTTATATAGGTAAACTTGTATTATGGGGGTTTGTTGTACAGATTATTTAATCACCCAGGTATCAAGCCTCTTACCCATTATTATTTTTTCAGATCCTCTGCCTCCTCCCAACCTCCAACCTCCAAAAGTCCCTAGTGTGTGTTGTTCCTATGTCCATGTGTTCTCATAATTTAGCTCCCACTTACAAGTAAGAACATGCAATATTTGGTTTCCTGTTCCTGTGTTAGTTTGCTAAGAATAATGGCCTTCAACTCCATCTATGTCCCTGCAAAGGATATGATCTCATTCTTTTTATATGCTGCATAGTACTCCATGGTATATATGTAGTATATTTTATTTATGCAGTCTATCATTGATGGGTATTTAGGTTGATTTCATGTCTTTGCTATTATGAATAGTGCTGCAATGAACATACATGTGCATGTGTCTTTATAATGGAACACAGCCAACAATCATATGAAGAAAAGTTCAACTTCACTGATCATTATAGAAATGCAAATCAAAACCTCAGAAAATACCGTCTCACACCAGTCAGAATGGTTACTATTAAAAAGTCAAAAAATAACAGATGCTGGTGGGGTTGTGGAGAAAAAAGAATGCTTATACTCTTGGTGGGAATGTAAATTACTTCATTGTGGAAGACAGTGTGGTGATTCCTCAAAGACCTAAGGACAAAAATACCATTCAACCCAGCAATCCTATTATTGGGTATACACCCAAAGAAATATAAATTGTTCTATTATAGAGATTGGATATCTTAAGATCAAGGTACTGGCAGGGTTGGTTTCTAGTGAAACATCTCTTCCTGTCTTGAACATGGCTGCCTTCCTGTATTCCCACACAGCTTTTTCTCTGTGCTCATGAACTCTTGGTGTCTGGTTTTCTTATGAAGATACCATTTCGGTTGGACTAGAGCCCCATCTTTATGATGCATTTAACCTTAATGGCTTTATTTCTGAATACAGTAACATTGGAATATAGAGCTTCCACATATGACTCTTATAGGGGACACAATTCAGTCCATATCAGATGTATTTCATTAGATTGTTAATTATTTTCTCTGTAGTATTTTGAACAAAGGTTTAAAGAAAATAGAATTAAATATTCTGAGAGCAAAAGAAGTCCAGTAATAATTTTCCAAGAATAAAGATAATATTTTTAATACAGAGCTTTGCATTTAAGTTTCATATAATCATTCTTTGACATTAAAATACGCAATAGAATGAGAAAATTTAAAGTCCAATAAAATTTAATCTAAAGCAATTAAGTTGATTTTTACATTTATTTCAGAGAATATATTTTAATTGTATTCAAAATAATATTTTGTTTTTTACTGACAATACTATTTTCATAGTTAAGATTTAAGGAATATAAACGTTTCTATTCAGAATTAAGCACAAACACATACACACACACATACACTCGGGAAGGGGAACATCACACACCGGGGCCTATCATGGGGAGGTGGGAGGGGGAAGGGATTGCATTGGGAGTTATACCTGATGTAAATGACGAGATGATGGGTGCTGATGAATTGATGGGTGCAGCACAGCAACATGGCACAAGTATACATATGTAACAAATCTGCACGTTATGCACATGTACGCTAGAACTTACAGTATAATAATAAAAAAAAATAAATGAAAATAAATAAATAAATAAAATTTAAAAAATAATAATTCTTAATATTTTATTAGTGACCTACATTGGTGAAATTGTGCATGCAGAATTGAATGAACCAGAAATAGAATGTATTACTTTAAAGTCAGATGAAAGAGTGCAATACTGGAGAAGTATAATATATAAGTTATATTGATATAGCTGAATATTTAATCTATAAGCAAATGAAAATACTAAACTGAAAATCTCAGAGAGTGAATGTATATTCAGCCTTAGATTCTTAGTGACACATCCATACTATAATACTTTATATTTATTCAAGCAGAGATAAGTATAAATTTAATTACCCAGTTGAAAATACCCATTATCTAAGTATTGAATAAAAATGTAAAAGGCAGTTTGCTTGAACTGTCTTTAGAACTTTAAGGTACACATTAAGAAAACACAAAGAAGCTGAGGCATATTGGTAGAAACATAATTAGAATTTATAGAACAGAGGATGTTTGAGAAAAAGTCCTCATAACTGTCCCCTTCTGTTGTCCGCAAACCTAGCTAAGTATCTGTGTGTGTTGGTGGGGGGTGGGGTGGTGTGTGCACATTCATGCAAGTGGGCATGCAAGAGGAAATATTAAAGAATTCCCAGACACATTTAGAAATATTTGAGCAAAAGAACTGTTGTTTGGCTATTAATGTTCAGAGAAAGTAGTAATATGTTACATAACTTACAACTCATATCAGGAAAGGAACATTAAAGATACTGAGATAATTGAGGAAGAACACAGTAACCAGGGAGCAAGAAAGATGAACAGCACTTGACCATCACAATCAGTGGTTTTAGTTGGACCAGTAACCTCACTTTTGGTGCGGGGAAATAATAAATGCTCAAATGCCCAAGGTGAGCTAGGGACTGCTATATAATTACGGTCAGTGTACCCTACATACATACTAGGATGCTGTATAATTTCTTTTCTCTCCCCTTTCTGTATCCAAAAACTTATAATGTCCATAGAGAAAAAGGAGGGTGAGAAGAAAGGGAAATAATAATTTTGAAATTAATTAATTGAAAGCTCAAATTGACTTCAGGTGATGACTTCGAATGATTAATTATAAAACTAGAAAATTACTACAAATGAGAAGATTATTTTCTGTTACTTAGCAGAAATGATGACTTGTGGCCTAAGTAAAATGAGTTAAAGACAAAAAATTTACATATTTATATGTCTGCTTAATAATTGGAATTTTCTACGAGCTACAGAAATGTATTTTTTATTCAAAATGAAAGAAAACATGTGATTGGCAGAATTATTAAAAATCTCTAAGATAATATTTTATGATGAGTAGGAAAGAACAAGTTGGAGAAGTGACAGTGGCAGGAGGCAGACCAATTTCTAGGCAGACAGGGGTGGGTTCCCAGGAAAAACCACTTCAGGCTGGAGACAGCCTTAAGCCTGAAAACCAGACTGCCAGTTCCAGGTGGAGTCCAACACCAGGAGTGAGAACTTCTTTTGTGTCTTTCAGCCAATCAAATGGTGCTTTTTCCAGGCCTGCCCATGGATCAATCAGCATGTACTTCCTCTTGCCCCTGGACCAATGAGCACACACTTCTTCCATTCTGAGCCCATAAAGACCCTGGACTGAGCCACATATCGTGGCTGCCTGCCTATGGATAGAAACTACTCACTTCTTCTGACAGCTGTTCTGCCACTCAATAAAATCTCTGCACTTTGCTCACTCTTCAATTGTCTGGGTAACCTCATTCTTCCTGGATGAGGGACAAGAACTCAGGACCTACTGAATGGTGGATTTAAAAAGGAGTGTAACACGTTCTTGGCAGGTTCGCCACTGGGGGTGATGCCATGCTCCTGTATGCTAGACAGCAGGAGTGAAGAGCGTGACACTTCTGGGGACCCAGACCTGTAACTCTATCCCCTTCCCGTACTCTGCCAGTATCAGACGGCCACTCCATGTGATGGAAACTGGTGGCAGGGCTAGGCCAGCCCGGGAGCCAAGGGCTGGTGGGAGGTGGCAGCACTAAACGAGCTGAGACAGGCTCCCCGCCATTCACTGAGCTGTGGGTGGTGGGAACAAGAAAGCTATAGAACACCCCCAACCTTGGGGCTCCAGGGTTGCTGGTATCACTTTTTTAGGAGTCACCATATTCTCAACATCCAAAAGCTGCCACCGACAGTGAAAGCTGCTTGTGGCACACTTGGTACATCTACTGGTCCAGCTGCAGCCTCGCACGGAGCCAATGCCTGTGCCAACACCTGGAGCTGCCCGCCCCACGAGAGCAGCCAGCACGCCTGGCTGTGTGCAGTGGCTGGACCCTGCACTCACTTGCTCACACACCCCTCACTGCTCTGTGCCTAGCTTGGCCTCAGCAGGCATGGGATCTAGGCCAGTAGCGCGAGTCAAGTACAGCCTGCTGGGCCGTGTGGGTGAAATGAGCCCAGCAGGCACGAGCAAACCTCAGGCAGAGGTGCCGCCAACCACAGAAGTTTCCGGCTGATGAAGTGATATCCAAAAGATCCTGTGACAGAAGGCATCTATGTTAAACACATTCCCAGTAGTAGGAATCACATTTTTCAAAAATATGGCATTATGAAGGTTTATGACAATTTCTAACTAAAATAAGAAATGTAAACAAGTGTGTGAGGCATGATGAGAGATGAAATCTTAGAGATAGGTGACATGGAGAACATGATAAAACTTCAATATTTTGATTTTTACTTTACAAAGATTTTTGAACTGTTAAAGGTGTACGATTGATATTAATGGATTTTAAAAATGATTTTCTGTATACAGTATGTAGAGTAATTTAAAAGAGGGAAGAAATAGACGTGAGATATCAGTTGCAATAGTCCTTGAGAGAGATTATGATAATTTTGACTGAGACCATGATAATGGGGAGTTGATGTCACTAAAACAACAGGATTTGTTTAGAATTGGTGATGTAGGTGAGGAGTAATCTGTCAAGATTTTTTATTTCTATTTTGCACAATCAAATAATTGTTACTTTTATTAAGAATAATATTTGAAAGGTATAATCATGATTTTTCAAACAAATTTAAAAGAAACACAAGTCAAAACTTTTAATATTATAAGCTGGTTATTTTATTTTACTTATTAGGAGAACTTTTAAGAAGTTACAACTGCCTCTAGCTTAAAGGTGCATAACAAATATATAGGCAATCAGGAATGGAATGCTGAAATGAATTTGTTCAATGGATGTCAAAGTGGTTTATTTCATACTAAGGAATGGAAATCAACTGAGTTTCTATCAGACAAAATTTATTTATGACTATGGAAAAAATAATGTGAATTGCTATCAGTCATCTATTACTTAGAGGGTTGTCAATAGCTCAAAGACAAGGAAATGCAATATAATGACATAAAATTGACAGAATTCACAGATAGATATGCCAGACAGTATCTGATTTTTCATTAAAGACATCCAGCAATCTTTTGGTCTATTTCAAAATATTTCTCAATATTTGAGAATAACTGTGAGGAGGAGATATTGATCAATATTTCAATATTTGCATGATGATTTGAAGGTGAGGTGACCTTGAGAAATTACAGTAAAGATACAATGTAATGAGTTGGATATGTCAGTCTGGAAATCGTATCAAACTAATTTCACATAGAGGTGGTAAATGAATGAGGTCACCAAGGGACAAAAAATAGATTAAGAAGAGAGAAGTTCTTCACCTGAGCCTTGAAAAACACCAATATTTAATAACATTGTAAAAGAGCCTGCAAAAAGAAGCAGAAGGAGTGCTGGTGTTTTGTATTGAAAGGCATTAGAAATGAAGAAAGTCTAATAAACATTATTAATCAGTATGCTAATGTTAAGTATAATAATGACCAAATATTATTGTATTTATTAGGCAGGTTAAAGTTTAGAATGTTTGCCATAAAAATGTACATTTCGAACACAGTAATGGACCAAATCTCTCTCCACATAAGGTTGTGAGAAAACAGAACAAAACTCTCTTTCTCACAAGTTACTGGAAGAGGGTCTTTAGAATAGGACCTGATTTTAATTTCTGTAAGTAGAGGTATGGGCAAATGTTGAGATTACACTGAGTTTGCTAAATTTGGAATAACAGTTGCAGAAGGCACACTAGGAGGATTTGAGAGATGGGTAATTTTAATATTGTTACATGCTTATACCTTAGTAAGTTTCTACTATCTTTTCCCCACAGGGGAATTACACTGGTATTCAATTTTGTGTCCGATTACTCATGAATATAAAAAACAATGATGATTTCTTTGGAAGATGTATTCTATATCAGGAAGTGAGAGAACAAAACATATGTTTCTTTTAAAATATTCCTTCTTATCAACTCAGCTCCATTATAGTACATAATTTGTTATCCAATATAGATTAACAATGGAAGTTTTAATTGCATATTCTGATTCACAAAAGAGTATAAGCCCATATATATATGAACTACCAATATTTAAGGAATTCGAGCAGGGTATTAGTGTACTGTATACAAACTAAGTTGGACAAAATTTTATCTCTGTTGTTTCAAAAAAATCGTGAAATCTCTTAAGATCAAAATCTTTACCATTTCTCAGCACTGAATTGATGAAGCATACAAGTACCATCTGTCAGTATTTGTCATTGATATTTTGTTGAGTATTTAGTATATTAAGAAAACTCAAATTGATTCCACTACTCTGAGCAATGAAATATCCCTTTATAAAACATAGATGGTTAGAAATACTGCCTGGAGAAAAGAATCTGCATTACATTTTCACAATAATTTATGAAAACATAACAGGATAATCATTCTAATGCTAATTCATAGTCTCATGGATGATTATCTGGCTCTATTTTAAATAAAAAGTAAGAAACATTACTGAATATTTGATTTAGTAAAATGCATTTATAATGCTTTGCCAGAAATTATCTTCTAATTTTATTTAAATTTTCTGGATATGGAAACACTGATGGTTCTTTAGTTGATGAGGCCTTATTTGTTTAGAAATGAGCAATGGCACCCCCACAGGGTCACAGAGAAGCTTTTATCAGTAGCAGCCTTTAGGCCACAGTTTGCAATCAGTGAATATTTATATTAGTAGCAATTGCACCAGACAGTAATTATCTTATCACAGAGGAAAAGGTTAAAAAGAAGCTTCTCCATTGGACTCCCACTGTGTGGATAATTAAGTATCTCCATGGCTTCTTTCATTACTGCTTTCAATAATAGTTAAATACTAGGGAATCTAGCCATAATCAGACATGATTTGATGAGACATAGAGACAGACACGAGCAAACAATTTTTGTCTCTAGTTTTACTTGCTAAATTCCTTAATTGGATAGACAATGGTAAACATTTTTATAATATACTTAAGGTACCCACTGTTGTCCAATGAACAAAGTTATTAACTGGAAGTATTTAATTGCATCTTGTGACATTCTAGAAAATACATTAAGATACCAATTTATTGGTACTTATTTCTGACACATTTAGGTGATATTTACATTATTATTTTGTCAGATTGGGGGAATAGACTCTTCTGTATTAATTCATCCCTTGAAACCAATGAAGGTCTTTCAAAATGGTTATATACATTCTCTCCTTGAGGTTATTAAAATAAAATTTATTTAACAAAATATTAATACAGTTTATTAAATGTCACCTGAGAAGCATTGACACATAATGCATTTAATCGGACTAAAATTAATTTAGTAAATTTTTTTTAAATGTCAATACCACTTTTAAATTATGCAGACAAATAATGGGCTTGATGATTCAATTTTGGGCAAAAAGTACTGCCTTAGAACATAGATCATGCCAATTCCTCCCTTATCTCTTCCTTAAACTCTCACTTCAGATCTCATAATTCTATATTCTGAGAACATGAAGTAGGCACAGATAGTGCCTGGTCATGCATTAATTTATTACTTCAACAAAACATTTAACAGTTGCTACACTCCACACACTCCTCTAGGCATAAAGTCAGCATTGGAAGATTTAAAAAATAATAATATAATTGTTTTACTGAGAGAAATTAGGGCACTGTATATCAGTGGTTAGAAAATATTCACTACACTTCCTAATGTCATCATACTCAGTACTAGCAGTCTAAAGTTTATGATTTTTCAAGCAACAACATTGCATTTTACAGAGCAAGAGTTTCTCAGATTAACAGATTAGACTTCTAGCCATATTAATGAGACATCATTTTATGTAATAAATATTTATCGATCTTCAGAATTTTGCTGCTCATGTTACAGTGAACAATATAGACACAGATTGCTTACATGCTTGTGGTCTCCAGTTTTATAAGTTAAGAGCAGAAAACCAAAAACCTGCGAGCAAGATAATTTAAGGGCGAGCCATCAGTGTGATAAGAAGAGAGCTGGGAAAGTGGAGTATCAGGGAAGCCTTAAAAAGATAAACTCTTTGGAAGGCAGGATGGTAAACTAGGTAAAACACTGGGGTAATTTGAATTACATGAGGATAAAGAAATGACAAGTGAGTTAGGCATATAAAGTTTGTTATTAACCTTGACAAGAACAATTTCAGATAAAAATCAGCGTTTGAATTCTTAATTGTAACTAAGATGCAGACTCAGAGTAAATCATTTCTTTTAAGACATGTTTATGAAATAAGAAAGTGAGAAATAGAGATGATGCTTTGATGCTTTATTTTTAAAGTTGGAAAATGTTTGAATGAAATTCTTAGTATAAGGTTTGTGAATAGAATTCACAAAGTTTATGGAATTGAATGAGGGAAAATGTTCATGCTAATTTTCACTAGTTTCTAATTAAATTTAACATTTATTTCAATTTTTAAGGAATTTAGCCATATCTTTCATTTCATCAGCAGTAGAAATCACAGTCATTTTCAAATAATGTCATAGTGACCCCAGATATTATTTACACTCATTCTTACTCTGAAATTGTTGTTACAAATCATGCTGCTCATTATTGTTATTTAATAAAGTGCATGCATTACTATATCCAAACTTTGTTATTAATAACATTTAAAAAATATTTTCATTTTGAAATACAGTTGACTGTTGAACAATGAAGGGGTTAGGGGAACTGTTGCACAGTTGAAAATTCAACTTTAACTTTCAACTCCCCCAAAAGCTAAGTACTAATAGCCTACTGTTCACCAGGCACCTTACAATAACACAAACAGTCAATTAACACCCATTTTGTCTGGTATATGTATTACATACCATACTCTTATGACAGAATAAGCTAGAGAAAAGAAAATGTTACTAAGAAAATCGTAAGAGAAAATACATTTACAGTACTATACTGTATTTATTGATACTGTAAGTCTATATCATTTGTTTACAAGATGAATCCTCTGCAATTGCTGCAATCATAGCTACAGACCTCAATCTACGGAACATATCCAGCAATTCAACTTTTTCTTCTGTCATGGCTTTTCTGTGCTTCTTGGGAGCACTTTCAGCATCATTAGTGGCACTTTGTATGGGTCCCATGCTGTTATTCAAGGTTTACGGTATTGTGCCAAACATGATGAAAAATACACAAAAACCACAAGAGATCATTTTTCACTGTGATATGCAATTTACTGGAGAGACAACTACTCGCATGGAGATGATTAGTGTCACGTGGCGTTTTAAGTGGATACTTGCAACACTTGAGCTCACCTCAATAGCAACAGGAGGTACTGCAAAATTATTACGGTAGTACAATATGCAATTCAGAAAATTTTATGTAGTTATAATTTAATGCAACATCTTAATATTTGTTTACATTTCTCTCTACTGGAAATGGAGCCATATATGATCTGTGATTGTGTGCATCAGTTTTGCTATATTTTAACTTTTAATAATAGATTTTTGTAAATTTATTGTAGTAAAAGATAAAATAGACTAGCAGCTGTATATATTTTTGCATTCATAACGTATCTTTTTATTTTAAAAATATTTCTATTCTATGCAGTTCATAGAGTTTTTTCAAATTGTCAAAAATCTCCAATAAATGGTTCCCATATATTTATAGAAAAAATCTGCATATAAGTGGACCCACACATTTCAAACTTTTGTTGTTCAAAGGTTAACTGTAATTTATTTATTTATTTATTTATTTATTTATTTATTTATTTATTTATTTTGAGACAGAGTCTCGCTCTGTCCCCAAGGCTGGAGTGCAGTGGCCGGATCTCAGCTCACTGCAAGCTCCGCCTCCCGGGTTTACGCCATTCTCCTGCCTCAGCCTCCCGAGTGGCTGGGACTACAGGCGCCCGCCACCTCTCCTGGCTAGTTTTTTGTATTTTTTAGTAGAGACGTGGTTTCACCGTGTTAGCCAGGATGGTCTTGATCTTCTGACTTCGTGATCCGCCCGTCTCGACCTCCCAAAGTGCTGGGATTACAGGCTTGAGCCACCGCACCAGGCCAACTGTAATTTATTTTTATACAAATTTGCACTAACAACTTAGTAGTTCCCTCAGCCATTTTTCCTTAATGCAACATTTTACATTACCACTCTAATACTGTCAAAACCAAACAAAAACATAAACAAAACATGAGTACACTACTATTAACTAAATTCTTAACCTTAATACTGATTTCAAGTTTTCACACTAACATTATTTTTCTGTTCCATGATGCAAGTCAACAGGCCACATTAGTCCTCATATTTCCTTAGCTTCCTCTGGTTTGTAACAGTTTTCAGTGTTTCATAGTTTTTTATTATCTATCATTGAAGGAGTACTTCTGATCAAATATTTTGTATAATGTTTCTCTAAATTTGGGTTTGGCTGGTATTTTTCTGGCATTATGCTATGCTTTATATGCTATGCCCATAATTTTCTCCTGCAGTCCATTGCCAGCTATCTCTTTAAGAAGTCCTGATTCCTTTTATTGAAGAATGGTACTTAGAAAACAAAGTCTGAGCTTGGGGTGTGTTAATTGTTATTAGGAAATCACTGTTTCTGTACTGTCTCCATGGACAGGGCTAAGATATATTTATGTATATATTAACCCATGACTATATATATAGCTATTATTATTTCTGTATCTTTCCCTTTGTACATATATTAGTTAGGCCAGTTTCATCCTTTCCCACTTGCTCATGTGGTAACTTCATGTTAGTATGATCAGTTTCCCCTGTAATCCCATGGTTTTATTTCATGCAATTAATTTTTTTCAGAAGAGATCCATGGGCTTCACTGGACTATCAAAAATACCATCATACAAAAGATAAATAAGTTCTGGCATTAGAACATGTTTTTATGCTGACGTGAAAAATTGAATGAAAAACAGCAAAGGATTTTTTAAATATGAAAAAGAGATCTATCTATGCAAAGGCAAAGATTTGGAAAAAGCAATAGATATTGTGACCTAGAGCAATAAGTGGATGAGTTAAAGCGAAGCAAGGTCTTTTTTACATTATGGAAAATATAAAGGCAAAGGGCTTGGATAAAGTTGCAAAGATTTTTATGAAGGAAAATATAACATGAAGTTAACTATTGGGAGTAGGATTGGGTAGCTACATTGGAAATTTGATAAGAGTAGATAATTGGAAATTAGTTTTTGGGGAAAGAAATCGTAAAATAAAAATATATATTTAAATTATCATGTAATGTTGAGAGCCTATTGATTTAAAGAGAACTAAGTCAAAATTATCTGTATTTTTTTTTTGTTTGTTCGCTTTACAAAATCCAACTGCTTATGTGAAAGATAGGTTAAAACAGATTAGGGATTTCTGAGGTAAGTATACTGGAAAGAAGTCCAAGGCAGTTGAGTCCATTTAAAAGAATGACTATAAATATATTCCAACTGGAAAGGTTAATAAAAAGAAAGCAACTGAGATAATCAATGTGCTGGCAAAAAGTAAAGAATTGAGCATGTTGAATTGTGAATCTCAATGGAGATAAAAAAAAATGATTCACCTGAAGTAATAGCATAATGGAATATTGAACTATGATGGAATCAGAATAATGGAATATGATGGAATATTGAAGATAGAGACCAGAAAAGCTTAAATCAATAATTTGCTGTTGAGCAGTTTCTAATTAGATGTGAAGAATTAACACAACTAGGATGATAAAGTCCTGATTATCTTTGAACTTTTTTATTTCCTGAAAATAATAAGCAGGATCAGGATAAATAAATTAGGATCCATTATTAGAAATAATCAGAATAATGGCAAAAGTCAAAAAGAAGAAACTTTGTTTCCAATGTAATAGCCTTGGCCTTTTAGTATTGGTATTATAACAGAGATGTAAGAATTTAATTTTCCAAGTAGTAATAAAAAACCTGAGAATAACGTCCCCTTCTGAAAACATTAGTAAAGACAGGTAAAGAGAAAGCAATAGATTGGAAGAATTAATATTGCCAAAATTCCCATACTACCAGATCAATCTAGAAATTCAATGCAATCCCAATGAAAACTGTAATGATTTTTTCACAGAAATAGATAAAACAATCCTAAATTTATATTGAACAAAAAAAGACGCTAAATAATCAAAGCAATATTGAGCAAGAAAAACAATGCTGCAGACATTATACTATTTGATTTTAAAATAAACTACAAAATAAAGTAATCAAAGGAGCATTGTACTGGCATAAAAAGGACAAAAAGACCAGTGGATGAGGGTAGAGAGCCCAGGAATAAATCCATACATTTAAGACCAATTTATTTTCAGCAAAAATGCCAAGAATATACAATGGATAAATGACAATATTTTCAATAAATAATATTGGAAAAACTGGATATCCACATGAACTTAGAATAATGAACTTAGACCTCATGTCACACCATATACAAAATTTGACTCAAAATGGATTAAAAACTGAAACATAAGACTTCTAACTGTAAAAACTATTACAGGAAAATCTAGAGGAAAATCTCTATCATTGGTCTGGCTAACAATGTTTTGAATATGTACCCAAAAGCAAAGACAACAAAAGCAAAAATAGACAAATGGGATTATATTAATCTCATTGGCAAATGACAAGAAAAATAAACTATAAGTATTTCCAATGTAATGGAATTGGCCTGTTAATAGTGGTACTATGACAGAGATGTAAGAAGACATTTTCTTCCAAGTAGTAAAGAAGCTAAAAAGACTGTTGATGGATGGGTAAAGAAAATATGGTCTAGGTACAAAATGAAATGATATTCAGTCTTAAGAAATAAGAAAATCCTCTCATTTGTGGCAAAATGGATGAACTTGGAGGACATTATGTTCAGTGAAATAAGGCAGGCACAGAAATATAAATAAAGTCTCATTTTTGTAATCTTAAAAAGTTGAACTCATAGACACAGAAAGTCAGATGGTATTTACCCTATGCTGAAGATTTCGGGCACTGACGCAAGGAGATTTTGGTGAAAGGATATGAAATTTTAGTTAGATGGAGAAAAAATTCAAGAGATCTTCTGTACATGACTATGTTAATAACAATATATTGAGTATAGTTAATAACAATGATGACTATATAATTATAGCAATATAGTTATATAGTTATAACAATATAGTTATAACAAATATAGTTAATAACAATATATTTCATACTTGAAAATGATAAGAAAGTAAATTTTATGTTCTCACCAAAAAATATGTGAGGTAAAGTATATGTTAATTAGTATGATTTAGCCTTTTCACAATGTATACATAATCAAATTGTACACCATAAATATATACAATATTTATGTATTAGTTTAAATACATAAATACACAAATACATGAAATAATATATCTTGTTTTAAGAATATGACCTTTACAATCTTAGGTCAGAAGTCTAAATATATTCATAAAGGCAACAATTGATTTTTCAGAAGTCTGGAGACCTTTGATATAAGTAGCACTTAAAAGAGAATGATTGGCTCTGCTTAACGAACCTGCTGGTGCAAATTTTAAAAGTGTTGAGGTTAATTCAATTATTCTTTGAAAAACTTGTAAATATGTAAATTGTATAGCATCATAGATTTTTGCTTAAGGAAAATGAAGAATACAAATCAAACTTCTTATGTAGAAACTAGTGCAGTATAGGAAGTAATTGAACGGTTTCTCAGTTTCACCAAATGAAGTTTTTGATGATTAATGCCCTTTACTGACGAAAATGTATATTTTAATATATTAATTATATTAAATACATATATATTATAATATTTTAGTAAATAATAGGCTCATGTTTTATTTAAAACTCTTCTTTGGAAGGTCAACTGAAATTTAAAGTGCCAGCCAAAGAAAGTATAAAAGACTACATATGTAAAATGACCAATGATTATTTTAAAGTGAGCAGAAGGGCTACTGAGGGGAAATCAGTAAACAAAACAGATAGATACATAGATAGATGATAGATAGATAGATAGATAGATAGATAGATAGATAGATAGATAGATAGATAGATATAGATAGATAGATAAAGAAAAAAGATTAATTAATAGAACCAGGTGCTTGAAAAGATAGAAATAAATGAAACAATTATCAAACAGAATTTGTTTGCTAATTTTGTAGAGAAAGTGTGTCTACAATATTTTCAAACACAAAATAACAATTTCTATTTACCGTTTTCAGATTGTTATCTTGTGATAATTTTCAGTGTTATACACCATTTATATTATATTCTTATAACTTTTTAAAAACAATACATAGATTTTATCACACATTCATGACTGAGAAAAGTATTTTGAGTAAACCACAGATAAATATAACAAGTTAACATTAAGAGACAATATGACTACCAAATTACATTTATTTACCTGACCATATCAAATTAAAACTTACCTTTTAATAGCATTAATGAGAGTTTTCACTATTTATAAGCTTCAGCCATTCAGTGGTAATTAGCATGGAGGTGTTATTCACTCTTATCCTAATACTGGTTTCCTTTTAACCTCTTTAAAAGATCTTGTAATTTTTTGCTTCATTGCTTTGCTTTATTGAACATTATATGATATGGCAAGCAATTAAGAATGATTGTATAGGAAATTAAATCAGCAAAAGCGCATTAATGGTCAAGTTTAAATACATAAAAGCAACAAAATTGAAGTAAAGGTTGCAGTTCTATATTTAACTTATCTTACTTTGTCCAGGTATTGAAGAATGTAAAATGTGTTAAATTATTTGTGCTTTGAAGATCATAAAAATACTTCCTCACACTGAATTTAGTTAATGGCAATACTTAAAGTCTTGTCATGAAAGGGTCATATTGTCATTATTTAGTAATATAACCAGGGTTAGTTTTTATTTATTTTCCTTATTCCTGGAGATAAATTGTAAACGGACAAAAATACCTGAGTGTATATGCAGTGTTCACTGAATTATCTATTTTCAACATATAAAATTGAATATTTGAGTGTTATATCACTGTTCATTGTATTTTGTGTTTTTGCTTTTCATTTTACAGAATGCTTGGTTTGGTGAAAATAATACTGGAAAATAAATCGGAACTAGAGATAAAATATTTTTATTGCTTATTTAAATTATTTTCTATAATAAAAATGAATGGATAATTTTCTAAAATACAAGTTATGAGTACTTATTCAGGAAGAAAATAAACCTGAAGAGACTATATATTTTTTAATTTTATAAGGTATTATTTACATAAATGCCTCAGCCCAGGATGGGTACAATAGCTCAGGCCTGTAATCCCAGCATTCTGGGAGGCCAAAGTGGGAAGATCACTTGAGCCCAGGAGTTGGAGACCAGCCCAGGTAACATGGTGACACCCCATCTCCACAAAAAATTAAAAAAATAAAAAAAAATTAGTCTGGCATCCTGGCATGCACCTGTGGTTCCACCTACTGAGGAAGCTGAGGTGGGAGGATAGCTTGAGCCCAGGAGGTAGAGGCTACGATGAACTCTGTTTGCACCACTGCCCTCCAGCCTGGATAAAAGAGTAAGACCTTATCTCAAAAAAAAAAAAAAAAAAAAAAAAAAAAAAAGGGTCTTAACCCAGATGGCTTCTTCAATATTTATTCAAACATTCTAATGTAATAAAATTATTTGCCTAAAAATGGATCCTACAATACATATAAAATGGAATATACTAAATATATTTTTGATTCTGGAATATAAAATCTGTTCTCAAAATCAGGTCAAACAGAAAAACAAACAATAATACAAAAAGTGTAGAATAGTTACAAGTGTTAGGTAGGACTTCTATCGGCTAAATAAAGTTTTGGGTAAATACTGACAAGGCATGAAAATGAACCACTTTATTACTGACCTGTAAGTATTAGTCCAATCTCTTTTCCACTCCTATAAATAATAAGTTTACATTTTCTCTTTTCTTCTCAAATTTCCAACATGTTCTCACCCTTTCTTAGCTAATGACGATTATACTTTACTGAGAAAACTGAAAAAATTGAATTTTTACAAACATTCACCACACCTTTGCCACTTTGGCCTGTTCCCATATCCTCTATATTTGTGATATCATAGATGAAATAGCTTTGTTCCTTGCTAGGTAAAATATCTGTTTTTCATACAATTCTATTAAAGGACATTGCTTCAGTAATTCTTTCTTTTCTTTGTTATTATTTTGTTTTACATCTTCTAATTAAAGCCCATCTTTGGCATCCTATTTCACTCAGCAAATGACGTCTACCTTGTGTGATGTGGCTCCCCTGCCATTGTTAATTCTATGATTCTGTGACATCATCTACCACCACTCCCTGCTCTCATTCTGCTTATTCCAGCCATTCTGGCTTTTTTGCTTTCTTCTTGGAACATTCTAGGCATTCTCTTATCTTAATCCCATTTGGTGTTTCTTCTGCCTGAAATGCTTTGCTCTATATAGCTGCGTGTTTGAATACTTCCCATCTGAATTTTGTGTGACAGTGAATTCTTCACAATTAACGTATTTCAACTTTGTAGCATGAATCTAATGTCATCTGGAAAAAGGGTAGAATAGATAAAAGATTAAAAATATGAGAAATTTTTCCTAATAAATGTTGAAATCTATTATTAAGTGTCAATGTTTAATGGAGCCTAAAAGACCATTGTATACAATATATGATCTCTTAGTGTAGAAAAAATGATGTCATCTCAAATCAGTAGGAAAGAATGTTCAAAGAAGCTACATTAATTGCTTGATTTTTCGAAAAATAAAATCTGGCTTAGACCTTTGCCTCAGCATGCCCATGAAGATATTCATTAAATGGGTTAAAGAAAGTTAAATTTAAAATAAAAATCAGATTAAACACAAAGTGGCATAAAGTAAAATTATCACTAACGGTATTTCCAAGTCTTCAAAGAAGGAGACCTCTTCAAGCTTAAACAATGAAATAATTCATTAAAGGGAAACCTAAAATATGTGAATATATACAATGAAATTAAGAGATTCTCTATGTCAAAAAAAAAAAAAAAAGTAGAACACAACAAACTGCAGGAGAGGAATTGTATAGGTAATCAGGTTTATATTTAGAGCTAAGAAAAACATAACTTACACCAAAAATAATTTATAAAAGAACTTAAAATGGTATTTCACATAAATTGGGTATTATATCATAGCTAATGTATATGAAGAAATAACACTCAGAAATGAAAAAGACATACAGAGTACACAAATTAGATAAATTTTAATTATAAAAGTAATGCTTTAATTAATAATGCATAACATTTCTTATAGGTGGGATATGTTAATTATGCTACATTTATGGTGGGACTGTGTTTTGCTATATTTTAGCATTTTCGGTCAACAGTTCACTCTCTGAAGAGAAGCACTTCCAGAATGGTGGCATAAAGAGCTTTTCAGACTTTCTTTCCACTGAGTCAATCATAATTGCTGAAAATTCTGTATAAACACACACACACACACACACACACAAAAATTTGATATCTCTGGAAATCGTCATAAGGATACATAGGATATGAGAAAACATTTGTTAAGGAAAATGTGGTCATTATTTTAGGAACAGCGACAGCCCGTGGCATTTGAGCCATGATCTGCCCCTCACTCTTCCCCTACTGCATGACGGAAGCCCTATTCCAAGTGGGTGCAATCATGAAGACAGGGTTTGCCTTTCCCACCACCTCCAAGTCTAATGCAATGGTTTCTCTTTAGGAGTGGCAGGCTGCTCTCGTATCTCCATATCTGTTCAAAGAAACCCAATTCTGGGTAAGTGCTGTTATCTGGGGCTCTTTATTTCCATCATCTAGTCCCTAATCATATGGCAGAAACTCTACCTTGTACAAGGCTGGCTGAGAATGCAGTACTATGATTGGATTCACTCTAGCTTGATTACAGGGAAGTTTTACATTGAAAGAGGCAGGTCAAGAAGATTAGAGGCTGTTGTCCACCTAGCACTCTGCTTGTAGAGCAGATACATTTCTTTGAGAGAAATGGGCTATGTCCTTGCCTCCAACTCTGGAACTGCAACATAGAGCTTCCACCCATGGGGAGAGGCAGGCCATGAAAACATATGGCATTTTAGCTCTCCCTAAGGGGACACACTTTACTGGGACAAATATTTTAAAAAGAGTGTTGCCAGTTTTAGTCAAACAATGCAATTTTAAATAATGGATATTTTGTCTATAAGAAATTAAGAGGAGGCTGATAGCTTCTTGGAACAACAGCTAAATTTCAAACCAGCTAATGATTTATCAGAAAGGATAAGGAAAAGAGTCAGAAATAAGAAGAGCCCTGCTGGGGTCAGAGCAAGCCTTAAAGATTGGCCTCAATGACAATCTCTCCAAAGGGGCCTACATTTTATTGTTTGAAATGTGGATCCATTTATACCTTAATGTATTGTCAAGAACAGTAGAGAAATAAGATTGCACTTAGTAGCTGCTAAGAGCTGGATAGAATGCCAATAAAGAAATTAAATCTAGAAAGTATACAGGGAGATCAGGGAAAGAGACATCCAAAGAGAGTTCAGCGAAAGCCACTGTCATGGGGACAGATTAACTGTGATTATGCTCAAGTCTGCAGCCTCTGAATAGTGACATCAGAGGCTGTATATCAAGGAGAGAATAGACTTTACTAAAATAATTTAGAAAAGTTGGTAAACAAATAGGCAAAGAAGCAAAACATATCAACAAGATCTGGAGGTAGGGGGCTTAGTGTGCAAAGTTGCTATATTATCTAAAATGTCCAAATATATATATACATTCTTCCCTGCCACTAAAGCCCTAGTTTTAGTCACTCAGGGAGATGGAGTTGAGACTGAGCTCCCATCTCCTGGGCTGTGCTGCAGCACCTGATTAAAGCCTTCTTCCTTGGCCATACTCAGTGATTGGCTTTCTGTCTCAGTGATTGGCTTTTTCGTTTTAGTGACTGGCTTTCTGTGCCTGTAACCGGCTATATGTATACAGACATACAGACAGACACACACACACACACACACACACAATATGAGAGGTGAAAATAACCAGTAAAGTATAATCAAAACATGAAGATTGGGGTAGTGGGGAGCAGACAAAATATTCTGGCTTTGTGGTTGCTTAGCAGAAAGAATTGTAATATATTTGAGAATAACAGTTCAAAACAGGCAGGTAGGAGACAAGCATATTTGAGTAGGTAATAAACCACCTGTTAACTTGAAAACATCGAAACAAATGAAGAGAAAAATAATAAATAAAAAGGTTAATATAACAAATGCTATAAATATATGCTTGCTTGCTTGCTTTTCTTGGATTTTTTAATTTGTTCATTCACTTTACCTCTTTCAAATTGAGCCTTTAAAAAAATCTGACGATTATTGGTTCTTCATATTTATAAACACAGAAAAAAAAAAAAAACAAAAAACAAGCTAATGTGAAATTCTGTAAGAACTTTGTTTTGGAGGAATTTACTTTAGTTGGATGACCAAACAGGATACTTTGAGAGTGAAGAGCATGTAAAGATTATCTAAAATTATTTTGAAGTATTTATTATGACAAAAACAACTTTGTGTTATTAGAAAAAAATTTAAACCTATTTTCAAAAATTTTTTCTGAAAACAGCAAATGTCTGTGCTAAAGAAAATTTAAAGAACCTTTATAAACTATATAAATATTAAAATTGACATGCAAACAAATAATCTGTGTTTTTAAATGTATTTTAATCAGGGTCTTATGTCTCAAATACCATGTCACTGGTCTTTTTGTAAAAAAAGAAAAAACAAGATTTTCATATATAATGATATTTTTAAAATATAAAATTGCCATCAAAGTCTTACCCAAACACTGGGGGTTTGGTCTAGGTCCTGCTGCTTACTGCACAGAAAGCCAGTCACTAAAACGAAAAAGCCAATCACTGGGACAGAAAGCCAATCACTGAGTATGGCCAAGGAAGAAGTCTTTAATCAGGTGCTGCAGCACAGCCCAGGAGATCGGTGCTCAGTCTCAACTCCATCTCCCTGAGTGACTAAAACTAGGGCTTTAGTGGCAGGGAAGAAATTTAACAATGTGTAAGAAAACAAGAAGTAGCGAGGGGCAAAAAGCATGTGGTGGTGTGGTCTGTTTTCAGCTTTTGATACTTTTTTTTGAGAGTCCTGAGGTCCTTTCCAGGTGAAAGAACTCAGATAAAACAAATACAATTTTCAAGCTTTAACAGCAACAGGGTTAATTTCTATGTTTATCCAAAAGCAACTGTCTATGGGACCCTTGGGCCCCTTTCAAAATTTGATGTTTGTCTATCAAATTTGAACATTTTGACACCTTCAATTGATCCTCTTCTGTAGATCACAAAATTTTTAAGTTGATAATATGCTCTTCATATTAGCACTGAAATTTTTGATTATCTTAGCAAATTCTATTATTAGAAAGATTGTCTTAATCCTTATATTTTTGTTATATTTAATTATATAAATATGTTGAGGTATGTTCTTTCTCTCCCCAGTTATTTGAGGGTTTTTATCATGAAGGGATGTTGAATTCTATCAAACACTTTTTCAGCCTCAGTTGAAATGATCATAAGGTTTTGTCCGTCATTCTGTTGATATGATGTATTATATCATATTGATATGATATAATACATATATGATGTATTGATTGATTTATGTATGTTAAACCATCCTTGTATCCCTGAGATAAATCCTATTTGGTCATAATGAAAGACTTTTATAGAGTGTTACTGAATTTTGTTTGCTAGTGTTTTGTTAAGGAGTTTTGCATCAATATTTGTCAGCGATCTTGGACTATAGTTTTCTTTTTCTGATGTGTCTTTGTCTGGTTTTAGTACCAGAGTAATGCTGTCCTCATAGAATAAGTTTGAAAGTTTTCCCCCTTCTCTATTTTTCAGAATAGTTTGAGTAGGATTGGTATTAGCTTTTCTTTAAATATTTGCTGGAATTCAGCAGTGAAACCATCAGGTCCTCGGATTTTCTTTAGGGTGAGTTTATACTACTGCTTTGATCTCATTACTTGTTATTGGCCGGTTCAGGTTGTAGATTTCTTCCTGATTCAATCTTGGTGGATTTTATGTACCTAGGAATTTGTTCACTTCTTGCTAGATTTTCCAATTTGTTGCCATATAGTTGCTCTGAGTAGCCACTAATGATCCTTTGAATTTTTGCAGTATCAGTTGTAATGTCTCTTTTTCAAGCCTTATTTATTTACCTCTTCTCTCTTTTTTTTCTTAGTCTGGTTAAAGGTTTGTCAACATTTTTAACTTTTAAAAAAAACTTTTTTTTTTGTATTTTTATTTCAATTTTATTTATTTATGCTTTGATGGTTATTATTTATTTTCTTCTACTAAGTTTTGGTTTGGTTTGCCCTTGGTTTTCTAGTTCTTTAAGATGAATCATTATATTGTTCATTTGAAGTCTTACTTCTTTTTTGATGTAGGCACTTAGACCTATAAACTTCCCTCAAGGTACTGCTTTTGCTGTATCCCATGGATTTTGGTATGTTATGATTTTATTATCATTTGTTTGAAGAAATTTTTCAGTTTCCTTCT
This sequence comes from Papio anubis, assembly GCF_008728515.1. Taxonomy (NCBI): domain Eukaryota; kingdom Metazoa; phylum Chordata; class Mammalia; order Primates; family Cercopithecidae; genus Papio; species Papio anubis. The sequence continues at coordinate 41,300,725 of NC_044990.1, forward strand.
TAATTTCTTCATTGACCCACTTGTTATTCAGAAGCATTTCTTTAATTTGCAGTGTTTGCATAGTTTCTAAAATTTATTTTGTTATAATTTATAGTTTTACTCCACTGTGGTCAGAAAAGACACTTTATATTATTTCAATATTTTTGAATGTTTTAAGACTTGTTTTGTGACCTAACATATGGTCTTTCCTGAGAATGGCCTATGTGCAGAGGAAAAACATGTGTATTCTTCAGTTGTTTTATAAAATGTTCTATAAATAACTATTAGATCCATTTGGTCTATACTGCTGATTAAGTCCAATGTTTTTGTAATTTACTTTCTGGACGATCTGTCAGTGCTGGAAGTGGGGTGTTGAAATCTCCAGGTATTATTGTATTGGGGCCTCTCACTTTAGCTCTAATAATATTTTCTTTATATATCTGGGTACTCCTGTTGGGGTTCATATATATTTAAAATTGTTATACCATCTGGCTGAATTGACACTTTTATTATTATATAGTGACCTTCTTTGTCTCTTTTTAGTTTTTGTCTTGAAATCTGTTTTGTCTGATATAAGTACCATTTATCCAATACCTGTATCACTATTGTATGAGTATCATGACTCCCACTTTCTTTTTTTTTTTTTTTTTTTTCATTCCATCCACATGGAATATCTTCTTCTATCCTTTTTGGTGTATGTGTTTCTTTATAGTTGAAGTATGTTTCTTGTGAACAACAGATCAATGAGTCTTGTCTTTTCTTCCATTCAGCTAGTCTATGTCTTTTGATTGGAGCATTTTATTTATTTATATTTAATACTATTATTGAAAAGTAAAGACTTACTCTTGCCATTTTGCTCTTTTTTTTCTTGTTGTTTTATGGTCTTTTCTTCCTTCTTTCTTTCCTGACTTCCTCTAGAGAAGGCGATTTTCTCTGGAGATATGATTTAATTTTTGCTTTTTATTTGTGTATCCATTGTATGTGTTTTGGTTTGAGGCTCCCATGAAGCTTGAAAATATTATCTTACAACCTATTATTTTAACCTGATAACAACTTAACAGTATTTGCGTAAACAAATAAGCAAAAAAAAAAAAAAACAAACAAACAAAAATAAAAACTCCATGCCTTAACTTTATTCTCTACTTTTAAATTTTTTGTTATATCTATTTATATCTTATTGTAGTGACTATATTTTGAAATATTGCTGTAGTTATTATTTTTGATTTGGTTGTCTTTTAGTCTTTCTACTTAGGATAAGAGTAGTTTACACATCACAATTACACTGTTATAATACTCGGTGTTTTTCTGTGTACTCACTATTACCAGTGAGTTTCGTACCTTTAGGTGATTATTGTTACTCATTAGTGTCCTTTTGTTTATGATTGAAATACTTCCTTTAGCCTTTTTTTTTTTTTGTAGGACAGGCCTGGCATTAATGAAATCACTCAACTTTTGTTTTTCTGGGAAAGTCTTCATTTCTCCTTCATTTTTGAAGGACATGTTTGCCAGATATACTACTCCAGGGTAAAAGTTACCTTCTTTTAGCAATTTAAATATGGCATGGCACTCCCTCATGGCCTGTATGGTTTCCACTGAAAAGTCTGCTGCCAGATGTATCAGAGCTCCCTTGCAAGTTGTTTGTTTCTTTTCACTTGCTGTTTCTAGGATCTTTCCTTTATCCTTGAACTTTGAGTTTGACTATTAAATTTCTTGAGATAGTTTCCTTTGGGAAAAATCTGCTTGGTGTTCTATAACTTTCTTGTACTTGGATATTGATATCTTTCTCTAGGTTTGGAAAGTGATATGCCTTGGCTCTGTCTCCACCAAAATCTCAACTTGAATTGTATCTCCCAAACTTCCCACCCAGGGGGAGGTAATTGAATCATGGGGGCTGGTCTTTCCTGGGCTGTTCTCATGATAGTGAATAAGTCTCATGAGATCTGAAGACTTGCTCAGGGGTGTCTGCTTTTGCTTTTTCCTCATTTTTATTTTGCCACAACCATGTAAGAAGTGTTTTTCACCTTATGCCATGAATCTGTGGCCTCCCCAACCACGTGGAACTGTAAGTCCAATTAACCCTCTTTTTCTTCCCAGTCTCAGGTATGTCTTTATCAGCAGCATAAAAATGGATTAATACAGCACATTGGTACCAGCAGAATGGGGTGTTGCTGAAAAGATATCGAAAAATGTGGAAGCAACCTTGGAACTGGGTAACAGGCAGAGGTTGGAACAGTTTGGAGGGCTCAGAAGAAGACAGGAAAATGTGGAAAAGTTTGGAACCTCCTACATTACTGAATGGCTTTGACGAAAATGCTGATAGTGATATGAACAATAAGGTCCAGCCTGAGGTGTCCTCAGATGGAGATGAGGAACCTGTTGGGAACTGGAGCAAAGGTGACTCTTGTTATGTTTTAGCAAAGAGACTGTTGGCATTTTGCCCCTGCCCTAGAGATTTGTGGAACTTTGAACTTGAGAGAGATGATTTAGGGCATCTGGTGGAAGAAAATTCTATGCGACAAAGCATTCAAGAAGTGACTTGAGTACTGTTAAAGGCATTCAGTTTTAAAAGGGAAACAGCATAAAAGTTCAGAAAATTTGCAGCCTGATGATGGAGTAGAAAAGAAAAACCCCTTTTATGAGGGGAAACTCAAGCTGGCTACAGAAATTTGCATAAGTATCAAGTAGCCTGCTGTTAATCCCCAAGACAATGGGGAAAATATCTCCAGGCCATATCAGAGGACTTCACAACAGCCCCTCCCATTACAAGCCTGGAAGCCCAGGAGGGAAAAGTGGTTTTTCGGACTGGGCCCAGATCCCCATACTGTGTGCAGCCTAGGGACCTGGTGTCCTGTGACCCAGCTGTTCCAGCCATTGATAAAAGGGGCCAACATAGAGCTCAGGCTGTGGCTTCAGAGAGTGGAAGCCCAGAGCCTTGGCAGCTTCCACATGGTGTTGAGCCTGCAGGTGCACAGAAGTCAATAATTGATGTTTGGGAACCTCTACTTAGAGTTCAGAAGATTATGGAAATGCCTGGATGCAAAGCCAAAAGTTTTCTCCAGGGGCAGAGCCCACATGGAAAATCTCTGCTAGGGCAATGTAGAAGGGAAATGTGGGTCCAGAGCCCCAAGACAGAGTCCTCACTGGGGCACCATGTAGTGGAGCTGTGAGAAGAAGGTCACATCCTCCAGACCCCAGAGTGGTAGATCTATTGACAGGTTGCACAGTGTGCCTGGAAAGCCCAAGGAACTCAACACCAGCAATGGCAGGGAGGTTGTAACCTGCAAAGCCATAAGAGTGGAGCTACCTAAGACCATGGGAACCCACCTTTTGCATCAGCATAACCTGGATGTGAGACCTGGAGTCAAAGGAGATCCTTTTGGAGTTTTAAAATTTGACTGCCTTGCTGGATTTCAGACAAGCATGGGGTCTGTAACCTCTTTGTTTTGGACAATTTCTCCCATTTGGAATGGCTGTGTTTATCCAACTCCTGTACCCCCATTGTATCTAGGAAATAGCTCACTTGCTTTTGGTTTTATAGACTGATAGGCAGAAAGGATTTGCCTTGTCCTCAGATGAGACTTTGGATTGTGGACTTTTGGGTTAATTCTGAAATAAGTAAAGGCTCTGGGGGACTGTTGGAAAGGCATTATTTATTTTGAAATGTGGACATGAGATTTGGAGGGTCCAGGAGAGGAATCATATGGTTTGGCTATGTCCCCACTCAAATCTCAACTTGACTTGTATGTCCCAAAATTCTCACATTGTGGGAGGGACCCAGGGGGAGGTAACTAAATCATGGGGGCCAGTCTTTCCCGTGTTATTCTCATCATAGTGAATAAGTCTCACAAGATCTGATGGGTTTATCAGAGGTTTCTGCTTTCACTTCTTCCTCATTTTTCTCTTGCCACTGCAATGTAAGAAATGTCTTTCACCTCCCACCATGATTCTGAGGCCCAGCCAGGTAGAACTGTAAGTTCGATTAAACCTCCTTTTCTTCCCAGTCTCAGGTATGTCTTTATCAGCAGTGTGAAAACAGACTAATACAGGAAGATTTCTGTTATTATGTTTTCTAATAACTTTCTAACCCTGTATCTTTCTCTACCTCCTCTTTGAGGCCAATAACAGATGTGCCCTTTTGAGGCTGTTTTCTAGATCTTGTAGTCATGCTTCATTGTTTTTTATTCTTTTTCCTCTTGCCTCCTCTGACTGTGCATTTTCAATTAGTCTGTCTTCAAGTTCACTAATTCTTTCTTCTTCGGGATTATTTCTGCTATTAAATGATTCTGGCGCATTCTTCAGTATGCCAATTACATTTTTTAGCTCCAGGTTTTCTGTTTGATTCTTTTTAATGATTTCAATCTCTTCGTTAAATTTAAGATAAAATTCTCAATTTCTTCTCTGTATTATCTTGAATTTCTTTGAGTTTCCTTAACATAGCTATTTTTAGTTATCAGTCTGAAGGGTCACGTATCTGTGTTTCTCCATGATTGTTCCCTGGTGCCTTATTTAGTTCATTTGATGAGGTCATGTTTCCTTGATTGTGTTATTCTAGGAGATGTTATTCAGTGTCTGGGCATTGAGGAGTTGGGTATTTATTGTTGTTTTCGCTGTCTGGGCTTATTTGAGCCACCCTTCTTGGGGATACTTTCCAGATGTTTAAAAGCATTTAGATATTGTAATCTAAGCTGTATCTGCTTTAGAGGGCAGCTCAAGCCCAGTAACTCTGTGGTTCTTGCAGACTTGTGGAGGTACCACCTTAGTAGTCTTGGACCAGATTTGGGAGAATTCTCTGCATTACACAGCTGAGACCCTTGTTCTCTTCCCTTACTTTCTCCCAAACATACAAAGTCTCTCTCTTCTCTCTGTTCTGAGCCACCTAATGCTAGGAGTGGAGTGACATAAGCAGCCCTGAGGCCACCACTACTATGACTTCACTGGGTTAGACCTGAAGTCAGCACAGCATTTGGTCTCACCCAAGGACTGTGCTGTAACACCTTCCTAGCTACCGTTAATGTTTGTTCTAGGCCCTTGGGTTCTATAACCAGTCAATGGCAAAGCCAGCTAGGCCTGTGTCTTTCTCTTCAGGGTGGTGAGTTCCCCCAGGCCTTGGGTTGGTCCAGAAGTGCCTTTCAGGAGTCAGAGGCTAGAGTAACAAACCTTAGAAGTCTACCTGGTAATATATTGTATTGTGGATGAGCTGGCACCCATACCACAAGATTTAGTTCTTCTCACTCTTCCCTTCCCTTTCCAAAGGCAGAAGAGTTTCACCCAATAGCCACCACCACCCCAGGCCATGAGGAGTACTGTGAGACTACCACAGATGTTCTCTTAAGGCCCAAGGTCTCTTAAGTCATCTTTGTCATGAATGCTGCCTGGCCTAGAATTTACCTTTCAGGGCAGTGAACTCTCCTCTGGCCCAAGGCAGGTTAAAAAATGCCCTCCAGGAGTCACGTCCTGGAATTAGGGACCCCAAGAGCCTGTTTGGTTCTCTAACCCCTGTGACTGTGCTGGAACCTAAGGTGCAAGACAGTCTCCTTAATTTTTCCTCTACTTTTCTCAAGGAGTTTTGCCTTATAGCCATGACAATAGGTAATGTGCTGAGCCTCACTTGAAGCTAGCAAGTCTCAAAGGCTTATCTAAAGCCCTCCATGTAGTACCTGAGTATCGCTGGTGGTTATTCAGGTCCCATTGGCTCTTCAGTTAACAGGTAATAAATGCTGCCAGAACTGGGTCCTTTCCTTCAAGGCAGTGGCTTCCCTTCTGGCCAAGGGTGTGTCTCTTAACGTCATTTGGGAATTAGGATCTAAAGCAGCGACTTCATGATTCTGACCAGTGCCCTCTCCTGCTGTGGCTGAGCTGGCATCCAAGATACCAATGTCCGTCCCACTCTTCCTTCTCCTCTCCTCAAGTGGAAGGAAGGCATCTCTTTTGGAGCCTCGAGCTGTGCAGCCTGGGGTTAGGTGAGTGGCGATGCCATCACTCCCTTGGCTGCTCCAGTGTATATCTTGGTATGCTGTTTGCCCCCTCAGTCCACTGTCTCTGAACCTAATTCATCCCTAAGACTCACCTAATATTTGCAGTCCTTATGGCCTAGATTGCCTTTCCAGTTTACTTGGAGACAGAGAGTGCTGTATCCCTTGGTGGCAAGGTTTGCAGACACTCAAGTTTGGACCACTGGGATCAGTGATTCCCTTCTTTTTAAGGCTGGTGTTAATGCTCCCTTCATGGGCAAGCATTAGCTGGGTTTGATCCTGGTTTCCTTTCTGCTGTAACAGGACAGCACTAAGTTCAAAGCCTCTGAACTGCTGTGTTCTCCCTCCTCCAGCACTCAGAGTCTCTCTCCACACCCACGCCACTACTGCAGAGGATGTGGGAGGGGTTGCATCAGTGATTCAAGACTGTTTTTTTCTGTTTCGTCAGTTTCTCTTTCAGCAGCATGAAGTTAAAACCAGGTACTATGAGTGCTCACCTACTTTTTGGTTCTTATGGAGTTAATCTCTTTCTGTGTAGATTGTTGTTACCTTGGTGTCCTTGCAGTGGGAGACGATTGATGGAGCTTTATATTCTGCCATCTTGCTCTGCCTCCCCTCCCTAGAATTTCTTTTTGAATAGGAAAATATTCTTGTTAACACTACATTGTGGTTTATAAAACATTGTGGTCATATCAACAATAGTAAAATAAATTCATTTTATCTTAATTGTTAACTTTATAGCTGAACTTACAGTAGATGCCACAAGAATGTCAGTTATTTCACTTTTGGAAAAAAGTACATTCAAAAGACTTTGATTATGAACTGGATTTTTTAAATATAATTTTTTATTATTGCAATTAATTTATTTTCTATTTGAGGAATCAAGCAGCAGTGATATGGGTGTGGGGGTGGTGAGGCACAACATCAGAGAAAAATTTGAGGCCTATAACTAATTCTTATAAGGTTAATGATGAAAGATAACACTTCTCTGAGTCATTTCACAGCATGGGCACTACAAGGCACACAAATGCAAGATCAGTCGTTATAATAAAAGTGATTGATCCATGGATTTACATGACCAGTAGTCCAAGACTGTCTATTCCACCTGGTGTCATACCTGGCAAGTAGCTTTAAAATAAGCAGTTATTTCAGCAATATTAAAGAGACAAATAGTCATAAAAACTGCATTTAACAAGTAAAATACCTGATTGCTTTATACAGCCATTAGACTGTCAAAAGTAACAGAGAAATGCCTTTTTTTTTTTTAAAGATATTTAGTGAAAAGGCTCAAAAAGCAAAATTTTTAGATACAGAACAAAATGACTAGAAAAAGAAATGTCATTCAGCTCCTGAGAACCTAATAATTCCAGCATGTAAACAATATGAGTAAATGCTGACACAAATGTAAAATGAGAAATTGAAAACGGTCCACTCACAAAAGTAATATACATAAATGTATTGATGATATGTCACTTGAGGCTGAATGGGTTTCATATAATAAACAACATCTTCTCAATCTAGGTGGATGATTCAACATTTCCCCCATAAATGTCATGCTGAAGTGTTTATCTGATTTGTAAATGGTGGTGAAATTAAATACAACTTAGTCTGCAACAAATAACTGCCTGAAACAAGCAAACACTAAGATATATTCAATGATTTGTCTTCCTATGTAAAAATAAAATGTCTGCTTTGGAATTACTGTGTTTGCATGTATAATGATGTTTACCTTGACGAGTGATTTTGCTTCCCTTATAAGAAACAAAACAAAAGAAAATCTGATTTAATAGACTGCATCTTTCACAGTGAGATGTTAGTGTCAAAAATTCTTGTAGTTGAGAGAGGAGGGGCAGAGCAAGGTGGTGAAATAGGTCTCTCTAGCAATTTTCCCCCAGAAGAAACATCAATTTGAACAGCTATCTATACAAAAAATGCCTTCACGAGAGCTAAGAAAGCCCAGCAAGAGATCACAGTACCTGGTTGTAGCACAATAATAAGAAACGATGCATTGAAGAGCCAGGAAGGAAAATTTTACATTACCTGCCTCACCCCTTTCCCAATCTCAGGCAGCAAAGCACAGAGAAAGATAGTAGGTGTTTATGGAAAAGAGAAAAAGTGAGCACAGGCTCTACCTTGGACCCCAACACTGGGCCTGCCACACACACACAAAAAACAATTCAGCACCTGGTAGATCCCCACTTTCCCAGTCTCCAAGACATACCAATAATGAACTATCTGAAAAATAAAACAAGGAAACAATCCCATTTACAATAGCTAGCAAAAAATGGTACCTAGGAATAAACATAACCAAGGACATGAAAAACCTCTACATTGAAAACTGTAAAACATTGATGAAGGAGCATCAGTGGAAGGATATCTCATGTATCTGAATTGGAAGAAAAAATATTATTAAAATGCCCATACTCTAAACCCTAAAATAAACTACAGACTTTGAGCAATAATAATGTATCAGTGTAGGTTCAATTACAACAAATAGACCACTCTGGTGGGGGAAGTTGAGAGTAGGGGCTGGAATAGGTGGGACTATGTGTATGTGGGTGCAGATGGCACGATATACGATGACTCTCTTTGTTTTCTGCTCACTTTTATTAACCTATAACTGCTCTAAAATAAAACTTATGACTATTATCATTTTTAAATAAAAAAAAGAATAAGACTGTAACAGCCAAGAGGGGCCTAAGGAGACATCACAATTAAATTTAATATGGTTTCCTGCAAAAGATCCTAGAACAGAAAAATGTCATTGAGTAAAAACTAAATAAATATATATTAAATAAAGTACAAATTTTAGCTAATAGCAGTGTATCAATATTGATTATTAATTGTGCTGAATACACTCCAAAACGTAAGCTATTAATACCAGGAGAAATTAAATTATTTAATCATCATAATAATTTTAATAGGTAGGTATTATTGTTTATCCCAATCCAAGAGATACAAAAGCTGAGGGGTAAAAGGCTAAGGTATTTATACAAGGATTCACAGCTAATTTGACAGGAAAAACAAGATTTATATTCAACCACCTGGGTTAAAAACAAAAATAAAAAACACAAAAATAAAATTTAAAATCAAAAATTATAAAGGCAATAGAAAAATGAGTAACAAATTAGCAGGAAGTATTTCAACACATAAAACCAAAAAGTGAAGAAAATGAAAAACTAATATCCTCAATAAAAAGAAAATTAGCAAAAAAAAACAAATGATGAGTGTCTTGCAGAGAACATGAGTGATCGTTAAGTGTATGAAAATATTTTAAAAATTAAAATGTCATATAAAATTTTAAGTGTTCAATATTAGCGGTGTAATAGAAATATATGGCAGGGAAAGAATTGTATATTATTTAATTAATACGTGTTAATAATATATCGCATTTGTTTCTTAACATTTTCCTTTTGATTCCATCATTACATTTAGGAATAAAAATGATCATTATTGCTTCATTTTATCCTCTTCTATTTTGTCTGTGAACTTTTTGTGGGGCAGATATTCTATTTTACCTTAAATATTAGCATCTATCATAGTAATCTGTTTTCAAAAATATAAATTTCTGTTAAATGGACAAATAAATACTAATTTTCTTCTTTTCATTGGACTTTCGTGTATATAGTGTAATCAGCATAGTAGGCATTCATCATGCAGGTCTTTGTTTTATCCACCTAGCATTTTAAAATTTGATTTCCTATTGTCATTATAATGTATTTCTTCATTTCACCAAAACTTACATGATTTCAGTAGTATCTGAATTTTAAATTAGTTCAAAGAATTTGAAGCCCTTTCATTTAGGTTATTTCTTTTAATTTATATTAAAAAATGTAATTGTCCCAGTTTAATTGAAAAGACCAGGAGATGGAAAGATACAATGTGGTTATCCAAGTTTATATCAATTACAAATGGTAAAGTCATAATCTCAATCCAGAACTTCAAATTTTTTAACTTTTTTTGATTACAACATAGCTGCCTGCTTATGTTGTAATATCTAACTTTGAAGGTCTATGACATTGATTAGTGGAATGTTCTTTAATAAATGGTGAAACAGAGCTATCATCTATCATAATACTATTTTCTATTTATTTACAAGAGAAATAAGTAGAGAAATAATTAAAGGTTTTACACTAACCTTACAGGCAGGAAGTTTCTTCAGAAACGTTTCTGATATTTGTAATTATAAAACGAAAAGACTATGACCTTACTCTGAAAGTGTTAGATCCATCAGACATCTAAAGAAATGCTACATACACAGAATATTTGATATTTAGCAGTGTATAAGATAAGAGATCACTCTGTCAAATATAAAATAAGCAGAAAAATGCAGTAAAGAACATATGTAACAAACTTAAAACAGAGCTGCTACATAGGGACAGGTGCATTGTAGCAGATTAGTAGTGTCCCAAGTAATTGCACTCTTTTCTATTTTTATAATTTTATACATACATGTATAAAACAGTAAATATTAGAATTAATATCTATGCTGTTTTAAATAAATAATTTCAATGTACCTTATTATGATTTAAAATATTGAGTTGTTTTATGTAATTGATGTCTTCCAAGTCTTTGCACATACAGGAGGAAAAAATGGCACCTAGTTGCTCTGAGTGTGTCATTTCCCTCAATATCTGTGGTTCTGTAAACATGAAAATACTGTCTACAAGCTTTCACAGATTCAAATTACCATCTCTATGCAAGTAAATATTTATTTACACAAAAGAAACAACTAAAATAAAAACTATACAATTCTCTGAACTCTTAAGTTTTGTAATCTCATGTGTCTTTGAAGTTCAAGAATCATTCTTACTCCAGAAAAGAAAAATTGGGTTGACTATGGGTAAAAGTTTTTAAAAATAATTAAATGAAGCATTCTCATTCTGAGCACCAAAAATCCACTTTTAATAAGATAATTTGAGTTGTCTTCTTTTTTTCAGATTTCTTTATATGTCCTGCTGTCACAGCATAATTTCTGAAAAATGCTCAAAGTGGGGCTTCAATATTTACATTAAATAAATGATTTAATATCAATTTTTTTTTTTTTTTTTTTTTTTTTTTGCCCAGATTGTAGATCAGGGAAAAAAAAACTTCAATATAAATTTTATTCTACAAGTCTACATAGGAAAAAAGCAACTCATTTTAGTGGTATTATAACATTTTTCTTAACTTGGTTACACATTAAGACTAAAATGTTGCCATGCAGTGGTGGAGAGGTTTTGTTTGACTTTATTATATTTGGAAACCATATTTTGTTTATACATGTGCTTTATTTTTCCATGTGCAGAGTGAGTGACAAGGAGGAAATAATCCCCAAACCCATTAACACTCTGATCTCTAACACCATATGTTTCACAGTAATTTCGTGCCCATTCTTTAGGGTATTTGTTGTGATATAATTAAATGGATTGGGGGAAATAAGGACACTAACTTTTGGTGGGCAAACAGATTGAAAAGGCAAAAATTGAGAGCATGGGTCAAGTTTGTGTCTATAGTTATGTGACTCTTTTATATTAAAATTTACTCTATCAAAAATGAATAAAATATTTGCTCATGTCTCAAAATTAGAAAATACAGTTACTTAGGTGACAAGTTAGCCGCAGATTTTAAGACTTCTTAGAAACCCTTTATATTAATATTACTTGTATGTATTTCAAATTTGACTTCAACAATCAGACCAAAAAAAGTATAAATATTGTAAAGTATTTTATTTATGCAGATGAGAGCTTATTACATTGAAAAATAGGAGGTAGAATTAGAAATTGAAATACTTGAGACTCTTTTATGAATTTACTAAAATCTGTTTGAATCTGAGATAAAAACAAGTTCAACATCAATATTTGAGAATTTATAAGATATAAATATAACAAAATTTTAGAATATTCTTTCAGTTGCTAATTATAAATTAACATTTATTTCTAAATCACATATATATATACATGTATGTACATATGTATATTTTTTGTGTGTGCGTGTTTAAAGAGTTGTTTTCATGGAGGTTTTATTATCTTTGTTAAGAAAATATAGATTTCTTTTCTGAGAGCTACGTAATCAATCCAGAACCACCACATACTCATCTAATTCTTTTTTTAGTAGTGGTGGGCCATAAATTCCCGGCTCTATGGCTTGATGTGGAAATCTGACCTGCCTCTTCATAGCAAGTGCCTGTCAAGAATGAATATCTAAAATGAGTTGTCAGAGAAAAATTGCACTAATGCAGTTAAATAAGCAAGGAAGACTGTGTTCAAAACTATGATAAGGGTCAAGACTATCGCAATAGAAGAAAAATTGAACTCAATTCCACTGAAACAAAAGGTGGGAAAATTTTTAAACTCCAAGATGAGCTAATGAAAAAATACAAGAGGACAGAATATTAAAGGGAGAAGTGGATCAATGTCATTAGGAGATCTGTGTTTGATAATTGCTCCATATTGCTGTTAGGATCCCATCCTCCCATAGACACTGGTAGATAGGAGCTCTAGCTATTTCAATGATTATATTTCAAATGAATGGTTTCGGCATCCTTGAGAAATAACTTGTTCTTGGTTTGTAAAACTGTCAAGGGGCTGAGAGAAGATTTACATATGAAAGGGGCAGAGAAAAATATGCAATTACAAGGTTTTTTTAAGTGAATACTCCAGGAAAAGGGCGATCACGGGAGTAAAGTCAGGAGTAAGTCTTCTAAAGGTTAATCAAGATGAGGGGAATGTTAAGGTCATCTTAGTACTCAAAGAAGAAAAGTATTCCCAAATAGTTTCAGTAAGGTATGGTAAATTAATGATCAAGAATAAAAGGACAAATGATAGATATGTGAGTGTAGAAATGACAGGAACAGGAAAACAGAGCAGAAAATGGAAGACAGTTCAAATACACTTCAAAAATCATAATTTCAGGTATATACATATATATATAATCTCAAATAGTACAGAAATATTGACAGGACAAGACTATTTAGAGGCTCTAAATATAACGTACAAATATACAAATAATAAAGTCTTAAAATTAAGCTTTAACTTTTGACTTAAAATGTAGAAGTAATTAATACTATGGACTTATTTTGGTATTTCAATTTCCAGAATTTTGGCTTAATATCCGAAAGTTGAATTCTAAACTTCATACCAAAATAGGGTACGGGGGAAAAAAAAAAAAAAGTGGTTCTCTTGAGTCAACTAAGAGTTTAAATATATAAATTCTAATGTAGAAATTGGGATTTAGTCACGTATTTTAAGTATATAATTATGAAACACCAAACTACTTATAACACTGAATTTTGACTAGGGATTTCTAGGCACAAAATGCATTATCTAGTTAATTGAGCAATGATCTAACAGGACTGCCAAATTATATTGGGCAATTTCATAGTAACTCAAAGGGCAATTTAAAATTTCACTGCTTAAACTGAATTATAAATTATAACTAAAAAGTGTTAGCCTATCCATTTCAAGGTCTTTTTACTATCAAATCATTGTTTTTCACACATTAAAGATAACTGTGAATAAAATTGACTTATATTCAAGAAACTGTAATTTGTAAAACACATATGTCTATAAGATCATGTTTCTATCTACAAGTATCTGTAAAAGTGATATAAAAAGACATGGTTACATATTTGCACAAAATAAATAATAAAGTTTAAAAAGATTTAGGGGCTTTATATGTTAAGTACTCAACAATTAAGGTTTAATCTTATTGATGTAAATGTTTGCAGTGAAATCCTACACTTTCTAGGATTGCCTTAGTCAAGCTTTCACACAAGAGAGGCTAAGAGAATACTTACCTAATAACACTCAGGGTGTATTGTGGTTGTTGGGAGGGCATCTCAAAAGAGCAAAAATTAGGGGAAAAAAGAGAAGCAAGGCAGCAAAAAAGGAGCACATCTCACAGCATCACAATGTTACAGATGATTGCTTAGTCATGCCAAATGTCACCAGAGACTATTGAAATCACTCAGTCTCAAACAGTCCATTGTGCATGGGGGAGTGCGGTGGGGGGAGGGGAGATAGCAATCAATTTGTCTGCTGGCTTCTTTCTGCTTCCTGCCTTTCACTGAGGAAAGAAAACTCACCCTTAGGGCACTGACTCCCTGTACTGTGACTTGGAGACAGACTGAAGAATCAATGCCAATCTTTTCTGGTCAGTGTTAAGACATAGTAAGTGTTTTTTCTTCTCATTTGGTATTGAAAGTGGAACTCCTTGGGTCTGTGGTTCCTGTAGTACAGTGACCTATGAATTAATAAGACAAATTCTGTCTCCAACCCCAACATTTACTATATTCTGTATATAAGGATGAAACAAGGAAAGGATAATGGCAATAAACATTGACTGTTGGAAGGAAATATTGACAGAATCACTGCAGTTACTGGTCGGTCTGGAATAATAATTAAATTCCTCTGAATATACACTGTCTTCTCACTTTGCTCTGGCAATGAGAAAAATTCATTCAAATAATCACATTTTGCTCTCTGGAGAAGGGGAGAGACATTGCCTATTATTCTCTTGTTTGTGATCTGGTTTTTGCCTTAAGTTGTCTAAAAATATACTCATGAAAGAGGGAAACAGAAAGACATTGTTGAGACTAGAAGGGTCTGTCATAATAATCTCTGCTTCCACTTTTGCAAACTTCAAGTCTTTTCTCCTAATAGGAGCCACAGTAATCTATTTAATACGCATTGTATCTTGTCATTCATCTAAATAAATCAGCATTTTAATGGTTTCTCATTGGTTATTGAATAACATTATGGGAAATAGCACACCACACAAAGCACACTTTTAATTTGATATTGACCTCTGGGTCATTTTCTAAATCTCTTCTCATTTCACTCTCTCTGACATTCACCACCCTCTAGTAGCTTACATTCCTTTAGTGCCTTTAACGCTGGGGCTATTTCATGCTTTGCGGGTTTTGTTCTGTCTGAAAGTTTCTCATCTCTACTTGGTGTTTCTGCATAACTGATTGCTTCTCATTTTTCAGGCCTCAACTTATATTTTTTTCTCAGAGACATTTTTTTCTGGCTGTGCTAGTTAGTAAAAACTCCAGTCATAAGTCATAATTCTCCGTTACTGAATTGCATTAGTTTCCTCTAGAGCATTTACTGAGATTTTTAAAATTAAACTTAAAACATGTTTCTAATCTCCTCTCACCATCTATTTATAGTTGTTGCTTTCAGAACATCTCATGCAAAATAGGAAAATTCACATACACACACATATGTGTATCAGTATGAAATGAAATAGAAATATTAAAGAATAAATACATCCTTTTTGATGAGATTTGATTCATGGTATATTATGTTTTTGAATCTATGTGATTAGCAATATTTGAAATTGTAGGAGAAAATTCTGAATACAAATCAAGTGGAAACAAAAGATTTCATTAGTTGTTTTGTTTTGTTATATTTTGCCATTACATAACAGAGAGAACTTTTGAGTATTCCACTTTTTTTTTTTTTTTTTTTCGACAGCGTTTCACTCTGTTGCTGGAGTGCAGTGGCATGATCTCGGCTCACTGCAACCTTCACCTCCTGGGTTCAAGAGATGAACCCTGCCTCAGCCTCCCAAGTAGCTGGGATTACGGGCATGCACCACCCGTAATTAGCCATGCCCAGCTAATTTTTGTATTTTTAGTAGAGATGGAATTTCACTATATTGGCCAGGATGGTCTTGATCTCCTTGTAACACTTAAGGTTCTTGCCTAGCCATGCCAAAGAAATGGTATGGCAGCTGACCGTGGCGAGTGACAGAGACACAGACTGAGAGAAAAAGCTGTAGGCTTTACTGAGCAAAGTAAAAGTGTTACCAGGGGATCCTTGCTCCCAGAGCTCCCAAGATGGTGTCCGGCCACTTCCAAGATGGTAGCAAGCCTCCTATTCTCTGACCTGGGGTTCTTGGCCTCACGGATTCCAAGGAATGGAATCTTGGGCCATGCAGTGTCTGTTATAGCTCTATTAGAAACTATGGGTCACGGAAGAGAACCATGGAACCCAGTGACTAGTGTTCAGCTCAATTAGGATGAATCCAGGCACTTAGCTGTGCAAGAACAATGGCAAAACTTTAGCCCAATTGGGAGTGGCAATGAACACCTTGCTGGATCAGGAGCACAGTGGACACCCTGCCTGATCCAGAGGGATGGAAGTCAGTGGCGGGTTTGCAATAGCGGCGAACAGCAGTGGTGGATAGCCAGCGAAAGCTCAGCTTGAACCGTGACAAACACGGACAAGAAGAGTGTGCAGTTGCAAGATTTAATAGTGAAAACAGAGGTCCCATAGAAAGGGAGGGGACCCAAAGAGGGTAGCCATTGCCAGCTCAAATGCCGGGTTTATATCCCAATCATTGGGATATAAACAATATCCCAATATGATTGCCTTTTAAACTCTTTAAGATACGAAATATGTGCAGTGGGAAGACGTTATCAGAGTGAGAAACAAAGGCGGTCAATTATTTTGTGGCATGTCCTAGATCTTGAGGAAAACCAGAATTGCAACTTAGGTTTCATTTACTTTGTGACTTTGCAGTGGCATGGCAAAAGAGACAGCATCTTACAGGACTTTACAAAGTATGTTTACAAGGAATTGGAATTGGGAGTATAGATAAGGTCTGTTGGTCACAGAAAAATAGGCAGTTAACATTCATTTCACTTTAGTTTCAGGGGAGGGGGAAGGGAGAGAGGGAGAGAGGACTCAGGGAAACTTACAGCAAAATTTTCACTGTTTATAACTTTCTTGGGTAAGAAAACACATGCACAAATCCTGGTGTTAGGAATATTTTAAGAAAAATCTTCAATATTATTCATCCAGGACCAAGAAAGTCATCCTGATGCAGGAAATGAGAGAGTTTCAAAGCTTTCTGAGCTTCTACTCTACCCAGGAAGCCCAGCTGACACCTCCTCTCATCATGACCTTGTGATCTGCCCACTTCGGCCTCCCAAAGTTCTGGGATTACAGGCATGAGCCACCACGCCTGGCCTGAACTTTTTAATAAATGGAAAAAGAATGCTACATGCACAGTGTTTGCAACTTAAATTATAATGTAAATAAAAGATTTTACACTTCAAAATCTTTGAAATTTTTCTGGGCACCTACTTGAAGCACCAATAATCAAGAAATAATAAAGAAAAAAATGACTCCTGCTCTTGGAACTAAAATAAAACATGTAGAAAATTAATCTATTTATTAAGACAGTACAATGTGAGTTTGCTAAAAGTATCCCCTTGGAAAATAGAGCCAAACTCAGTATTTTTGAAACCCAAGGTCTTTTTCAGTGGTCACTTGCACATCTATAATGTCAGCATTAATTTATACTCATGAATTGAATCATGAATAATTACCATATCAGCTTTAAATCACCTTTGTTTAATCTTAAAAGATTGTCATCAGTGTTTCCTGTTGTCATTAAGCTTCTGGACGTAGATTCTCAAGCACCCTCTTACAATATTTATGTACAGCTATGTGTCACTCAACAATGGAGATGCATCATAATAAATTTGTCATTAGGCAATTTTGTCACCTTGTGAACATCACGGAGATGGTATAACCTAGGCTATTACTCCTAGTCTACAAACCTCTACAGAATGTTACTGTACTCAATATTGTAGGCAACTGTAACACAATGATATGTATTTGTGTATCTAAACATATATAAACTTAGAAAAGGTCCAATTAAAAATATATTAGAATCTTTTAGGACCAATGTTGTATAGTCTGTCATTCACCAAAATATGACTGTTTGTATGGACTTATGACTGCACAACTGTATGGACTTATTTTGATGATGCCATAGTAGTGTTAGTCTGCCGCTTGTATGTGGAATTGAAAATAATTTTCCTCCTACTGAGCCTTTTGCAGTGCAAATCCCTGTGCTGTAAACAGTTTTATAAAATATAAAATTCTGAACATTTTCATCAACATATGAAAATCCACCCTGTAGTGAGTCACCATTGATATATCCATAATATACTCCAATGTATGTATAGGAGATTCTCTCTGCCTATTTGCCAAGAGTGGAGTGTGACTTTGAATTAAAACCACTGCTCATTTGTATATTATGTTGGTGTTTACTGCTTATTATGGACACTGCCATTTAAAAGTGAATTGCATTCAGCCCAGAGATTCAGGCTCATATTTATTATCTACGTCTGTGTCAATCTGTTCTATGCATAAAGAAGTTAGTAAATGATACTGAATCTAGCTTCTTGGTATTAACTGTGTTAAAAAAAAAAAACAGATAAGGCTTGACTCTGAGGTAGCTTAACATAAGTTAATTTCAGAATTTATATTATTTAAGTATTTGTTTTTTTACAAAATTATATACTTTACAAATGCTTTCCAACTATGAAAGAGACTTCAGAAATGATTCGTTATTTCCAAATATTATATTTTAGCAGTTTTTGAATGAATGTGACCCTATTTTGGCTAAAGATTCTTTGTCATGTTCTTCCTAAACTGTGGAAATCTTTGTAAAATTGGCAAACACTTAGTATTAAGTATCATTTATTTATGTGTATGTATTTGTTAATAATTGAATATTTTTATGCTACACTGATTTTTTAGACATAAACTCTTATACCAATCTCACAGAATTTGTAGAAATAAATGAGTATAGACAACTTGTAGGCTATCTACAGTCAGTAAAATCATCAACATTTCTTTTCAAGTTCATTTTATTTAATCACTTAGTTTAGGTATTAAAATTTCAATATCTCCAAAATTGTAGATCCAATAATTTTAATATGAGGCACAAGCTAAAGCTTAGTCGAATTATATTAGCCCAGCACTTTTATTTGTAGATATATTAACAAAAATTCAGTACTTAGAACATGCTATGATCTGAATTTCCCCCTCCACACAAGTTCATGTCTTGGAAACTTAATCCCCAGTCCAACAGTGTTGGGAAGTGAGGCCTAATGGCGGGTGTTTAGGTCACAAGGACTCTATTTTTCATGAATGAATTAGTGTCATTATTAAAATGGCTTGTGAAAATGGGTTTGCTTTCTTCTGTTCTTCTGCTATGTGAAGAAACAACATTAATCTACTATTTGCCCTTCCACCTTTTGCCTTGTGAGGATGCAGTAAGAAGGCCTTCATCAGATAGAGGTAATTTGTTCTTGGATTTCCTAGCTTCCAAAACTATGAGAAATAAATATCTATTTTTTTTTTTTGTAAATTACCCAGTCTCAAGTATTTTGTTATGGCAGCATAAAATAGACTAAGACAGTGCATATTGCTAGCCAGTAGGTGAGAAATGAACTATATTTTCTGTAATGCATCTTATGTCAAAATAGACTTCATTTCTTAGTAAATAGAAAATAAGTGAAGAATCAATAATTATGTCTGCATTAAGTCTATTTCTTTGAGTGTGGATTTTGGTGGAGTTCAATTTAAAGCAATTATTATATTTCAAGTATGTGAGCCATATAGTAGAAATAATATTAGTAATTTATTATTTTGATTATGGTTATTACTATTGTTAATATCATTATTATTTTTATAAATTCAGCCATTCAGTTAATTGTCTTGGATGAAACAAAAGATAAACTTGTTTCTCCTGAGGCTGTTCATAAGCCCAAGATATTTCCATTTGAAATATGCTCAAGATATCTTTCCAAGGTCTTTTGGAAATAAAAATGTTGCTATTTTCCTGAAGATATTACCATATGTTTCTTTTACCTCAATCTCTTTAAACGTGTGAAATAACTGGAAATAAAATCTAGGCAAATGTTTATTTTTCTTCAGCATGATAATGTTCTTAGATACTTGTATTCTGCAAGTATTGATGGTGATTGACACTTAGTATTGTTTTAAATTCTGTAAATTGTAAATTGAATTTAGCCCATTCTCCTAATTGCATTATTTTCCAGTTTCTGTTAGATACATGCTGGAGCCTCAGAATCTATCCTACAGACCTTACACAAAATTTACAAATTTATTATACATTCTTGTTCTCTTTGTTTTATGGTTTTTGTGAATAATTAGGTATGATGTTCCATCTCACGGATTATCTTTCCAACTGTAGTCAGGAAAGAGTTAATCTCATTTATTAATTTCCATGACTCTATTTTTCACTCTAAGCTTGCTATATTTTATTTAATAATTTTCTTTTCTGTTATACGTTTATCTTTCTTTTATACTATCTTCCTAATTATAAAAGAAGATATTCTTTTGTTAATCATTGAGGTGTCTGATTATCAAACCACAGTCAACAAAATCAGAAATCTTAAGTAGGATTCAAATTTGTTAATAATCTAAAAGATACAAGTAATTGTCAGAGAACTCCCCAGGTTTTTCATGTTAAAAGATATTCTTTTGTTAATCATTGAGGTGTCTGATTATCAAACCACAGTCAACAAAATCAGAAATCTTAAGTAGGATTCAAATTTGTTAATAATCTAAAAGATACAAGTAATTGTCAGAGAACTCCCCAGGTTTTTCATGTTACATTAAAATGAATCTGGTTGAGATTTAATATATGAAATTCTAAATGATGCATGTAGTGCATCCTTTACACAGAAAGACCTATTTCGGTTATGAAATATGTCTGATTTGTATTCTGATAATTACACAGGTGGTATTAATGTTTTAGTTTGCCTCATCAAGTCATACATTTTAGTTTTTTAGACTATAAACAACCTAGAAAGAACAGGTATATCCTGCTAAAAATATTTAGTAGAAACTCATTCTTCATTATTTAATGAGATTTGGCCAGATCATTTATTTTTTGTTTTTCTTCTCTCCAGAAAAACCTAGAGGAGGGAAAACGGAAGCCAAGCTTTCATTCCCAATTACATTTAGCCTCCTAAGCATGTAATTGTAAAGTCTTTGTCAGGCATTTTGATTAAATTGGTTTCAATAGGACTTTATATTTAGTTTGTACATGTGTGTTTAGGATTAGATTTATTTATGTGCTTTGAAAGTTTGGCTATAGACTCAGTTTGACTAAGAGAATATTGTTATTTTTTTCTTTGTATCTTTTTGCTATGTCTCTCTGTGTCATTTTCTTGTCTTTCTAGTGTATGCGTCTGTAGTCATAACTCATTAGTTTTCAGCTTGATAAAGAGAATTTTTAGGCCTTTTTAAAAAACCAGGAACACGAGTCTCAGTTTCTATTGTTATTCCTCATCTTTTGCCCCATCCACTCTTTTTGTTTGTTTGCTTTGGCTTGGTTTCTGATCTACTAATGTGTGTGTGTGTGTGTGTGTGTGTGTGTGTGTGTAATCTAGCTTTGTAATTTTTAAAGTTTTTGTTTGTAAATTTCATCTATTAAGAATGTATATTTTCAGTAAAAGAAGCCAATCAAAGCAAGAAATTATGGAGCTAACTAGCCTGGAATATAATGTTCACTTAAATTTATATAATTAAACAAACTCACTTAAAATTTATACCTGACTTATCATAGTGGAATGTGATAGCAATACAACTATTTGGAACACATAGTTGAATCATTTACTCAGTTACACAAATAATTTTAAGTATATTTATTTACATAAAATAAAAATAATCAGAAAAATAATTTTGAAAAGAAAAAACATATTGTATTATAGTTTAATTTTCAATTTATATTATAATTATAGTATTTTGCATTTAGCATTATATTTTAATTAAAGCCTAGATCAGCAAAGTCAACTTATTTCATAAGTGAAATGAGACTAGCTCAAATTTATTGAGATGGATATATATTCATGCTAAAGAAATGATGCTTTGCGTAAATTTATGACATCGTAGAAATTATGACAAGAGTATCCAAATCAAAGTTCCTAAAGTATTGGCATCTGTTTTTGAAAACACCAACCTTTACAACTGTATTCAAATTAATCTTAATTATATTGATAGGAAGTATTGTAAGTACATAACTATTATCACAGTGTATTTATCATTAGGATTTAGTATTAATTGTCATTTATTGAGTGTTTACTATGTGCCAAGTACTAAATTAAGTGTTTTACACATTACTTACTTTCACTCTTACAACATTCAATTAAATTAGGCTTTATTTGTGATCCACTTTTCAAAACAGAAAATTGAGGATTCTAGTAGGATCACATAAATCACAAGTGACAAGACTGAATTCAATATTAAACCCCAAGCTACTAGAAATACTATCTTTTAAATAACAGTATTTAAATAAATAGTGTGTCACCCACCTGACCAAACATTAATTCTTACTACTCACCATATTACTTGTTGGACTCTTTGACATTATTGACTGATATAGGTATATAAAGATAAACTTCATGGAAGAAATGGTTCTGACAGACTCACAGTTGCTAAATTCCTTAGTAACTTGACTAACAAAAGAGAATATTTTTAGTTATCAGTCACTGTATTCATGCAGTTAAAACTGTTTCAGCAGGAATAAAAATTATGTTGCAGCACTCATACATGACATTTGATTTCGTTATCAAAATAATACATAAGATTTAGTGAAATTGTGAATCTTTGACACTATTCAGAATTTAACAAATTATAATCATTGTCATATTTGACAAATATAATTTCAGAGGTCAGAATACTCCATACTTACTGGCCAAATTGTGTGTGTGTGTGTGTGTGTGTATGTGTTTTTTTGTTTTTTGTTTTGTTTTGTTTTGTTTTTTGAGATGGAGTCTTTCTCCATCACCCAGGCTGGAGTGCAGTGGTGCGGTCCCTGCTCACTGCAAGCTCCACCTCCCGGGTTCACGATATTCTCCTGCCTCAGCCTCCCGAGTAGTTGGGATTAGAGGCGCCTG
Source organism: Papio anubis (assembly GCF_008728515.1). NCBI lineage: Eukaryota > Metazoa > Chordata > Mammalia > Primates > Cercopithecidae > Papio > Papio anubis. The sequence goes on from NC_044990.1 coordinate 41,323,393, forward strand.
CAACCACGCCCGACTAAATTTTTGTATTTTTAGTAGAGATGGGGTTTCACCATGTTAGCCAGGATGGTCTTGATCTCCTGACCTCGTGATCCACCCGCCTCGGCCTCCCAAAGTGCTGGGATTATAGGCATGAACCTCTGTGCCTGGCCTGTGTATGTATTTAAAGAACATTTATCATGAGGGCAAAGAAGAATACCTTATAATATATATCTTATCAGATATTTATAAAATGAATAATAGAAGCTATACTAATGTGTTACATGAGAACTAGGAAGAGTTTAAGACTCGCTTGGCCCATTTTTCTTGACATTAAATTGAATAAATTAAGCAGTAAAGGTTATGTGTAAAAATGATTAGTAATTGCTGCAGACAGCCTTCCCCATGAGAAGTCTGTTAGGGTGATTCATTATTTATATACTTAAAAAGTAGGACAATGAAGTCTGATTTGTGTCCCTTAGGTACTCACTTTCTACTGAATAAACAACAGAGAGCAATTGATTTATAACAAAATCCTGGCATAAATTTCTTATTTCCTGATAATATGCTAAGAGTTTTATGTAGGCCAAAAATTACTTATTTTATAAGGTAAAATTATAAATTTTATTCCTATCCAATTTCTAACATATTATTAGAAAAACAATTTAAGAATGTAAGGTCTAGGAATATTCTTGTGAAATAAAAACTGAAAGAGCTAGAGAATGAGGAAACATTGGAATTAATAATTAGGTGTCTGAGCAAAACAGCCTGTCTTTTTTTGGAGCAATTGTATTATTGTTTCGACTGTTAAGATATGCAGTATTACGATTTTTAAAAAAGACATCTAAGATAAAAACAGCCTGGAATATTTATGCAAACAAACTGATTTTGCTTTTTCAAGAGTTCTCACTAGGAATGAAATGGGTGTTTGAGATTTGGATAGGTTATGATCCTTAAAATAAACATGTATAATAGACAAAGCTGTTGAATCCTAAGAGCTGAAAGAAATGACATTAAATTTAACAAATATTCCAATTATGTTCTAATAACAATATGTTTGAAGTGATTGAATTTTTTAATTTATTATGTTTGTTGCCATGTGTCTCCCAATATGTAATACTGTATTTACCAGGGCAAAAGAGTTCTAGGAAATTTTAAAATGTGTATATGCACAAGTCAAAAGTAGGATAGAGAGCAGAGTATGCAGGGCAATGTTCAGTACTCTGGCGTTAGGTACACACAATGGGAGAAAAGCTTCTACGAGGAAACCAATAGAAATGATTACCAAGGGACTTTCAATACTCCACTGACATTTAGAAAAGCAAAATCTGAGGTGATAATTCACTTTCTCTCAGGCAATGGATCTATCCATAGACAATATGTGCTCCAAGGAGGTCTATGAGTAGCCCCTCTTCATTTCCATATGCATTACAGTCACAAAAGAAAGAGTACTTAACCAAGGTATATGATGTTAGTATATATCTAAGATAAGAGAGATTTGAAAATATTGCATAACTTATTGAATAATGATATAGATATGGTTCTGTCTGAAATGTCTTAAATTTTTGCATGCCGTATTATGAAATTATAAATTTATAAAGGAGGAAATAATAATAATCTATCACAATTTACAAAATGCTTTTTCAAATATTAGTTCCACAATTTTCTATTTCTAATAGTGGTTAAAGACTAAAAACCATCACACAGTTCTTCCCTTTCACTGTCCTATGTTTTCATTCCAATGAAATTAATTTAAAATAATATCCAGATCAGATTAGGAAAAAAACTAGTAGGATACAACATGAAATGTGGGTATGTTTGCATGTATTACTGCTGGTATTTCTTGCATAATGGTGAGGCATACGCTGTGCATGAAAAGCAAATGCTAGTATATTAAAATGAACTCTTTGTTTTTTTCTGTCTTGCTATTCCAACACCTTTTTCTTTGTTTCTTTTCTCCATAAGTAGTCAGGGAAGAATTTATTCCAGTTTCTAATAACTGATATATTGATTTACATCTTTTTTGTTAAAATTTAAATGTAATTGATATGGTCTGGCTCCATGTCCCCATCCAAATCTCATCTCAAAGTGTAATGCCCATAATTGCCATGTATCAAGAGAGGGAGAAGGTAGAAGGTGATTGGACCATGGGGGTAGTTTTCTTCACTCTGTTCTTGTGATAGTAAATGAGTTCTCACGAGATATGATGGTTTTATAAGTGTTTGACAGTTCCTCCTTCACATGATCTCTTTCCTGCCAGCTTGGGAAGAAGGCACTTGCTTCTCCTTGGACTTCCCCAGGGATCATAAGTTTCTGGAGGCCTCCCCAGCCATGTGGAACTATGAGTCATTTAAACCTCTTTCCTTTATGAATTACCCAGGCTCAGATAGTATCTTTATGGCAGTGTAAAAATGGACTAATACAGTAAATTGGTACTGCAGAGTGAGACACTTCTCTAAAGATAACCTGAAAATGTGGAAGCAACTTTGGAACTGGGGACCAGGCACAGATGGGAACGGTTTGGAGAACTCAGAAGACAGGAAGATATGAAAAAGCTTGGAGTTTCCCAGAGACTTGTTGAATTGCTTTGACCAAAATGCTGATAGTAATACGGACAATGAAGTCCAGGCTGAGGTAGGCTCAGATGGAGATGAGAAACTTACTGGGAACTGGAGCAAAGATCACTCTTGCTATGCTTTAGCAAAGAGACTGGTGGCATTTTGCCCCTGCCCTAGAGATCTGTGGAACTTTAAACTTGGGAGGGATAATCTGAAATTGAAACTTACACTTAAAAATGAAGCAGAGCATAAAAGTTCAGAAAATGTTCAGCCTGACAATGCGGTAGAAGAGAAAAATATGTTTTCTGGGGAGAAATTCAAGCTTACTGCAGAAATTTGCCTCATTAACAAGGAGGTGAATGTTAATAGCCAAGACAATAGGGAAAATTTGTCCAGGGCATGTCAGAGACCTTCACAGCAGCCCCTCCCACCACAGGCCTAGAGGTTAGAAGGGAAAAATAATTTCCTGGGCCTGCCTCAGGGCCCAGCCACTTTGTTCAGAACTGGGTTCCTTGGGTCCCAGCCACTGCAGCTCCAGCCATGGCTAAAAGAGGCCATGGTACAGCTCCAGTCCTTGCTTCAGAGGATGCAATCCCCAAGCCTCGACAGCTGCCACGTGATGTTGGGCCTATGGGTGTGCAGAAGTCAAGAACTGAGTCTTGAGAACCTCTGCTTAGATTTCAGAGGATATATGAAAATGGCTGGATATCTAGGCAGAGGTCTGCTGCATGGGTGGAGCTCTCATGGAGAGCCTCTGCTAGGGCAGTGAGGAAAGGAAATGTGGGATTGGAGCCCTTACACAGAATCCCTGCTAGGGCACTGCCTAGTGGAGATGTGAGAATAGTGCCACTGTCCTCCAGACCCCAGAATAGTAAGATTCACAGACAGCTTGAACCATGCCCTGGAAAAGTCACAGGCACTCAATGCCAGCCTATGAAGTGGCTGCCCAAGGCTGTGGGAGCCCACCCCCTGCATCTGCATGCCTGGATGTGAGACAAGGCGTCAAAGGAGATAATTTCGGAGCTTTAAGATTTAACGACTGCCCCTCTGGATTTCAAACTTGCATGGGGCCCACAGCCCCTTTGTTTTGGTCAATTTCTCCCTTTGGAATGGGAGCATTTATCCAATGTCTATACACCTGTATTATCCAATGTCTATATTATCCAATGTCATTTATCCAGTGCCCATATTATCCAATGCCATTATATCTTGGAAGTATCTAACTTGCTTCTGATTTTACAGGCTCCTAGGCAGAAAGGACTTGCCTTGTGTCAAATGAGACATTGGACTTGGACTTTTTGGTTAATGCTAGAATGAGTTAAGACTTTTGGGGACTATTGGGAAGGCATGATTGGTTTTGAAATGTAAAAAGACATGAGATATTGGAAGGGCCATAGTCAGAATTATATGATCTTGCTCTGTGTCCCAACCCAAATTTCATCTCTACTTGTGAACTGATAATCCCCATGTATTGAGAGAGGGACCTGGTGGGGGATGACTGGATCATGGGGGTGATTCCCCCATGCTGTTCTCATGATAGTGAGTGAATTCTCATGAGATCTGATGGTTTTATAAGTGTTTCATAGTTCCTTCACAAACTCTTTTTCCTGTCCCTTTGTAAAGGTACTTGCTTCTCTTTGGTCTTCTGCTATGATTTTAAGCTTTCTGAGGCCTCCCCAGCCATGTGGAACTATAAGTCAATTAAACCTCTTTCCTGGCCAGGTGTGATGACTCACGTCTGTAATCTCAACACTCTGGGAGGCCGAGGCAAGCAGATCACTTGAGGTCAGGAGTTCGAGACCAGCCTGGCCAGCATGGCGAAACCTTGTCTCTACTAAAAATGCAAACATTAACTGGGCATGGTGGTGCATGACTGTAGTCCCAGCTGAGGCAGGAGAATCATATGAACCTGGGAGGTGGAGGTTGCAGTGAGTCGAGATCATGCCACTGTATTCCAGCCTGGGCAACAGAGTGAGACTCCATCTTGTACTGTGAAAACAGACTAAGACAGTAATTCTGCAGAAGCATATTTGCTGATTAATATGAGATTCCAAAGAATTTTCTAAGAAAAGAAATGGAAGATACAAACATTTACCTATCACCTACTATATGACAAACACTATGCTAGACAAAAAGGTCTTGAACTTAGAAAACACAAGTTCTAGATAAAGATTTGAAATTTAACAAATACAGTATGATATGATTATTATCTGTTACTTGTTAATAAAACAGTTATTGTAATTATTATTGTATTCCTGAAACATTCTATACCCCACATAAACTCTAACAATATTGCAAATATAACTTCAAACTTTATTATTTTAATTTAATATATAAGAAGGGGAAAATTTACTTTTAAAAATTTATTCAGGGAGACTTAATGAAATATGAACATTTGGGTCCAGAGTTTACTTCCTTCTGATTTCCTTACTAGCATTCATACGTTCTTCTGAATCAAACCGAAAAATATTGTGTTTCCTCATCTTGATCATGTTCTTTTCATAATCCCAATCTCTGCTGAAACAATTGCTAGCTCAGAATGGATTCTCTACACCTGATAAAGGTTATGAAGATAATGTTATAAAATTACCATATGTTTGTGATGTCACAGGTTAATTAATACTAAATCCACTGCCTTTCTTCTAAGTATTTCCTGGAAGACAACAACATTGAAACAAGCTAGATCCATGGCACATCAAGATGAAGAGTTTACAATATTTTCAAAAAGCTTCCATGAAAATATATTTTTGTTTTAATGTAGGAAATGGATACAACGTATGCATAAAACATATTATTTGATTTTATTCAAGATTAATTGATTGTAAAATGTGTTTAGTAATACAGTATTGCCACTGATATAAAATAAATTTTTAAAATTCCATTTTAACTTGTTTCTTTGAATACGATTTCAAAATAGTGTTTCTAATGTCATCCTTTCTCTAAAATATCACTTATCATAACAGAACACACAAGGAAGTTATAATTCAGCAAAAAATATCGTTTGAAGGCATATTAAAATTCAGTGCAATGTAATAAATATGTATTCAAATAAGAATAGGTACTAGCTAAACATTCAACGTGTACTATTCTTTAAAAAAGTCATCTTCTGGCAAAATTGACATATTTGTAGTTCATATTGTATACTGAAAAGCAGTTTATACATCCATACATAAAATGTATTGCTTAGCTTAAAAGTTACCTCTTTAGGAGAGATTCTCAATCAATTTCAAATTTTTCTCTAATATATTCTCTTAGCACTTTATTTTTTCTTTATTGGCATTTTCACAAATTTTAATTATAGTGTAATTAACTTCCTATGTCTCTCCTTTAGAGTGCCTGCTTCACAAGTGTAGTTATGTAGTAGCATGGTAGTTAATTTTTTTGTGCCAATTTGACTGAGCTAAGGGATGTTCAGATAGCTGATAAGACATTCCTTATGGATCTACCTATAAGTGTGTTTTCAGAAGACATTAGTCTTTGAATTAGTGGACTGAGTAAAAAACTATGCCCTCACCAAGGTGAGTGGGCTTCATCCAATTCCTTCAGGGCCTGAATAGGACATAAAAGTAGAAAAGGGTGAATTTTGAGTTTGGACATTAATCTTCAGCTGAGACATTTATCTTGTCCTGCCTTGGAAATCAGAGCTGGTTCTCTACCTCATTCTCCCCAGCCTCACTATTCTGAAGCCTTTGGCTTCAGACTGAGGGTTACACCATTGACTTCCCAGGTTCTCAGGTCTTTAGATTCACTGAATTACATCACCTGCTTTCCTGATTCTCTGGCTTGCAACTGGTAGAATTTCTAGGTCTCCATAATCAGATGAGGCATTTTTAATAATAAATATATCTATAGATAGACTATAGATAGATGGATAGATAGATAGATATAGATTCTATTGTTTCTGTTTTTTTTCTAGAGAACTCTAATACAGAACCTGTGTCTGCCTAAATACATTGAAGTTATTTTGTTGAATCTATAAACAATTAATAGAAGTAGTTTAATGTAGTCAAAAGGTTTCTACAACTTAAAATAATGTTACTCTCTAAAAGCTGCATAATTTATTTTGAATTCACTTCCTTGAAATTTCCATACTAACATGTATATGTTCTTCTAAGTTAAACTAAATCATATAAGAAATTCCTCATCTTGATTATTTTCTCATGATAATCTCAGTCTCTGCTGAAATGACCATTAGCTCAGACTGCATTCTCCACACATGATGTGAGTTATGAAGATGTTATAATAAAATGTCTAACAATTTGCAAATCTCATATTTAAAATTCTCTCTCTGCCAGTGTTTTGACAATACTTGCCATTCTATAGTGCAAAACACTTTATAATAGTCAAGAGATAGCCTATCAAAAATGGCACTAATTTTCCCTCTTCCTAATGTTTAATATGCAGTTTCAAGGTGAAAGATTCTAAAGATCAAAAAAAAAAAAAAAATCATTCTATGAACAATGTAGCTTAGACCAAACATGCCTGCTTCTGGGGTACCAATTTCCATATTTTATTGATCCTTGGAAAACACGAAAAAAAGCTTTAGTTGACTCTCAAAGCACCATCTTATATAATAAACTATATTGATGCATAATTTATTTATAATAAAATGAATCTATTTTAAGTATATAGTCTATAGATTCTTTTTTTTACAAATTTATACATTCTTGTACATACTCACATATTCATCATCACAATCAAGATATAAAAACCATCACTCCAAAATCTTCCATTGTGTCCTTTCCCAGTCAGTCACTCATGGTGCTGAGCAGTGTAGTGACTACATGTTTAATTTCATAAGAACCTGCCAAATTATGAAAGGGGTCAACAGAAAGAAGAAAAAATATGTAGAGTTTATAAGTCTAAATCACATTCAAATCAGTAAAAGACTGCATTATCTCCCACAGTCTCTGGAAAGTTTCAACAAATAAAAAGAAAATTTAAAATTATATTTGATTAAGTTTACAGTCTTCTTACATCTCTTATGGCCTACAGTTCTTCCCTCAGCTCTACCCAACCTATACTTTTTCTCCTTAGAAAGTCAGACTGTGAGTGGTTGACAACAGCCATATTACATGAAATATTTTCACCTATATAACACTCAGTACTTTTCATTTTGCCATCAAGAACTATAGACTGCCTATCCTCACCAACCATCCAATGCGCCCCTAAATAAATTAAAACGTGATAATTTTGTGTTCTAGCAAAGACAACAGGAGAGATCTGAGCCTTTCAATATCAGGACCTTTGTCTGTCCAAGCTCCTGTGACAAAATACTATAAACTAGGTAATTTTTAAACAATAGAATATATTGCTTACAGTTCCTGAGGCAGGGAAGTTCAAGGTCAATGTGCCAGGAGATTAAGAATCTAATGAGTGCCTGTTCCTCATACAATGTGTGCTCTTCCTGCATCCTGACATGGCAGAAGGGGTAAACAAACTTCCTTGGTTCTCCTTAATGAGGGCACTAATCCCATTCACAAGGGCTCCACCTTCATGATCCAATAACCTCTTAAAGGCCCACAGATGATAATATTACAGCAATGAGGATTAGGTTTCAACATACAGCAATCACCGAAAAAGAACTTATCAGGTATTATTGATGTTCCTATCAAGAGTAAAATAAAAAGGAATTGATCTTTGCATACGTTTTATTCAACAAAACAGCCATATTCAAATGATAAGATTGAGAAGTTAATCCTATTAAATATATTAAACCAAGGTTTATCAGAAAATCTCCATAAGTAGACATCCCCAGAAGCTGTTTTACTGATGCAAGAATAGTAAAAGAAACAAGATTTTTCTAGATGTCTAAAAAGTGTCATATTCTCACCTGCATTCTTTTTTTCTTTTTTTTCTGTCTTTCTTTTTTTTTTTTTTTTTTTGAGACAGAGTTTCCCTCTGTCACCAAGCTGGAGTGCAATGACATGATCTCTCCTCATTGCAACCTCCGCCTCCCGGGTTCAAGCAATTCTCCTGCCTCAGTCTCCCGAGTAGTTGGGATTACATGTGTGTGCCACCACACCCGGCTAATTTTTTGTATTTTCAGTAGAGACGAGGTTTCGCCATGTTGCCCAGGCTGGTTTCGAACTCTGGATCTCAGGCAATCCGCCCGCCTCAGCCTCCCAAAGTGCTGGGAGTACAGGCGTGAGCCACTGCGCCCAGCCTGCATACTTTTTCTTTTTGTTTTATTTTTCATCTTTATGGTTCCTATACACTTTTTTAATGTTCCTTGTTTCTCATATGTATGTTTATACACTTTCATCTAACATATTCCTTTTACTGATAATAACATCCTCAGATTTGTGTTTTATTGAAACTTTAATCTTTCAATGTTTATAATTTTGCTTTTAAAGTTATTTAAACTTTAAAATTGTTTTATTCTATTGCTAATAAGAGCATCAATTGTATTTGATAGAAACTATTAATTCTGTAGATCACTTTGGAGAGTATGATCATTTTAATAATTTATGGCTTTTAAGGTTAATATAGTCTATGGGTTTGTATAACAAATTTGGACTATAATGTATCCATTATTGTAGTAACTGGCAAAACAGTTTTCCTGCCCTAAATACCTTTGTGCTTTGTTTATTCGTCTCTTTCTCTCTCTGCGAAGCCCTGGAAATTACTGATCTTTTCACTGTATCTATAGTTTTGCATTTCCAGAGACAAAGAGTATCATATAGCTGGAATTGTACAGTATATAGTCTTTTCAGAGTTTTACTTACACTTAGTAATATGCATTTAAGTTTCCTGTGTGTCAGTTCTTGGCTTGACTGCTTACTGCTTTTTAATCACTGAATAATATTTCATTATCTGGATGGATCATATTTATTCACCTACTCAGGGTCATAATGGTTGCTTCCAAGTTTTGGCAATTGTGAATAAGCCTTCTGTAAACGCCTATATGCAGGTTTTTGTGTGGACCTAAGTTTTAAACTCAATAAATACCAAGGCGTGTGGTTGCTGGATCATATGGAAAGAGTATGTTGTTTTGTAAGAAACCACCAAACTGTTTGTCAAAGTAGCTGTCCCATTTTGTATTCTCACCAGCAAGGAAAGAGACTTACTGCTGCTCCACATCCTCACCAGCGTTTGCTATCACTGTTGTGGATCTTGGCCATTCTAATAGGTGTGTAGTCATATGTCACTGTTGCTTTAATTAATTTGAAGTTCTCTCATAACATATGATGTGAAACTTCTTTTCATATGCTTATTTGGCATTATTTGTATATCTTCTTTGCTGAGACATCTACTCAGGTGTTTTTCTCTATTTTTAAATTCCTGTTCATTTTCCTATTGTAAAGTTTTAAGTGTTTGGGGGATATTTTGTGTAACAGTTTATTATTAGATATGCCTTTTGCAAATTCTTTTTTCCACTCTGGTTTGTCTTCTAATTTCTCAACTGTTTTCTTTGAATACATTGCTGTATTCTCTGTCCTAATCATTCCATCAGAATTTTTGCACATGTATTTATAAATGGCATTGGCATGTAATATATTTTATCTCTGTTATTTTTGTCTAATTTTGTTACCATTTGAGTTGTTCTCTCCATCTTTTTCTGTTATTTTAGAAAATTATCCGTGATTGAGATGAAAGCCATATGATTGTATACATGAATGTGCTCACATACAAACCAGCTGCTCTCTCGTTGCTCGATCGGAAGTTACATATTGCATAACTGGTTTAATATTACCTTAATTTTTTTTACTGTATTTTATAAAAACACCATTAGTCGTGTTCATCTTATTAAAACATTAATCAATACATTTACCTTATTTCTGAAGAATATAAGGACTTTAGAATGTATTAACTCTGACTCGACCATGTGTATGCTATCATAATACTCTATTTTAGTTCTAAAACTACAAGTTAAATGAGTGGTTAAATAAAAGAATGAGTGAATGTATACTTTTCTCTCAATCTTCCTTCAAAATTCTGAATCCATTTAGTGCATATATATTATCTTCTTTGTTTCTTTATCCCAGCAACTAGCGGAATGCTTCCAGTCAAAGTAAACGCTGATAAATGTTTTCGAAGAAATACATATATATGGCTTATAATGTAATATGATTTGGTTGTTTTAATTCTTGTCCATTCATACTACACTAGGACATGAACAGATGTGACCTAGAATTACTTCTTAACCATATACAAATATATTTATAAGTGTAATGTTTCATAACAATACAATAGAAATGCACCAGCTACATCTTTAATGACCTAGAACCTTAGACCAAAAAGATGTCATGGTCAGAATTATTCCAGCTGGTATGAGTTTCATATGTAAATCTCTCCTCAATCCTCATTTCTTACATGCAGCCAGGTCAAACATCTCATACCTAAGAGCTTCGCTTAATGCATTTGTCTCTTAACTCTAATGAATTGCCTCTAATACAAATTTAATCTTTATTTACAGTTCCTTGTCAATTCAGACACACTTTCTAAGCAAGTATTAGAATTGGTGAAGTAGCAACTTCATTAAATTTTTATGTTGTAATATCATGTGTACTCAACATAATTATTTAAATTTTCTAAGTTTATCACTGTAAACAATTATATTTATTTGTTTTTAATTTTTTAAGAAATAGAGTCTTGCTCTGTTGCCAAGGCTGGAGTGCAGTGGCATGATCATAGCCCACAACAGTCTCGAACTCTTGAGCTCAAGCCATTCTCCCACCTCAGCCTCCTGTGTTGCTGGGACTACAGGAACACACCACCATTCTGGACTTATAATAGATTTAATAAGACATTTATTATAGGAAATTAATGGCTGCAAAAAGAAAAGTTTGCAAATTGTCATCATCAAGAAACACTAATAATGTAGTTGAATCTATTACAAGTAGCAACTACTGGTCAAAGAGTATGAGGAAGACGCTTCAAAGCAGACTCTGTAAAGAGAAGGGATCAGGGTAAAGAATATCCATTCCTTTTAGGGTTGTGGAAGACAGAAATGGCAAAAAAAGTATGGAACTTGAGTTAGAAAAGATAAGTAATTAAAGTAAAAAAATAAAATAAACAGCAAAATTTTAATTTTATAAATTTATTTATAAACTGATTTTTTCAGACATTTGTTATTAAATGGAAGATTTAGCTGTTCTACCAGATTTAAAAAAGGAAATATCTAAAGCTATTTTTATTTTTACCATTATTATGTTTTTGAGATAGAGTCTTACTCTGTTGCCCAGGCTGGAGTGCAGTGGCGTGATCTTGGTCCACTGCAACCTCTGCCTCCCTGGTTCAAGCGATTCTCCTGCCTCAGCCTCCCGAGTAGCTGGGACTACAGGTGTGGTACCACACATGGCTAATTTTTCGTAGAAACAGGGTTTCACTGTGTTAGCCAGGATGGTCTAGATCTCCTGACCTCATGATCCACCTGCCTCCGTCTCCCAAAGTGTTGGGATTACAGGCAAAAGCCACTGCACCCAGCCCTAAAGCTATTTTTTTAAACAACAATTTCCAAATATCAGTGGACACATACATGGTAAGAGGTGTATTACTCTCACCCTCTAGCCCAAACCACACACACACACACACACACACATACACACACACATTCTCTCTCTCTCTACCTACACAGCTTCTTATGTTTATCTTGTTTCTGTTTTGAAATAATTTATTTAAAGAAGAAAATCAAGAAGTGGTAGTTTTAGAAAATATCAGTTTAAAAGTATTAATCCTAATTTACACACTGGCTTTATTAAGAGTTAACCATCTTTTCTCTAAATCTCTGCTTGATTTAGCAATATTCTTCAATTTTCAGTGGTTTTCATTGAGAAGGGTCTGATAAGGGCATTAAGATTGTTCTTAGATTACAGAGATATTCTTCCCATCAAGCCATATTCCCTGGCTCATTGCTGCTTCATCCTGAAGGAAAAAGCTCCCTTTTATCCAGTTTGAATAAAAATGCCTGTATGTGATAGTAGCAAACTCATTTGTTAATAATTCAATTTTGCATAAAATGGAATTTATTTATGAAAAAAATCAAGGTAAGTTTAGAACTCTATTTTAGGCTCCTCATATATACCACTTAGTGTTTAATCTCACCTGTGACATTTAAATGTTACCTGAATAGTACTGAGCCATACATTGTTCAGGGAACAATTGGATACAGGGATGGATACATAGGTTAAAAACTGCAGTCTTTCTGGGGTTCACATGACTTGGAGGGAAAGTAAAACATATTTTCTTTTAGTGTTTACCATGTGCCAAACACTCTTCTAAATATGTCATGTATGTCATATAATATAATCTCACTGTATTCCTATGATTACACTGGTACTCCTTTGTCCACATTTTTTCAGGCAGAAAGATGAAGCATAGAGAGATAAAAGACCTTGTTAAGAACCATGAAAAGAGTAAGTGCCAATGCCAGAACTGGAACCCAAGAATTCTGGTTAAAAGTGTATCTTCTAACCCTGTATTCTACACTGCCTCTGATGGCAGTGGTGGCCTGTCTGGAGTGGCCACTGCCTTGATGCCAGCTGTGGTGGGGGAAGTGTGGCTGGGGCTGCATGTTTCACAGAGCTGGCAGGAACCAGGAACAGGCAGAAGCCTTGCCCCATTCTGAGTTGGTAGGATGGGAGCCTCACACTACCTGGGTGCACCTGAACTCTCTGGGGCCTGGGAAGGTCCCCCTACCCCTGCAGGCTCAGAAATACCTGCTCCCATGCCTGGACTCTCCCCATTCCCAGCACCAGTCAGCAGGCTTAAAAGTGTCTGTTGCTTCTGCTGGCCTTTCCCTGCTACCAGCACCTGCTCCAATCTTGGGACAAAGTTGAGGCCAAGCCTGGGCACTGTCACAACCTGGCCAGGGGTGCACACCCTCAAGGCAGTCCTGATACAGCAGTCCCCTGCGGTGTTGGCCCCTTTTTGACATTGGGTGCTGATGAGCATGGGAGGGAGGCTGACAGGGGTGCTGAGGGCAGCTCAGCACTGGCCTGCAAGAGCCCCTTGGCAAGTGCCCCTTGGCATGAACAGCCTTCATGCTATGAATGGTGGCAGGATGCAGACAGGCTCCTGCAGGGAAAGGTGAGGGTTACTGGTGATGTCCCACCTTCAAACCAAGGTAGGCCTGAAGCCTGGGGTCCAGGCTGCCAGCCCCATGGACTGGAGTGGGGATTTATGGTGCTATTTTTGGGGCCTGCCCATGGCCATCCATATACCAATCAGCATGCACTTCCTCCCTTCTGAAGCCCATAAAATCCTCAGACTCAGCCAGACTCGAGACAACCAGATGACCAGCTGCAGAGAGGAACTACTCACTCCAGGGTCTCCTCTCTGCTGAGAGCTAACACTCACTGGCATACCCTGGCTGCAGAAAGGAGCTACACACCCACTGCAGATCTTCTCTGAGCTATTCTGTCACTCAATAAAACTCCTCTTGGCCTTGGTCACCCTCCATTTGTCTGTGTTCCTCCTTCCTGAGCATGGGACAAGAAATTGGAACCCACTGAATGGCAGAGCTGAAAGAGCTGTAACACAAACAGAGCTGAAGCACACCCTTTGCTTGCCACAATGTAGGTAACAAGGAGAGAAGAGTTGTAGCCCTTTAAGGAGCCTAGACCTAGGAGCTCCCTGAGCCAGGGCTGTGACCTCCTCTTTGGAGCTCTGCAGTTCCTGGCATCTTCCAGCTTCCAAGCATCACCACATTCCCCAGTGCCATCTGTGGAAGCTGCTTGCAGGACACCTGGTCCAGCCACAGCCTCGCAGGGAGCCAGTGCCGGGTGCTGGTGACTGGAGCTGCCTGACCCACCACACCCAGTGTGTTTGGCTGTGCATAGTGGCCAGACCCCATGCTCACTTGCTCACATATCCCTCACCACTCTGCTCACCCTTGGCAGGCATGGGATCCAGACTGGTAGCACAAGCTGAGCACAGCCTGCCAGGCCAAGTGGGCCCGGCAGGCCTGGGCAAAACTCAGGCAAAGGCAACACTGGAGACAGGTTTCTGGCTGGTGAAGTGACACCCCAAGGATCCTGTAACACCTCTACAGTATTATGTTATCTCTGAGATGTCCATTGTTACTAAACATATTAGACCCTAAAATAATCCATTTTTATTTGTTATATCATGAAGAAAATTATTGGGACTTTCATTGCTGTGGTGTTAGTGGTTGTTTCTATTATCCAAATTTACTTTATTTTGTATCTTAAGTAAAAAAAGAAACAAAATTAAACGGAAACAGAGAATTCTCACTGAAAAGCCACATTACTTTTTTGTTGTTTTTGTTTTGTTTTGAGACAGAGTTTCACTCTGTTGACCAGACTAGAGTGTAGAGGCAAGATGATTACTCACTGCAGCTTTGAACTCCTGGGTTCAAAAGATCTTCCCACTCCAGTCTCTTGAGTAGATTGGACTACAGGAAACTGCCACCATGCCTGGCTAATTAAGTTAGTTAGTTATTTAGTTAGTATTTGTAGAGACAGGATGTCACCATCTTGCCCAGGCTGATCTTGAACTCCTGGGCTCAGGCTAACTTAACCTAACTTAACCTTCCAAAGTGGTGGGATAAAATTTTAAAATGCTAACGATTAAGAGACTTTATATTGTTAAAATTTGGAATAAAAGGGTAACAACAGACTGCCAGCAATTAATAAAATAATTGCCAACAATGCGGTTACTAGAGAATAGCTTACATTTTTATTCAGAATGCTAGATTATTCTAAAGATATCAAAGTTAACTTTATTGTGTAGCACTGAGACTGTCAACCTTGTTTAGAAAGATTTTATTTTATGAAAATATTTTATGCTAACTTGTCTTATAAAGGACATGTTTTAGATCAATCTGGTATTATAAAAACTGAATGTGAAAATAAACACTGCATTAATTAGTTTCTACTATGAATTATGTTGCTCAATTTTAACATACAAAACTAAATTTTTTATCTCAGGTTCTTATTTTGCTTACATATTGCTATACACTGTCACCTTCAAAAATAATTCTTTTTAGGAAATATTGAGCATCTCTAGATTTCATGTTAATGTGTCTATAGTTCTAACATTGAAACAATGGTTTCTACTTCTGTGTCATTGAGTATAGATAAATTGTGTGCATTAGAATCACCAAAAATGAGCTTTTTTTCTTGTTTGTTTTTGTTTCTAATAAAATACTGACAATGCTATGAATAGCATATAACATTTTGTGTTAAATTATGTGTTACAAGGGACAATGGAGATAGCAATTCTCAAGGCTAGTAGCTGGAAGAACTTTGCAGAAGAGGAAGGATTTGAAAATAGATTAAAGGATGAGAGAAGAGTAATAAGTAAACATTTATTGATCACTGAATATGAGGCAGATACATGGTTCTCCTAATTTCTTTGGATGCTCATAACAAAACAGTGGAGTTGATTGTTACCATGTTTTATTTTATGTGTTAAAACTGAGGCACAATAAAATGAATTAACTTTGTTAAGGGGACCCCGTTAGTAGAGAAGTTAGCCAGTGTTCAAACCGATGCTGTTTGTATCTAACACTCATATTTTAACCCTAATAGATCTAAAAATTTATAAACTTTTGGGGAAATAAGAGAGACAAGAAGTAATTCCAGACAGAAATGACACAATTAACAAACTATCACGCATTAACGATGTATGGTTGGTAAACATATTAACTATCATGAATTTGCTCTGAAAATCACTGGAGGGAAGCACAAATCTCAGTTTTTGAGGGAACCACCTTCCATCCTCTCAGCCTCACCCTTTATGTTAGCCACTGAAGGCAATATAAACTCAAAGATACGCAATGTCAGACTAACTGTTGTAACAGAACAAAGTGGAAGTGTTGTGAGAATTTTCTAGAAGACATGAACAAATTTGTGAAGTGAGGAAAGGAAAGGAAAGACTGTAGAAAAGAAGAAAAAAATTTAAAACATGGGAAAAAGGAATAAAGATGGGGAGGATAAAATACAGTGTTGGAGAAAACGGTTAAGAACGTTAGAGAGAAAAATAAGATGAGAGAAGTGAAAAGAAGGAGAAAGACAATGGGGAATGAAAAATGCTTATAGGATTTATTTCTGTGGAATTTCTTTTGTAGGTATTTTAGGTGCGATTTAAGTCATAAATGTGCTAGCTCCATTTGTGAGGTTGCAGTTACAATCTTGCAGATTTAGGGAGAAGAGTTTTATAATGTAAAATTTTGAGGGATAAACTAATCTAAACTTTCTACTTTAAAAAACGTTTACTGATTTTTGAGAAATGATTTTTTTTTTTTTTTTTTTAGTATTTTTACTTTTTTTTTTTTTTTTTTTTTTTTTTTTTTTTTTTTTTTGAGACAGAGTCTCACTCTGCCACTCAGGCTGGAGTGCAGTGGTGCAATCTCAGCTCACTGCCACCTCTGCCTCCCAAATTCAAGCGATTCTCCTGCCTCAGCCTCCTGAGTAGCTGGGATTACAGGCATGTACTACTACAACCAACTAATTTTTGTATTTTTAGTAGAGACTGGGTTTCACCATGTTGGCCAGGCTGGTCTCGAACTCCTGACCTCAGGTGATCCACATGCCTTTTTAATGTTATCTCCATGTCTGTGCTGAGAATGTCTCTAAAAAGATATAGAATAAAAGGGATGTATTGCACAATCTGACCAGCAGCCTACAATGCAATGGGGCTCTCTCTTTGTTCCCAGGCAGATCAGCAGGTCGAGAAATAATAGACACACACAAAATAGTGAAAGCTGGGTCCAGGGGGGTCA
The DNA here is from genome assembly GCF_008728515.1 of Papio anubis. Classification (NCBI taxonomy): domain Eukaryota; kingdom Metazoa; phylum Chordata; class Mammalia; order Primates; family Cercopithecidae; genus Papio; species Papio anubis. Next base: position 41,340,616 of record NC_044990.1, read on the forward strand.
CCGCCTTCTTGTCCCACAGTGCCAACAAGGCACTGGATATACCACCATTTATTATTAAATTTAGTGAGGGCAAGGGTAGGTTAGTGAGGGATTTAGGATCATTTGATTATGAGGTGAGATGGTCACATGGGGATGAAGTAATTCTTTAATATAACATCTGTATACAAAAGTACAGCATACAGAGGTAAGAATTTACAATATAGTGTGTGCATCAGTGATTTCTAACAGAGCCTTAAAACAGAAACACAGTTTTTCCATAACCTATGATTAGCAAGATATTAATCAGCAGTAAGAGTTGCAGCAAAAGCTGGTGACAAACAATCAATAGAAACAGGACGTGAAGCTAGACAACTGGTTAGACCAGAAATTCTCAGAAGGGAGTATGTCTTAACCCTAAAGAGGCCTAGAAGAGCCGTGGCAAGATGAGGGCATTTATAGCCCTATCTTATCCATATGGACAGGTGTCTCCCTTCCATCCATTTATAGGCTCTCCACAAGGGTCGCATTCCATTCCCAGAGCTATGAACATCTGCTTTTCTAGGACAGGAATCTTGGTGATGTGAAACCTCCCTGACTGCACGTCCATTCATAAGCTCTCTGCAGGGGGGAAGCACATCACGTGCTGTTGGCTCATTCTGGCAGTCCAACCTGGCATTGTCTTTACACAATCCTGTATGCAATTTTGCATTTGCAATAATCAGGAGCATTTCATCTTTTATTCCGTAGCAATAGTTTCAGGGGGTTTCCCTACAGGGATGAATAAGGAACAGTTGCTTCTGGAAGAGAGAGCTGGGAGACTAAGGAACGATGATGAAAGGAAAAGTGACTTTTCACAAAATAATTTACAAAACTTCTTTCATTATTTACCATTTGAAAATCATAAATAGGTAAATTTGTGGAATAGTATTTAGTTATCATTATTTTGGATAGAAATAGATAATAGCTGTCATGTTTTAGTAGCACTTGTTTTTTGAATGAACTTGTCTACTTTCTTAGCTTCTGGGTCTTTTAAACCATATTCCTGTTGCTAGGTTTAAGTGACTTGATATGTCACTGACAACAAATAATTTGATCTACTCTCCATGTCAGAACAGCAAGGAACATCTTAGAATTCAAGGTTAAATGGAAGCAGATTATATGATTGAGTGTCATTCATTGTCATCTTCCCCATGCCCTTTCTGCAAGCAGTTCTTTAGATCATTAAAAAGAGTACAAAATTTTATGAACAATTTCAAGGAGTGATTCCACAGCCATCTGGGTTTCACAGCCTTGAATCGATTTACTGCTAATTATTGCTAACATATATTTATAAATTCTGAAACTCTTGGATCCTATTTTGCTCCTTCTACATAGAAGCTCATTAATCATCTCTATGAAAATTACCCATCCATATGTGACATTATTTCTTTTTAAAAATCTTATTTGGTTTTGCCAAGAACCCTGAAAAATTACCCATGCCAAATCACTTTCTACTCACGCAACTAAAATGTTTCTTTGGCTGACTGTCCTTTAGTCCCAGACTCCACATTTTGTGGAATCTTCTAACATGCCATAAAGCAGAGAAAGATTCCTACGTAATCCCAGCAGGAAGTGAGGCAGGTTCTTTCCAGAGCCATTTCCCATGTCAAAGCACCTTCCCAATAAAGACTGAACTAGTGTTTCAGTTTTAGAATAAACATTTATTTTACAATGCTTAGTACTCCAGTCCCTGTTTTAATAAATGGAGCAGATAGAATATATCTGTATGATATGAGCATCTACAAATCTGCTGCTCAGGTAATGATGCTGAACATGAATTTAAATGACATTCCACATTCAATAGCACTAAAGAATATAAATAATGAATTTTAAAATTTGTTATAATTTTCTAATTTGTTTTCATTGTTATAAAGTTAAAATAGTTAAAAAATACTGAGTTCATATTCGTTATCATTATATGCTTATGAAAACTTCATATAAATATAAACTCTTTGGGAATGAATCAAATATTTTAGCAGCTTTCTAGAATCCTTACATATACTGAGTTATCCTAAACCTTGTTAGTAAGACTTAAGGTCAGGCTCATTCATGTACAAAGAGTCAAATTTTCAATCAAACAATTTCAGTTCTGTCAGTGATCTTTGATTGAAAAATAGTCTGAAAATCCTATCATAAAATTAGACTCTGACAAAAAGCTAACTAACAAGTAACATATGTTTAATTGAATATAGAGAGAATATTTTAGTAGTCTAACCAGCGTTCTTGTAATTCTCTTCCTCCTATTTCTTAACAAATTATTATGAAATTATCAAATTTGAATGCTTTTAACCTAAATTCTTTATGTGATAGCTATAGTATATTATATTACATATAGTAAAGTATTCCCCAAAACATTTACTAATATCATACTTTCCATGATGTGTCAATAGATCTTTTTAGGCTAGTGTACTCTTTTGCACTACATATTTAGGCAGCAACTTGAAGCAACATATCACATTAAATAGTAAAACCTCAAGGTATATACACTGATGCAAAGCATAATAAATAATCCTGACCACTTTCCTTAGTTCTACAGGTTCTTCTCCTATATAAAAGACTGCTGGCATTTATACAGATCAGCCAAATACAAATTAAGTTCATGTTTAGCAGTCAAATTCATTTTAAAAAATCATGCAAAAAGTTAAAGAAATAGAGTTCAAGGGTGACAGATATACATGGCTATACATAGTTGAGCATATTATGTTTCTATATTAGAAGTAAGACCAAGTGGATATTACAACCCTCTGGTTTAAATGTATTAACTGAATAGTTTGTATTCTATTTTATTAATTTTTCATATGAAATTATAGCCAATAAAATTTTATTAATATAAGCAATTTACATTTGTGTTTGTGTGTGCGTGTGTACACAGAGACTTCCTTTATACCTATTATTTTCATAATAAAAAAATAGTAATTTTTAAACAAAACACTCAGAACTACTTTGAATTGGTTATCTTTATTCAAGTTACAGAAAGTGCTAGAAATGTATTATAGTATGGTTTCCCAAATTCCTATAGAGTAGAAACACTAGAACACAGAAGATGTTATTGTGGGCTTTTCCAGTGTAATGAAGTATTTGTAAATTAGGTAATTTCTAACATATAATTTTCAACTACCATTTAACATTTAAAACTAAACCAATAAAGGTACAGAAAAAAACTTTTTATACTTTCCTTGGTAAAACTTGATGTTTGATGTTTTGTGAATATATGCAAATATTTAAACTATAAATATCAATAATAATTTTTATTTTAGTCAAAAAGCAGCCAAAAAGGAAGCATATGTTATCCCTCTGAATAATATAAACACTTACATACATGTATAAGAAGTAACATCTATGTAAGAATTAGGATCTGACAAATTAGATGTATTTATTTATTAATTTTGAGACAGAGTCTCTCTCTGTTGCCCAGGCTAGAGTGCAATGGAACAATCTTGGCTCACTGCAATCTCTGCCTCCGGGGTTCAAGTGCTTCTCAAGGCTCAGCTTCCCGAGTAGCTGGGATTACAGACATACACCACCACACACGGCTAATTTTTGCATTTTTAGCAGAGATAGGGTTTCACCATCATGGCCCGGCTGGTCTCAAACTCCTAGGCTCATGTGATCCACCCACCTCAGCATCCTAAAGTGCTAGGATTACAGGCATGAGCCACCGTGCCTGGCCTAACTATGTGTATTTAAATGGCAGAAAAGCTTATTGAAAGGTTATTAAATTTCAATTTATTATTTATATTTCATGTTTTTCATAACATTCATTAACTAGGTATAGTACATTAATTTCCTGAAGTTAAAGCAATAGAATTTTATAAAGCATAAGCTGCATTAAGGTAACATGAATATTTAATCATTATAATTTTATAATAGTAAACCATATTCTAATTGAAATTGCTCCTGTGTAGTGAGACTGGCTAAATTCAAAGTTATTTTCTTTCCTGTGCATCTCAAAACAGATTGGCATAATCAGTGTGGTAAGCAGTAGAGCACCCTAATGAGTGTAGTCCTATCAAAATGACTCTACTTATTTGAAATTACTAGAATCAGCAGCTACTCTCTAGAGGAAATAAATAGAAACCACAGAGAACTCAACTGCTATTATTTGTGCATACTAGAATCAAATAAATAGGTAATATAATCATTTATTTTATGTAACCACAGGGGTTTGATCATATGTTATGATCTTTGAAGAGATTCTAGTTTATTAGAAATCTAAGTAAAAGATCTCTATGCTTCTGCCAAAAATTTTGGTTTAGCATCTGCCATAGTAATTTCCAAATTTGGAACAGGTAGTGTAACCTTGAAATTATTGGAGCTACTTTACTTTTAGCCATTTCATTAGGAAATATGAGAGGTGAACACAGTATGCTACCTTCACCATCATTTAATACACCATTGTATATTTTGACTACTCTCCTGATTGCTATAAATAAGTATTTACATACTGTATTGTGTACAATTTATAAAACCTAATCCTAACTCTACATTTACACTTTTGATAGCATGTGACTTTATAATGTGTAAAATCATTTTAGTGGAAGAGAAACTATTTGGTGATGTGTAGATAAAAGGAATGTGAACATAAATGTTTTAGTTTTTAATCGCTTATTTTTGCTTATGTAGCTATAATATATTCTTAAAGCAAATAATTGAGTCTTTTCTTCATGGTATACACATATGTATTTTTTATTTTTTTATTGTGGTGAAATGCACATATTATAAAATTTACTATCTTGTTTCATTTTTAAATGTACAGTTCAGGGATATTAAATACATGAGGGTTGTCTAAAATCACAATAATTTGCAGAATTTACAATCAGAATAGAGCAACTAGGATTTGAGCTTATGTGCTTGCATTTAAATAGAGTGAAATCTATATATCTATATTGAAAGAACAGCATTTAGTTGTGGCAAAGATCTCATAATGACTTTGTTATATATTACAAAAATAGGTGGAAATGTATAAAATAATCAGTTTAAAATTAAATATATATAATATTTGGAAATTTCAATCCATTTGAGAATAAAGTGATCTAACTTATCCTTATAGTAACATACTCAAAAGTGTTGTGATGATTAAACAAGTTTACTAAAATCATAGAGAGCAAATTTGTCCTTCAAATATAAACCTTTTAAAAAATAATGTGGAAGATATTCACAAGACAAGAGAGGCAAATTGGGGTAGAATAAAACAACTGGGGAGGAACAAGGGGAAAATCCCAAACTGAGTCAGTCTTTTTCTGCTTTAGGAGAAGGCAAGAGAAGAAAGCTTATTTTTATCATTTGAGCAGTATTTGGTGGAAAGGCAGACATAAATCATTATTCATTCCTTTGTCATTCTGGGCAAAAGTTAAAAATCTAAATATTTATTTTACCTTTAAAATAAATATCTAAATTGATCTATTTTAGATATTTTAAATGTCTATCTTTATTTAATAGGAATTCCTCAGGATTATTCAGTAGGAATTCTACCAGATTATCCAGTAGAAATCTGGTAGGTTTTCCTCAAAGTTCAAATTCTTATTTTCGGGACAGAGTCAGCTACAGTATTTACAGAAATTAGGAAAGCCTTATATATAAAACCTATACACTTTCTACTGAGTTTTGATCACAACTACATTCTATCAATCTGAATATTTAAGGACCATAACTATTATAGTCAGTATTCAAATCCCAATACCAATAAATGTGAAAAATATTTTATTCATAGTATTGTTAAATATGTATTGCTAAATATTGCTTGAACTATATAATTATACTGGTTAATATAAATGTTTCATTTTAAAGAAAAATTTGATTATATCTTTTTCTCACTTAAAATTTTCCCACCTTGAGAAACTGTTCACGCACTTAAAACTTAACAAACCTTACTAAGACCTTTATGCTTTTACCCTATCCAGGGTTGCATTAGCATTTTCAGGAAGTTTTATGATTTTGCTTGTTTCCGGTTTTTAAACAACCTCCACCTGGTACTTTCCCTTGTGTTATTTCTCTGGATAACTCCTGTGTGTTTTTTAGGTTGTAGATTATCCTCTATATCATTCTTAAAACTTTATTTTACCCTTTAAGTTAGGGTGAAGTACCACTTAAAATTGCTCCCATGACAACCTATAAAAATGCCCATGGTAACACCACAATTTCCTAAGTCATACTAGCTTTGCTAAACCAGAGAAACTTTTAATTAATGTGAGAGCCTTATTGTGTAACACAGCTAATAATTTTTCAATTATTTATTTATTACTCTTTTCAGAAGGTCATAAGTTGGCGTAGCTCTTCAAGTACTACCACAGCCAATATTCCAATTCCTAGATTGTGCTTAGGTAGGTAAATAATATACCTACGAATTCTTTCACTTTATATTGATATATATCTTGCATGCATAATTTAACATTCTCCAAACCCTTTGTTTCCTTTACAACATACTTAACATTCCATATTGCTGTATACATAAATGTATGTCAGTCATCTTCTCTATTGGAGGAAATGACATCTCCTTATTTATCATTGCACACCTTCTTCATCAGAGTGCTTCTGAAAGTGACTGATCCAATGCCTTGCACTGGCACTCAGTGAATATTTGCTGAACTGAATCAAATTGAATTGATATGAGTCAGTCGTCAGGTTTCATAATATCACTCTTCCATGCAGTGAAAGTTTGGTTACAGAGTCATAGATTCTTCAAGCTTGTCCTCAAAATGGTATGATGACAAGGAAGATGATATGTTTGTCATGATAATGATATTTTTATGAAAATGCATATTTTTATCTTAGTCTAGTTGCTTTATTATACAGCAGTTTTCTACCAAGAGAATACATAGAGCTTTTAATCTCAGCCTATTTTTTACAGCCTCTACCTTCTGCAGCTTGACAACTTTCACATTATGTAGTCCTTTGTCATAAAACCAAATCTCTAGTTGCCATTACTGTTACTACACAGCTCATAGAAGCATAGTGATAGATCTTCAGAAGGGTCAACTACATAGCAAGGAGTTCATCAGAAGCTCTGAAACCAAGTTCTCCATCTAAAAGAATGTGCTTCCAAGAAAGGAATGGTCTGTCACAGTTGGTAAACATTATTCTACATATAGAATTTATACTTTACAAATGCTAATCCCAAGGGCAAATATATATTTTTCTATAATTTGACATTGCATCTTTAAGGCTGCCAATGCTATAACAATTTAATATTTTGTATTTATTTGCTATACAAAAAAAGTTTCTTTCAATTTCAATTTCAGTAAATGTGTAAAGAGTATAATACAAGGATTTTGTTTGTTCAAAAAACTCCTGGTACAGCTAATGGTAAATCCAATGTTGTCAAGAGTTTTCTTCAATATTTGTTGGTCAGTGAATTTTATTATTCCTTTTTTATCCTGTTTTGTAAACAAAGATAAGAAAATATTAATTTGAATTAGACATAGTCCCCCTTTTGAAAACAAATGTTTTCTTACTGAGTTCTATTTGGTAGTTTAATGGCTTGTTTCATTTTTTTCTTTGTGAGGCAATTGAATTACATTAATATTCTTTATATGTTATTTGCTTCAGTAGCAAATACTTCAGTTACCATTCTGTATGCATATAGCCCTTCAGAAGAATTCCATTACTTAAAAAAAATACAGGCTGGGCAACATGGTGAAACCCCATATCTATCAAAAATACAAAAATTAGCTGGGAAAGGGTCGTGTGCCTATAGGCTCAGCTGATTGGGAAGCTGAAGCGAGAGGACCACTTGAGCCCAGGAGGCTGAGGCTGCAGTGAGCTGTAATCACACTACGGCACTCCAGCCTGGGCAATGGAGTGAGACCCTCTCTCCCGAAAACAATAAAAATAACAACAGAAATCACACACAAAAAGCTAAAACACCATTTAATTTTGGCATGTATTTGTTTTTTTCTTTTTTTACTGCTTTACCAAATGTACATTATATTTTTTGAAAGGTTGTTTTTGATTATGGATTCTGATTATTAACTGGCTGTATACAGGTGAGCTTGTCATATAGCTGTTATTCTATGACAATTAAGTAGTGTTTATAAGATTAATAAACATTAAGCTGTATTAACATAATTTAGGACAACTATTTTTGAAATTTTATTTTTTTAAATTAATTTGAAAGCTTACAAATAATTTATAAATTATAAATAAACTGAAAAGTGGGCCCAAACTAGTAAACAATAGAATTCAAAACCAGAAATGATTATAGAATTGAATTACTGATGTTTAATATTTGTCTCCTTAAAAGAGTTCAGATATTTATTTATAAAGTATAGAAATTGAAGAAAGTAGTACTGATGTAATAAATGGAATGCCAGATCTGATCCCACTTTTTAATGACTTTTTCTCAAAGATAATATTTGCTGTTAGAGCTTTGTAGCAATATTTGAATGATCAGAAGAAATCTAGCAGATTCACTTGGGTGACCTGTGTTGATTCTTTTACCAGTTGCCAATAGTATGATAATGTCTAAAACTGTGGGTACTTAAAGAAGGTGAATATACTTTCGCTATAGGGAAGAGTCTCTGTGAAAGTCTGCCAGACTGGCTTCTGAGAACTAGGTGATTCTATCATAATGTTTACAGCAGGTATTATATAGGAGTTAAATGAGCATAATCTTCAAAAAATTTGATTCCTTCTTTAAATGGTAGTCTGGCAGTGATGAGAGATAAAAAGATAAATTATTTCCAAAGTGATATTAACCTTCAAAAATGGGTTATGTCCTATATGATGTGGCTTTACATCATATTACAGAAATATAATTACAGAAATGTTCCTTAAATAACTCAATCGTAGTACCTAAATTTACCTGAAGTAGATCAGGGGGTAAAATAGGAACATGTAAATATGGAAGGAAAATAATACATATTTTTGGATTAAAGACATAGTATCTGTTTCAGCACAGCTTTCTTTGAATAGAGAAAATCTATGATTAATTCCACAGCTGTGGTAATTTATAGCCATATGTACAGAAAGTTGTCCCTTAGCTCTTCCTAGTTTTGGCTTGTGTCCTACTGCAAAGATTGAAAAGGAATATAATTTCTAATTATGTCTAAATATGACTTATAATTAATAATGATAATTTGGCCATATGTGTTTAATTTCTTTCCCTTTCAAAGCACCATTGAAGTAAAAATGAAGTTAAGGCATCAGTATACATGGAAAAACTGGACGATAAAACAGGATTTGCCACAAAAGGGCTTAATACTTTAATGCAAAAATCTGATTTGTGGCTATGGAAACTTTCTGATAACAAGCAAAATTCTACATGATGAACAGTGAACCTAATCACTCACTATACTATTTTTTATACTAAGAATGGCAGCAGCCAAGAGATTTGCCTCCAAAGACAGTTGGAATCACAGGGGAAAAATACATTAAGTGTGTCTGGTGGTCACTCTCACCATCTACTAAAAGCCGACAGGTGTTTCCTCTGAAAGCAAACTTTCAATCAAAGTTTTCATGTCTTACTTTTCCATATAAAGTGAATTAAGTGGGAGCTAAATATCACAGTATTTTAAGGAATTATCTCACAAGAAAGTGTCAAAAAAAACAAAACCATTCCATAACAAAATAAACTTGGAGAAAACAAAGCCATTGTGCGTGCAGAAAGTAACTAAAAACAAACCAATGAACAAATATATATTTATGTCATAAGAAATAAAGGCGAACAAAAACAATATAAAATGTAAAAAAAAGTCTATTAGTTAGAAAATGGAAACACTCTCCTGAGAAACTAACTACATATGATTGTCAAATAAACTGCTATAAATCTTAAAGGATAATTTCAAGGAATTTTCCCAGAGCTGCTGATAAGTCTACTGGCTCTGGCAGAAGAAAATGGTAAAACTACTCTGAAGAGATAGTTCTATGTATAAATACAATGTGCACACAGAGGGGATTCATCACTAGCATTCATTAAAAATGAATCTTAAAAAAAACACAAACTATCCGAATGAGACTATTCAGATTAATAAGATTCTGTTAATCAGATAAATGAGTTTTTTTTTTTAAACTAGTGGAGAATTAAACAGACTCCATGCAGCAGAGAAAATAATTAATGAAGAAGAACATATAGCAGAGGGAATTGCTTCGTATATTCAGGCGGTACAGAGATTTTACACATGCACACACACACACACACACATACATTTTAAACTTGCTAAGAAATTTTGAAGATGGAACTAAGAAGTTCAGAAATTCTTTGTGTGTAGCTTTAAAATAAAGAAACCAGGCAATAAAAAGAAATAACGTTCAAGAATAATCTAGCGTTCAAGAGCTCTTGAAGGAAAAAAAAAAGTATAAGTATTTAACCAATTCAGGAGATCGAATATCAGATTAATTTGGGAGATTCAGGAATCACAGATAATCCAGAGGGAAACAAATAGTAATGAAGTAATTTAAGAACATTTGAAAGGATTCATATAAAGTAATATCTAAATTTAAAGGGCTTATTTAATGCTGTTTGTATAAGAAAAGGGGGAAGAACCACTGAATGGTACTATTACAGTATTTTAGAATACTAGAAATGCTAACATCTTCCAGGAAGACGGAATAAAAGGTACCTAGGTTAAAATGAGAAATGAAATAATATGTGGATCGTAAAAAGCAGCATTTGAAATCTAAAACAAACAAAAAAAAGAGGCCTATGTGCAGTGGCCTCAAAATTCTGAGATAATTTGAATTTTTAACTTAGCCAACTTATTAATTAGATAAATTTTTAGATAATTAAAGATTCAGATTTATGATTTTCTCTTCTTAGAAAGAAATGAGGAACACTCTTCACCAAATAAATAGGAAGCAAAAATGAAGGAAGACATAGGATTCGGGAAATGGGACAAGCAGGTAAGAGAAATCTCAGAATAATGGATATGAAAGAATCTGGTGAAAAGCAGTAAATATTAAAGAAGGAGAATAAAGAATAATTAAGAATGTTACAAAAATATATCAAAATGACAATGAGGAAATTGTCAATCTCATGATAAATATAGGAAATTTATCATTTAGCCCTCTGCTGTACAGTATTTATACAGTCATATTAATATAAACACATACTAATGATTCAATTAAAATTAGAATCTAATCACTCAAGGAATTGGAGGAGAAATACATGGCAAAGTTGAAATAAAGATAATCCTCATTTCTTACAACATGGCACCAATAAATAAAATCTAAAACGGCTAAATTAAAAATAAATCAATAGGAGTATTTTACTTAGAAATATGGAGGTGAAGTCTACTAAAGAACAGTAAAAAATTAGAAAGTTTTGGTTTTGGGAGCAAGATTAAGATGAGGTGACTTGCTATGATTCTATCATTCATTACAAAATTGTTAGTAATATTTTAATAATTAAACTATGTTTATTCATCATATTGATGAGATTGTAGACTTTTTGGATACAAAATTTAATGAATCAAGCTGCCAATTTTTGTTGTTCCTGCAATTGCTCTTGAGGACTTAGTCATAAATCCTTTCCCAAAGCTGATGTCCAGAATGATGTTTCCTAGTTTTTTTTCTTGGATTCTGTATTAGTTCATTTTCATGCTTCCATATCTGAGATTGGGAAGAAAAAGAGATTTAACTGAACTTACAGTTCCACATGGTGGGGGAAGCCTCAGAATCATGACAGGAGGCTAAGGGTACTTCTTACATGGTAGCGGAGAGAGAAAATGAGGAAGATGCAAAAGTGGAAGCCCCTGATGAAACCATCAGATCTTTTGGGACTTATTAACTACCACGATAATGGTATGGGGAAAATTGCCCCCATTATTCAAATTATCTCCCACTGGGTCCCTTCCACAACATATGGGAATTACGGTTACAATTCAAGATGAGATTTGAGTGGGGACACATAGCCAAACCATGTCATTCTGCCTCTGTCTCCTCCAAATCTCATGTCTTCACAGATCAAAATCAATCATGCTGTCCTAACAGTCCCCCAAAGCCTTAACATAATTCAGTGTTAACCCAAAAGTCCACAGTCCAACGTCTTATCTGAGACAAGGCAAGTCCCTTCTCCTTACGAGCCTGTAAAATCAGAAGCAAACTCGTTATTTCCTAGATACAATGGGCAGACAGGTATTGGGTAAATACAGCTGTTCTAAATGGGAGAAATCTGTAGGGCCCATGCAGGCCTGAAATCCAGAGGATTTAAAAACTCCAAAATGATCTACTTTGACTCTAGGTATCACATCCAGGTCACGCTGATCCCATGGTCTTGGGCAGCTCTGCCCTGTGCCTTTGCAGGGTACAGTCTCCCTCCCAGATGCTTTCACAGGCTGGAATTGAGTGTCTGCAGCTTTTCCAGTGCCATGGTGCAAGCTGTTGGTGGATTTACCATTCTGGGGACTGGAGGACGGTGGCCCTCTTATCGCAGCTCCACTAGGTGGTGCCCCAATAGGGACTCTCTGGGGGGCTCTGACCCCACGTTTCCCTTCCACACTGCCCTAGCAGAGGTTCTCCATGAGCGCCCCACCCATGAAGTAAACTTCTGTCTGGGCATCCAGGCATTTCTATACAACTTCTGAAATCTAGATGAAGGTTTCCAAACCCCAATTCTTGACTTCTGTGCACTTGCAGGCTCAACACCACATGGTAACTCCCAAGGCTTGGGGCTTGCACCCGCTGAAGCCATGGCCAGAGATCTGTATTGGCCCCTTTCAGCCACAGCTGGAGCAGGTGCAACACAGGGCACAAAGTCCCTAGGCTACACACAGAGTGGAGACCCTGGCCCAGCACAGGAAACCGTTTTCTCTTAAGCCTCCAGACCTGTGATGGGATGGGCTGCTATGAAGACCTTTGACATGCCCTGGAGACATTTTCCCCAGGGTCTTGGGGATTAACTTTAGGTTCCTCCTTACTTGTGCAAATTTCTGCAGCAGGCTTGAATTTCTCCTCAGAAAATGGACTTTTATTTTCTATCACACTGTCATGCTGCAAATTTGCCAAACTTTTATGCTATGCTTCCCTTATAAAAGTAAATGTCTTTAGCAGACCCAAAATCACCTCTTGAATATTTTGCTGGTTAGAAATTTCTTCTGCCAGATACCCTAAATCATCTCTCTCAATTTCAAAGTTCCACAACTCTCTAGAGCAGGGGTAAAATGCCTTCAGTCTCTTTGCTAAAACATAACAAGAGTCACCTTTGCTACAGTTCCCAGCAAATTCCTCATCTCCATCTGAGACCAACTCAGCCTGAACCTTATTGTCCATATTTCTATCAGACTTTTGGTCAAAGCCATTCAACAAGTCTCTACGAAGTTTCAAACTTTCCCACATTTTCCTGTCTTCTTCTGAGCCCAAGAAACTGTTCCAATCTCTGCCTGTTATCCACTTCCAAAGTCACTTCCACATTTTTGGGTACCCTTTCAGCAACGCCCCACTATACTGGTACTAATTTACTGTATTAGTCTGCTTTCACACTACGGATGAAGACATACCCAAGACTGGGAAGAAAAGAGGTTTAATTGGACTTACAGTTCCACATGGCGGGAGAGGCTTCAGAATCATAGTGGGAGGTAAAAAGTACCTCTTACATGGCAGTGGCAAGAGAAAATGAGGAAGATTCAAAAGCAGAAACCCTGATAAAATCATCAGATCTTCTGTGACTTATTCACTACCATGAGAACCATGGTAGTGGGTTCCTCATGGGGGAAACCACCCCCGTGATTCAAATTCTCTCCCACTGGGTCCCTCCCACAACACATGGAAATTATTGGAGTCCAATTCAAGATGAGATCTGGGTGGGGACACAGAACCAAACCATATCAGATTATTATAATTTGAGACCTTCAATTTAACTCTTTAATTCATCTTGAGTTAATTTTGAATCTGGTGAAAGGTAAGGGCCTTATTTCATTTTTTTCTGCGTATGGATACCCAGCTGTCTCAGCACCATTTATGGAATAGAAAATCATTTCCCCATTGCTTATTTGTTGACTTTGCTAAAAACCATATGGCTGTAGGTGTGTGATTTTATTTGAGTTCTCTATTCTGTTCTATTGCTCTATAAGTCTATATCTGTACCAGTACCATGCTGTTTTGGTTAGTGTAGCTTTATAGTTTAGTTTGATGTTGGGTAGTGTGATGCCTCAGCTTTGTTCTTTTTGCTTAGGATTGCTTTGGCTATTCAAGCTCTTTTGTGGTTCCATATGAACTCTAGGATATATATATAAAATATACTATATATAATATACATTATATAATAATTATATATATTATATAATATTATATATAATATATATATATATTACATATATATTTTCATTCCTAGTTCTGTGAAAAATGAGGTCAGTAGTTTGACAGAAACGATGTTGAATCTGTAAATTGCCTTTGACAGTTGGGCCATTTTAATGAGCTTGATTCTTTGAATTCATAACCACTAGATTGTTTTCCCAATTATTTACATCATCTGATTTCTTTCAGTGTTTTCTAATGTTTCTTGTAGAGATCTTTTATCTCCTTGTTAGATCTATTTCTCAATATTTTATTTTTTTAATGGCTATTTTAAATGGGAATAAGTTCTCGATAGGGCTCTCAGCTTGAATGTTATTGGTATATAAAAACGCTATTGATTTTTGTACGTGGATATTGTACCTTGAAATTTTACTGAAGTTATTTATCAGCTGCAGGAGCCTTTTGGCAGAGTCTTTAAGGTTTCCATACCTGTTCTAGGTATAGAATCATATCATCCGGGAAGAAAAATATTTTGACTTATTTTCTTATTTGGATACCTTTTATGGCTGATTGCTATGGCTAGCACTTGCGATACTGTGTTGAACAGGAATGGTGAAAATGGACATTCTTGTTTTGTTCCAGTTCACAAGGGGAATGTTTATGGTTTTTGCCCATTCAGTAGCGGGTTGGCTGTGAGTTTGTTATAGATGGCTCTCATTATTTTAAGGGATGTTACTTTGATGCTTTTTTTTTTTTTTTTTTTTTGAGGGTTTTTATCAGGAAAGAATATTGGATTTTACTCAAAAAATTTTCTATATCTATTGAGATGATCAATGTGTTTTTGTTTTAATTCTTTTTATGTGGTGAATCACATTTCTTAATTTGCATTGTTGAACCAGCCTTGCATCCTAAAAATGAAGCCTACTTTATCATGGTGAATTAACATTTGATTTGCTGTTGTATTCAGTTCGATAGTATTTTGCTGACAATTTTTTTGCATCTGTGTTCATCAGGGATATTAGCCAGTAGTTTACATTTTTCTTTGTGTCTTTACCATGTTTTGGTATTAGGGTGATGCTGGCTTCACAGAATGAGTTAAGTAAGAGTACTTCCTCCTGGATTTTTGGAATAGTTTCAGTAGAATTGGTACCAGCTCTTTTTTGTACATCTGTTAGAATTTGGGCTGGGCACAGTGGTGCACACCTGTAATCCCAGCTCCTTAGGAGGCTGAGGCAGGAGAATCACTTGAATCCAGGAGGTGGAGGTTGCAGTGAGCCAAGATTGTGCCCCTGGATTCCAGCCTGGGCAACAGAGTGAGAGTCCATTTTAAAAAAAAAAAAATATATATATATATAGGCTGTGAATTCAACTGGTCCCTGGCTTTCTTTAGTTGGTAAGTACATAATATAATGTTCCATGATTGTGTGATTAATGTTTTCCTTTGGAGGAAAAATTACTGATTTTCTTTGGATTATATCCAAAAAAATTACTTTAAATGCTAAGTACATTTTTCCAAGCTGCATTATAATATCTTTGGGTTTATGCAATGACAAAGAAAACAATGTCTTTTTACTCTTTTTTTTTTTTCCGTGACTCTGGCTCACTTTATTTTTGGCCCCAGGTCAGGTCTCCCAAAGGGTTTCCCAGCAGTCACTTCAGAGTCTCCTGCAGAGTCACCATCAAGCAGACCTCTTCCTTGGGAGGCCATGTCGTCGCCCCAACCCTTGACTTCTGGTATCACCATCTCCTGTCACCTGGGCTCCAGTCTCTGTCTGATGGCCTCAAACAGGACATCAAAGCATAGCTACCAGTTTGAAGGTGCCCTCCAGCTTGGCAGGAACCACGTGGACAAAATTCTTGAAGAGCACAGCACCCTTGGGCAGCCTGGTGATCAGATCCACAGCCTCTGTGTTTCTGAGATGAGGCACGTAGACCTCCTTAGTGTAGCGGACTATCCCCTCTTCCAGGGCATACAGACATTTATTCTTCCCAAGACCCACATGGGCACCTGGGTGCCAGCGGAAATGGTTCTGTGTTCCAATGATGTTCCCAGCATGAACATAGTGACCTTCCATTTTCTTAATGCCTAGGCGTCTGCCTGATGACTTTCCACCAAGGCTTTTGGAGCTACCACCTGTCTTCTTGGATGCATATCTGACAGCAAGAGCTGTAGCAGGAGTGGAGCTCAGCAAGGATGTAACGGCTGTCTGAGTCCTCAGCGCCAGCACCACAGACGCCATGTTTGTGTTCACCTGTCTTTTTACTTTTAACTGATTTCAAATAGTCAAAAGTATCTTTTAAATTTTTAGAAAAAAATGTTCAAAGTTTGTAGCAGGTCTATCATGCACTGGTCACCAACTTGTGTGAGTTTAGTGAAACAGAAAATACTCATACACAAATTACATGAAGTGGATTTATTATTCATGGATAGACAGCAAGGGGAAGGGGAAAAACACCCTAGAATCCAGTGAGAACTGGTCCCCCAAGACTCAAGAAAGCCTCTCAGGAGAGAGGAAATCTTGACTGCACATGCTCCACTTTGCACCACAGCTTAAGAACCCTGAAAGGCAGTCCACACCAAGTTATATACATCATGTGACGGAAGTCATGTCACATGCTGGGCAAAGCTTTGATGGGCATTCTGCTTCCAGGGCAAAGAGGAACAAAGCACAGGCTTTCCTGAACTTTTTCCTCCTAACTCAAGATATTACATTCCCTAAGAGGGTCAAGAACAGTCCTGCACTATTTCTGATAGTTCTTCCTTATCTCAAGATATTGCATTCCCAGGGTACTCTATAGTTATTCCTGGGGGGGGGGGGGGGGGGAAACGCAAGGAAAGGAGGGAACTGCACCAGTCTAAGGCCACCTGGAAAACTGTCTTGTAATAGTATATTTTGGGGTTTAGGTATACAATTAATTCATTTTTTTTCTCTTGTTATTAAGATTATTTTAAGGTTTATCTAGTAATGTTAAAGCTAAGATTTAATGTTAGCTTTAAGATTAGATTAGATTTGGGGCTAACATTGTGTAATTTCTGTTGTCAAAGGCATACACACTATTTTTCAGGTTTCTAACAAAAATGTATTATCATTTTCAAATCATGTTGAAAGAATATAATGTTTACTACAAGAGCCTTGGAAGAATTCTTTTTTTTTTAAATAAACTCAATTCTTTTGTTGCATGAATAGTCATGTACAAAGCCTATACTATAACAAGCTTTAACACATTCATCTTAGTTAAGGAAACTATGGAAAATTCTGCTCACAGTCCTTTCTGTTAGGGTTAGGAGTGAGACAGCATTATCAGACATTTACTTATGGGAACATAATGACTCTTGAGGCTTAGTAAGATAATGGAGAAAACTACACTTAAGTTTCAAGATCACTGTACTACAGACTAGCTACATGATTTTCTGCAAGCTATTCACAATTTGTGTCCCTACATTCTGTACATGAAATGATGGATAAACTGTACATGAAACTTGGTAAGTAATGCCTGAATATGATTTTCTTATTTTTATAAAGAATATAAATAGAGAGCTCTCTTTCTCATTACTTAATATTATAGGAAAAAAAATTCTACAAATTTTATATAATACCTGCTGTGTACTAAGCAATGAATGTGCTGAGATTTCACATTTGTTAAAAGTTAAATTCCAAGTCTATCCTAAATTTGCTAAAAAACCCTGAATGTGATGTTTTTGTTTGAGAAAGTTGCATTCCCAAACAACAATGCACACATTTATGAGGTTTTCAATAAAGTTTTTTTATCTGCCTTAGACAAACTAAAGACAAAAAAAAAAAAATAACAAAACAATGTGCATGCACATAAACATACAACTAAATATGTGCAGTTTTAAGAACTGTAATTTATTTTATAATTTATATGTTCTTATAATACAGATTATTATAATGGCTTAGACTACTCAGTTATGCTGATATTGAATGGTTTGTTGTTACCCTTATTTTGAATATTCTCACATAGGAAAATAATAAGTTGGTAATAAATATATTTTAGTCGTCTTCTACCTTTTCTTCCTTGATTCATTCATTATTACATTTATTTTTTTAGAACCCATCACAGTTCCACATGACTGGATAAAGCAGTGAACAACAACAAAACAGTTTTCATGAAGCTAACATTCTAATATGATACTAAGTTCAAGTAATGCTAGTTCCTGTAATGGATAAATCCAAAATGGGTTAAACAAAATAAAAGTTTATTTCTTGTTTATGTCACTATGCAATGAACTTAACACCTAGATAGCCGATGAAGAAAGAGAACATGAAAAACCACAGCAGTCTCTTACCTGCTTCAGGTTGAAAGGGAAAAATCACTTTTTCTTACATCCATCAATGAGAATAAGTTTCAGAGCACCACTTAGGACTACCGGGAAATGTCACTTCTAACTTCACAACTGTTTGCACGCAAAATTATACCCTGTAGGGAGAAATACAGACTCATATCATCAGCTAACTGTTACTACAACCGTCCCCCAAGGCAAGGAAGAAATACGTCTTTCACTTTCCCTCTCACAGAACATTGTGTCCTCTCCCCAAAGATGACAACTCAAATCTTCTCTAATAACCGTATCCAATTTAAAGTCCAGGTCATGAAGAGTCATCTCCACAAGATCTGGATGTGGTTCTCACAAGGTAGCACACTGTAAGCTAAAACACAGAAATGTCTGCTCCTCCAACTCTGAATCTACAGAAGTAGAGCCGGGAAAATTAACCGTGGTTAAAACTAACGCAAGCAGGAGCAACATGACACTTGAAGAAAGAACTGGCGCCATGCAACACTTAGTACTTCATAACAACGATGCAGTCTTAGTTGCGTGGCATTGCGAAGATGATAGCTCTCCTATTTAGGCTAGACACTATTTTTTATTTTTGGTAGAAACTCCCTCATCCCCTTTACCTCGATATTCTTTGTTTTGCTATGCAGATAAGAGACAATTCTCCTTTGTGCTTTATCCTCCTTGGCAACATCTGAAGTCAAAGTAGGAACGTGTGCCTTTAGAAGGTGATGTAATCGTTTGCAGTCAGCTTTTAGTCTTTGCGAGTTTAATACTAGAGAGCTGTTTTATTCATGCTCAAAAGTCAAAGGATTTTTATTTTATTTATTTTATTTTATTTTATTTTTATTTATTTATTTTTTTATTTTTTGAGACGGAGTCTCGCTCTGTCGCCCGGGTTGGAGTGCAGTGATGGGATCTCAGCTCACTGCAAGCTCCGCCTCCCGGGTTTACGCCATTCTCCTGCCTCAGCCTTCCGAGTAGCTGGGACTACAGGCGCCCGCCACCTCGCCTGGCTAGTTTTTTGTTTGTTTGTTTGTTTGTTTTCTTTTGTTTTCTTTTGTTTTTTTTTAGTAGAGACGGGGTTTCACCGTGTTAGCCAGGATGGTCTGGATCTCCTGACCTCGTGATCCACCCGTCTCGGCCTCCCAAAGTGCTGGGATTACAGGCTTGAGCCACCGCGCCCGGCCAAAGGTTTATTTTTTACTAGGAAAAAACAAGAGATAACTAGCATTCCACTTTCCAACATATTTCCTTAGAGGTATAGCTTCAGAGAGTACATACTAAGCCTTGAATATTGTGTCAGAAATTGTTGCAGGACTCTTCCTTAGTTCAGCTAAAAACGGGGTTCGTTGTTTCCTGGCCAAAATTCAGGCTCGCAGACGATTTAAAGGGTGAGTGAAACAGGGTTTTATTGGGTGGAAAAGGGAAAAATGGGGGAAACAGGCACTCTCGCATGCCACAGTCCCTCTACTAGGGTGCTTCCCACTCGGTAGTTTGAATCCCAGGCTCCACACAGGAAGAGGAGGAGCTGCAAAGGGCTTGAACTTCCGGAGGCTGCACCCCAGTGGGCAGGCTGGTTGGAGTTTCTCTAGGGACCCCCTCCCACGTGGCTGTCTTAAAATGAGTTTATTTTATTTTCTATGCTGCCTACTAAGCCAATGACCTAGCTAACCTCTACTTAAAAAAACACGTTTCATTATTATTTTAGGTAATTCTATGTGTAGTAAAATACAAACTCTGAAATCTCGGCAACTTATAATTCACCTTTATTTTGTTCTTATGTCACCTTCTACCAGAAATTATCCTTATCAAGTGTCTTTCCTCCTATTTTAAAATACATAATTCCTTCATATTGTGAATCAGCGAGGCCTCCGAGTCCTCTTCATTAAGTGATAGGTAGGAAAAATGCCTCTTGGGAGAGTACACATGATTGTTAACTCAGAAGAAACACAACACTTACTGTAAAATTTCCTTTGCTACTGGTAATTCTGTGGCTCCACGAAGACAGAATATGAAATTAGGAATGTAATCACATGCTCACATCCTCTTTCCAAGAACGTCTTATTTAATTAAAATGAAGTTGGTCTCTTTGATGTTGCTTGATGTGTGAGGAAAGACTCAAAAATTAAAAATAAAACTGGTAACACAATATATCAAGTCATAGTATGTCCTATGAAGCAAAATAAAGCTGGTCAAATGGATAGTAAGTGATAATGAGGTGCAAGGACTGTTATTTTATTTATAGGGTATAG
Organism: Papio anubis; assembly: GCF_008728515.1. Classification (NCBI taxonomy): domain Eukaryota; kingdom Metazoa; phylum Chordata; class Mammalia; order Primates; family Cercopithecidae; genus Papio; species Papio anubis. The sequence continues at coordinate 41,361,352 of NC_044990.1, forward strand.
AAACCTGAAGGAATTCAGGAAAAAAGTGATCCATTTGGGTACTTGGGGAAATGACTTCCAGACAGAGGTAACGGCTGTTTCAAAACCTTTAGGCAAGGCATACTTAGAATTGTGCAGGACAAATAAGGACAATGTGTCAATGAAATATGAAAAAAAAGTGATGTCAGAGAAATATCTAGGCCTAGATCATGTAGCATCTTGTAAGTCATGTTAATAATCTTGGAATTTGCTATGAGTTAGGTGGGAAGTTATCAGAGATGCCTTTTATGCAAACAAGTAAGATGATCTTTTGAAGAAAGTTACAAAAATTATATTTCAAGAACCTATATTTCTTTCATGCAAGTTTCCCCAATGTTAGCATCTTATATAATCATAGCATACTTATCAAAACTAGAAAATTAACATTCATACAATATTAAGTAATTCACAGTCCTCATTCAAATTTTAACAGTTGTCCCAATACTGTCTTTTTTCTGTCCCAGGATCTGTCCAGGATTGTCCATTACAGTTAGTTTTCATGACTCCTTAGCCTCCTTCAATTTTGAACAGTCCTTCACTTTTACTTGTCTTATATGACCTTGAAACTCTTGAAAAGTAGTTGTTGATTATTTTGTAGAATATCCCTTGGTATGAATCTGTGTGATGTTTCCTCAAATTAGACTGACTTTGTGCAATTTTGGCAGGAATAAGAGAAGCGATGTTTTGCTCTTCCCAGGATATTATATCAGTAAGTAAATAATGTTGACATGTCTCCTTCCTAGAAATATTAACTTAGAACATTTTGTTGAGATGGTATCTGTCAGAATTCTCTACTGTAAACTTGTATTTTTTCATTTGTAATTTATCACTGTCTTATTGAATTTTTGTCACTATGAAAATATCCTGTTTATTGTAATATTTTTGCCCACCCGATTTAACATTCCTTAATTATTCTTGGCTGCAATAATTCTTAATGTGATATTTATCAAGTAGTGATTTTCTACGTCTACCATTCCTTTTATATTCATTGTTTTGAATTCTATTCTAAAGAATAACTCATTTGTTTGCATTTATTCATTTTCCTGATTATTTATAGTTTATGTAGTCATGGATATTTATTTTATATTTTATGTGTTTTACTCCATTAGCAACACTGCTTATTTTATTGCTCAAAATAACTTTGACTTGGTCTTTGGGAGTTCTTTCGTAGTGACTCTTGTGATCTTTTGATGCACTCCTATCTTTTACTTTTTTTTTTTTTTTGTGAGCCATTCATTACTTTCTGGCACTACAAGATATTACAGGCTCACCTTACACTCTCCTGGCTGCAGTCCTTGAGTTAAGAATTTTTCCAAGAAGCTTTTTTCATTTTGTTGGAGAATGGTATTTAGAAACCAGTGTATAGATGCTAGATGTTTTCACTGCCAGATGTTTTTATTTATTTACTTTTGTAGTTGGAGTGGGAGTCTATGTTGCCAGCCCAATCTCAAAGTCCTGGGCTCAAGTGATCTTCCACCTCTGCCTCCCACATAGCTGGCAGTACAGGCAGGGGCCACCTCACCAGGCTCAGCATGTTATTTTTTGTAAGACCTCTCAGAGTTAGAAAATAGACACACACACACACACACATACACACACACACACACACGCACTTTTTTCAATTTCCATATCTATTTTAGGAAAGAAGGACTGGTGTAACTGATGTGCTGTGTATGGAAATAAGAGTGAAATAAGAGCCGGGCGCGGTGGCTCACACCTGTAATCCCAGCACTTTGGGTGGCCGAGGCGGGTGGATCATGAGGTCAGGAGATCAAGACCATCCTGGCTAACACGGTGAAACCCCATCTCTACTAAAAATACAAAAAGAAGGCTGGACACGGTGGCTCACGCCTGTAATTCCAGCACTTTGGGAGGCCGAGGTGGGCGGATCACGAGGTCAGGAGATCAAGACCATCCTGTGAATGGTGAAACCCCGTCTCTACTAAAAATACAAAAAATTAGCTGGACATGGTGGGAGCACCTGTAGTTCCAGCTACTCGGGAGGCTGAGGCAGGAGAATGGCATGAACCTGGGAGGCGGAGCTTGCAGTAAGCCGAGATCAGGCCACTGCACTCCAGCCTGGATGACCAAGCAAGACTCGGTCAAAAAAAAAAAAAAAAAGTGAAATAAAATGAGGTTAAATATATCCAGGGGCTACGTAATTTATAGTTTTATAGTCCCGGAAAATTCTGGATTTTATTGTAAGAATATTGAGAAGCCATTGAAGGAGCTTAGTAAGCACAGCATATGATGTGATTCATGATAACAAAAGATAATTCTAATGTGAAAAGAGGATTAGAGTCAGAATATGTAGAGACGTGAGATTTTAAATATCTAAAGGGTAAAAACAAAACAAATAAGGAGAAAAATAGTCAGGGAAGGGTGGGAGGGCTGAAACACATAGTTACCTCTTTTTTTAAAAAAAATATTTTACATTAATATTATGTCCAAAACTCATAATCTTTTCTTACCATGGCAAGAAGGAAAATAGAAAATACTTTAGGGTAAAGATGATTGAACCTCCAGAAATAAATGTCTAGGGCTGTTTTTCTCATTTTGAGTAAAAGCTTCATGTATTGGAAAAACAGTTCAAACGTCTCATCCTAAGTAGAAATGACTTTGTGGTGTAAAGCCTAGCTCAGGAGTGATAGGGAGCTTTTAATCAAATTACACACAAAAAACAGCTGGGACAAATCTTATGCATCATGACTGTGCATGTCCCAGCTGAGCTCTCTACTTGAGCTCTAGAAGATGAAAAAGAGAACACAAGTCAACAATGCACAGACCTCTAAACACTTCTTGGGCTGCAGATAGATAGTCCCATAACTAGACCTCGAAAAGTACAATTTATTCACATCGTACTTGGGTTCAGTGAAATGAGTTTACTAAATATATATGACACAATCTACATAGTTATTTTTCAAAAAGAAAAACAATAAAGAAAGTAATTTTTTAAGTTCTAATAAAAAAAGAATTCATTAAAGGAGAAAAATCTTCCAGGGAATATAATTTTTCACAACAAATGCAGTTTTCTAAATGAAAAAAAGAAAAAGAGATTATTAAAGGAAAAAAATCAGACACAAAATTTTAAGTGACTTAAGGAGATATAGCATGATATTTCTAAGCTTGATAAACATGAAGAAAAATTTTTAAAGAAGTATAAGAAGAAGGAAATGTTTATACTGCATATTTAATTTTTAATTATTGTTTTCATTTTTTATTTTGAGATTATAACTTAGAAAATTTAGATCATGTAAAGTATAAGCAAAGTGGTATATTCATAGGACTATTCATGCACTATTCTAGGAAAACACTCAAAGAAAATCCTTACACAGGCCAAGTATAGGTATAATAATCTTTGCAGTGATTTTAGTAGCAGAGATTTGAAGGCAGACTGTAGTCTATTAGTATAGGAATGGATTGATACGTGGCAATCTGGCAAATTGTGGAATCCTATATCACCAAAAAAAAAAAAAAAAAAAAATTGACACGTCTCCAACTTGAATAAGATTTTTAAAATTTAAAAAGACATATAGTATAAAAACATTCAAATTAAATAATTAAAAACTAAACATATACAACAACAAATGTATATATCTACATTTAAGAAATCCATACTGATCTACGGTCATGTTTTAAACGTTTCAGGGTGGATGCTAGGTGTGGAGGAGCACATAATAGGAAGTAGGAATGAAAGATAGAGATTAAGCCATTTTAAAATAATTATTTTTCTTTCAACAGGTCAATAAGGCAATTGTGCTGTGACCTGATGAGCTGACTACCTTAGTACTGTACAGCAGACACTCAAAAGAAAAAAAAGGACATTTATATAAGATGCAATTCCTTTATGCTTGATGAAATAAGTGCTCCAAGGCTACTGCTGTTTAAGTGCCTATTTGCCCTTTGTATTTTCAACAAACATCGATGATTTCACAAGCCCTGGCCGTGACCCCCATCACACGTACACACACATGCGCACAGACACATACACACACTCCCCAATAACTACATATAGAGTGTTTTGGCATTTTTTTTTCTCATAACATTGTTAACATCCAGAATCAAAAGTTTAGTTGCTGATGTAGGTATAAAGTTGCATCTTAATACAGTTTTCTTTTTTGTGAGATCTATATCATTTGTGAGATAGATTGAAATGGAGTCATAGAATACTTTGTTAATTATATTTGTGATTAATTTTGTGACATAGTAGATTGTTTATTTAAAAAATTAGTCTCTAGAAGCTACTTCCATCTCTTGGTTATTTTTAACTTGATTATTCCCTAGTTGTTATTTTTTTTTCCTCTTGATAAATAATCTTGAAATTTCATGTGTGTTCTTATCAAAGGAACAATCATAAAGGAATGCTCCAGCAGTCACAACCAGACAGATTTCCATCTCAGGGTTTTTGTATTTACTGTTCTGCCTGCTTAGCACTATTTTCTCAGATAGTCACATGGCTCACTGACACCTCTCCTTCAAGTGCTTGCTCACATGAATGTTCTCATCAATGCCTTCCCTGACCATCTTATGCAAAGTTAACCTGCCTCAGAGCTGTATTCCCCTTATCTATATTTGTTCATTTGCATCTGTTTATTTGTTCATGTATATTTTTCTGTCATATTTTAGTGCAAGCAAGCTCCTTGAAGGCAAAGATTTTTATGACTTTTTTCCCTTAAATCTCTAAATCCTAGTAGAATAGCTGATAAATATGAGGTACCTAAAAAGTGCTGAGGGAATGAATAAAAGCAGTTTTGTAAAATAATAATAATAATAATGAACACTATCTTGTTTAGAAACATACACACAAGATAAAAGTTCTTAGGTTATTTATTCATTTGCAAGGATTGGCTCATTTATATTTCTGCCTCTTGGGAATTGTCTTACCTTTTATAATATAAAGCAACGGGAAAATAATTTTACAACTACTTTTGCTGGAATACATTGATAATAGATGAAATAACTATACTAAATTCTCTTCCAAAAAATACTTCTCTTGAGATATTTGACAGCACTGACCTTCGACAATCAGTAGCATACTGCTTCAAATAAATGATGATTATGTTTGACTTATTAAAATGTTTTAGAATCACTGTTATACTATTTCACTATGAATTTTCTATATCTTAGAGAAAACAAAGAAGTTTAAGCTTCAGAAACTATGATTAGCATAATACCCTTCAAATCGGAGGTCAGTTACGTAAGCTTCCCTAAAGTTTAGCACCACGAATTAACTCCAGCTTACTTTACATAGCAATCCAAAACCCCTTCACATGGAAGAGATAAAAATATGGCTCTTTTAAAGGCCAAGAAATGACATTATAGAAATGCTTTGGGAGTAATAAAAATAACTTGCGAAATAATTCTGAGAAAGTTATAGCCCCTGAAAGTGTGTCATACAAAGTCCTTACTCACTTATGGGGTTTGATAAGCTTGGAGAGTTGAAGATTCATATGCAACCTATCATCCTCAATGTACCTAAGAATTCTCCCAATTATAAAGTAAATACAGAGTTTAAGTAGTCTGAATGACTTTTTAAAATATTTGTTACTTACTCTGGATTCTTCCAGCCTAATATAAAGGATATTTTTACAATAAATAATTGGTATAATTTTACAAAATATATGTCACCTGGATTTTGAAAAAGAGACTAATTGATGAAATAGACTATTATAATTGTGAATACATCAGCCATAAAGAAAATAATGATAATTTACTACCATTATACACTCCAAAGTTCTTATAATTGGCATTTTAAATGGTAATGGTGGCATTTCTTCAAATATTCAGCAAAACAAAAACTATTTTGATTTTGAAAAGCAGTAGATCATGTTATTCTATAAATTATGTTGGAAAACTTGTAATTGCATGCTTTCAAACTAATAAGAGACTGGAATGCATAATATTGGAAAGGTTTTTGTTACTTTTTATGGTATAGCAATTTGACTCTTAGTTAAAAAAATAAAAATAAAAAAACCTTATGATGGTTGTGCTTTCATAATGGAAAATGAACTATATTGGATCATTCTCATTTATGTGTCTGCCCCCTCCAAGTATTCATAATGTAGTAACCTTACCCAGAGTTTAAAAAAAAAATCTCAAAGTTCCTAAAGTTCCTAATGAGAAGTGACAACGTGCTAGCAGCCATCGCTCTCGGTGCCTCCTTGGCCTCAGCGTCCACTCTGGTGGCACTTGAGGAGCCCTTTAGCCTGCCACTGCACTGTGGGAGCCCCTTTCTGGGCTGGTGGAGGCCAGAGCTGGCTCCCTTTGCTTGCTGGGAGATATGGAGGGAGAGGCTCAGGCGGGAACCAGGGCTGCAGTGCTGCACTCACAGGCCAGCAGGAGTTTAGGGTGGGCGCTGGCTCAGCAGGCCCCGCACTGGGAGCAGCCAGCCGGTGCCGCCCAGGGCAGTGAGGGGCTTAGCACCGGGGCCAGCAGCTGCGGAGGGTGTGCCTGGTCCCCCAGCACTGTAGGCCGCCCTTGCCACTGGAATTCTCGCAAGCCCTCAGCCGTCTCCCCGCGGGGCAGGGCTGGGGACCTGCAGCCTGCCATGCCTGTGCCCCCCCCCATGGGCTCCCACGCTGCCCAAGGCTCCCTGACGGGCACCAACCCTGCTCCACTGCCCGGTCCCATGGACCGCACAAGGGCTGAGGAGTGTGGACATTCAGCAAGGGACTGGAAGGCAGCTCCACCCACGGCCCTGCGGTGGGATCCACTAGGTGAAGCCAGCTGGGCTCCTGAGTTGGGTAGGGACTTGGAGAACTTTTATGTCTAGCTGGACGATTGCATATGCACCAATCAACACCCTGTGTCTAGCTCAAGGTTTGTAAATGCACCAATCAGTGCTCCCTGTCTAGCTAATCTCATGAGACTTGAAGAACTTTTGTGTCTAGCTAAAGGATTGTAAATGCATCAATCAGCACTCTGTGTCTAGCTCAGGGATTGTAAACACACCAATCAGCACCCTGTCAAAACGGACCAGTCAGCTCTCTGTAAAATGGACCAATCAGCAGGATGTGGGTGGGGTCAGATAAGGGAATAAAAGCAGACTTCCCAGAGCCAGCAGCAGTAACCCACTGATGTCCCCTTCCACACTTTGGGAGCTTTGTTCTTTTGCTCTTTACAATAAATCTTGCTGCTGCTCACTCTCTGGGTCCACACTAACTTTATGAGCTACAACACTCACCACGAAGGTCTGCAGCTTCACTCCTGAAGTCAGTGAGACCATGAACCCACCAGAAAGAACAAACAATTCCAGACGCACCACCTTTAAGAGCTGTAGCGCTCACCGTGAAGGTCTGCAGCATCACTCCTGAAGTCAGTGAGACCACAAATCCACCAGAAGGAAGAAAATGTGGACACATCTGAACATCTGAAGGAACAAACTCCGGACACACCATCTTTAAGAACTATAACACTCACCGTGAGAGACTACAGCTTCACTTTTGAAGCCAGTGAGACGAAGTCAGTGAGACCAAGAACCCAACAATTCTGGACACATTTTGGCAACCACGAAGGGACTATCACCTATCGCCGAGCGGTGAGACTATCGCCTACCGCCCAGTGGTGAGTACCATCAGACCCCTTTATCTTGCGCTTCTGTGCTATTTTTCCTTAGAATTCGGGGGCTAAATACTGGGCACCTGTCAGCCAGTTAAAAGCGACTAGTATGGCCACTGGGCTAAAGACACAGGTGTCAGGCTTTCTGGGAAAGGGCTCTCTAACAAACCCTGACTCTTTGGAGTTGCAAGCTTTGGTTTGCCTGGCACCAGCTTCCACCCAAGCTTTGGTTTGCCTGGGACCAGCTTCCACTTTTCCTGTACTTCTGGGCTGAGCCGAGGGTCGACAGAGAGGAAAGCCATTGAGCTCCAGGGTCCCAACAAGAAGTTCGTTGACCCTGTGGCCATGAGTAGAACTCTCAAAATCATGTCGCCCAAGGGAGACTCACCCATCTATTCTATCTACCCTGACCCTTGTCCCCTGGGTCCTAATGCCTGCCAGACAAACTTCCTCTCGCCTCTCTTCTCCGAGGCTAGCCCTGCTTCTAAAAACCACTCCCTGTCTCTGGTGTTTATCTAGTTTCTCCTATAAAAATGATTTCTAGTATAAACTCCAGGACTCTGTTACTTTCTTTAGGCACCTGGGCTCACCAATCAGAAAGACATAATTTTGGCCCAAAGCCCCATCGTAGGGATTATCTGGAATTTTAGGGTCCCTCCTCAGACTGGCAGGTCTAACAAAATCTATTCCTGAAGGATATGGGTAGCCTCAGAAATTGAATCCTTCCTATTCATATAAATGTGGACAAAAGGCGTCACTCTTCCAACCCTGGAAACCACTTCCCTCCCTCAGGGTGTGGCCCTCCACTTCATTTTTGGGGCATAACATCTTTATAGGACAGGGCTAAATTCCCAATACTAATAGAGGAATGCTTAGGACTCTAACAGGTTTTCGAGAATGTGTCGGTAAGGGCCACTAAATCCGATTTTTCTTGGCCCTCTTTGTGGTCTAGGAGGACAGGCAAGGGTGCAGGTTTTTGAGAACGCATCTGTAAAGGGACACTAAATCTAACCTTCCTTGGTCCTCCTTGTGGTCTGGGAGGAAAACTAGTGTTTCTGCTGCTACATCAGTGAGCGCAACTATTCTGATCAGCAGTGTCCAGGGACCGTTGCAGGTCCTTGGGCAGGGGTTGTTTCTGCTGCTGCATCGGTGAGTGCAACTATTCCGATCAGCAGGGTCCAGGGACCTTTGCAGGTTCTTGGGCAGGGGCAGAAACAAAACAAACCAAAACTGCGGGCGGTTTTGTCTTTCAGATGGGAAACACTCAGGCATCAGCAGGCTCACCCTTGAAATGCATCCTAAGCCATTGGGACCAATTTGACCCACAAACTCTGAAAAAGAGGCAGCTCATTTTTTTTGCACTATGGGCTGGCCCCAAAATTCTCTCTCTGATGGGGAAAATGGCCACCTGAGGGAAGTACAAATTACAATACTATCCTGCAGCTTGACCTTTTCCATAAGAGGGAAGGCAAATGGAGTGAAATACCTTATGTCTGAGCTGTATTTTCAATGAAGGAGAATACAGAATTATGCAAAGCTTGCAACTTACATCCCACAGGCGGACCTCTCACCTTACCTCCATATCCTAGCCTCCCTATAGCTCCCCTTCCTATTAATGATAATCCTCTAATCTCCCCTGCCCAGAAGGAAATAAGCAAAGAAATCTCCAAAGGACCACAAAAACCCCTAGGCTATCGGTTATATCCCCTTCAAGCTGTAGGGGGAGGGGAATTTGGCCCAACCCGGGTACTTGTCCCTTTCTCCCTCTCTGATTTAAAGCAGATCAAGACAGGCCTGGGGAAGTTTTCAGATGATCCTGGTGGGCACCTAGAAGTCCTACAGGGTTTAGGGCAAACCTTTGACCTTGCTTGGAGAGATATCATGCTACTGTTAGATCAAATCCTGGCCTTTAATGAAAAGAATGTGGCTTTAGCTGCAGCCTGAGAGTTTGGAGATACCCGGTATCTTAGTCAAGTAAATGATAGAATGACAGCCGAAGAAAGGGATAAATTCCCTACCGGTCAGCAAGCCATCCTCAGTATGGATCCTCACTGGGACCTTGACTCAGATCATGGGGACTGGAGTCATAAACATCTGTTGACCTGTGTTCTAGAAGGACTAAGGAGCATTAGGAAAAACCCAATGAATAATTCAATGATGTCCACTGTAACCCAGGGAAAGGAAGAAATCCTTCTGCCTTCCTTGAGTGGCTACAGGAGGCCTTAAGAAAATATACTCCCCTGTCACCCGAATGACTCGAGGGTCAATTGATTCTAAAAGATAAGTTTATTACCCAATCAGCCACAGATATCAGGAGAAAGCTCCAAAAGAAAGTCCTGGGCCCTGAACAAAATCTGGAGGCATTATTAAACCTGGCAACCTCGGTGTTTTATAATAAGGAACAAGAGGAACAGGCCCAAAAGGAAAAGTGAGATAAGAGAAAGGCCGCAGCCTTAGTCGTGGCCCTCAGACAAACAAACCTTGGTGGTTCAGAGAGGACAGAAAATGGAGCAGGCCAATTACCTGGTAGGGCTCGTTATCAGTGTGGTTTACAAGGGCACTTTAAAAAAGATTGTCCAACGAGAAACAAGCCACCCCCTCATCTATGTCCACTATGCCGAGGGAATCACTAGAAGGTGCACTGCCCCATAGGACAAAGGTTCTCTGGGTCAGTAGCCCCCAACCAGATGACCCAACAACAGGACTGAGGGTGCCTGGAGCAAGTGCCAGCTCATGACTTCACCCTCACTGAGCCCTGGGTGCATTTAACCATTGAGGGCCAGGAAATTGTCTTCCTCCTGGACACTGGCATAGCCTTCTCAGTGCTAATCTCCTGTCTTGGACGACTGTCCTCAAAGTCAGTTACCATCTGAAGAATTCTGGGACAGCCTGTAACCAGGTATTTCTCCCATCTCCTCAGTCGTAATTGGGAGACTTTGCTCTTTTCACATGACTTTCTTGTTATGCCTGAAAGTCCCATATCCTTATTAGGGAGGGACATATTCGCCAAAGCTGAAGCTATTATCTACATGAATATGGGGAACAAGTTACCCATTTGTTGTCCCCTACTTGAAGAGGTAATCAACCCTGAAGTCTGTCCTTCCAACCCTGGAAGGACAATTTGGAAGGACAAAAAATGCCCACCTAGTCCAAATCAGACTAAAAGATCACACCACTTTTCCTTATCAAAGGCAATATCCCTTAAGACCTGAAGCTCATAAAGGATTACAGGATATTGTTAAACATTTAAAAGCTGAAGGCTTAGTAAGGAAATGCAGCAGTCCCTGCAACATCCCAATTCTAGGAGTACAAAAACCGAATGGTCAGTGGAGACTAGTGCAAGATCTTAGACTCATCAATGAAACAGTAATTTCTCTATATCCAGTTGTACCAAACTCCTATACCCTGCTCTCTCAAATACCAGAGGAAGCAGAATGGTTCACAGTTCTGTACCTCAGTAATGCCTTCTTCTGTATTCCCCTGTACTCTGACTGCCAGTTTGTCTTTGCCTTTGAGGATCCCACAGACCACATGTCCCAACTTACATGGAAGGTCTTGCTCCAAGGGTTTAGGGATAGCCCTCATTGGTTTGGTCAGGCACTGGCCCAAGATCTAGGCCACTTCTCAAGTCCAGGCACTCTGGTCCTTCAGCATGTGGATGATTTACTTTTGGCTACCAATTTGGAAGCCTCGTGCCAGCAGGCTACTCTAGGTTTCTTGAACTTTCTAGCTATTCAAGGGTACAAGGTGTCTAGGTCTAAGGCCCAGCTTTGCCTACAGCAGGTCAAATATCTAGGCCTAATCTTAGCCAGGGGGACCAGGGTCCTCAGCAAGAAACAAATGCAGCCTATACTGGCTTATCCTCACCCTAAGACTTTAAAACAGTTGTGGGGGTTCCTTGGAATCACTGGTTTTTGCTGACTATGGATCCCCAGATACAGCGAGAAAGCCAGGCCCCTCTATACTCTAATCAAGGAAACCCAGAAGGCAAATACTCATCTAGTTGAATGGGAACCAGGGGCAGAAACAGCCTTGAAAACCTTAAAGCAGGCCCTAGTACAAGCTCCAGCTTTAAGCCTTCCCACAGGATAAAACTTCTCTTTATACATCACAGAGAGAGCAGGGATAGCTCTAGGAGTCCTTACTCAGACTTGTGGGACAACCCCACAACCAGTGGCATACCTAAGTAAGGAAATTGATGTAGTAGCAAAAGGCTGGCCTCACTGTTTACAGGTAGTTGTGGTGGTGGACGTCTTAGTGTCAGAGGCTATTAAAATAATACAAGGAAATGATCTCACTGTCTGGACTACTCATGATGTAAATGGCATGCTAGGTACCAAAGGAAGTTTATGGCTGTCAGATAAGCGCCTACTTAGATACCAGGCGCTACTCCTTAAGGGACCGGTGCTTCAAATACATATGTGTGTGGCCCTCAACCCTGCCACTTTTTTCCCAGAGGATGGGAAACCCCTATTAAATACCACAAGGAAAAAACCCAAGGAGGTGGCAGTCTTACACTGCTGAAGCCATCAAAAGGGGAAGGAGAGGGAAGAACAGCAGCATAAGCAGGTGGCAGAGGCAGCAGAAAGGAAAGAAAGAGACAGGAAGTCAGAGAGAGAGAGAGGAAGACACAGACTGAGAAGCAGACAGAAAGGAAGAGACAGAGAGACAGAAAATCAAAGAGGGAGTCAGAAAGAGACAAGTCAAAGAGAAAGAGAGAGATGGACGCAGTAAAGAAAACACAGTGTACCCTATTCCTTTGAAAGCCAAGGTAAATTCCTAAATGTCTACCCAGCCAAGGTATATTCTTCTTATGTGGAACGTCAATCTATGTCTGCCTGCTCACTAACTGGGCAGGCACGTGCACCTTAGTCTTTCTAAGTCCCAACATTAACGTTGCCCCAGGAAATCAGACCCATCAGTGCCCTTCAAAGCTCAAGTCCATCAGCGCAGAGTCATACAACTAATACCCCTACTTATAGGGTTAGGAATGGCTGCTGCTACAGGAACCAGAATAGCCAGTTTATCAACTTTATTATCCTACTACCACATACATTCAAAGGATTTCTCAGACACTTTGCAAGAAATAACAAAATCTATCCTTACTCTACAATCCCAAATACACTCTTTAGCAGCAGTGACTCTCCAAAACTGCCGAGGCCTAGACCTCCTCACTGCTGAGAAAGGAGGACTCTGCACCTTCTTAGGGGAAGAGTGTTGTTTTTACACTAACCAGTCAGGGTAGTAAGAGATGCCACCCAGAGTTTGCAGGAAAAAGCTTCTGAAATCAAGCAACACCTTTCAAATTCGTATACCAACCTCTGGAGTTGGGAAATATGGCTTCTCCCCTCGAGGTCCTGTGGCAGCCATCTTGCTGTTACTCGTCTTTGGACTCTGAATTTTTAATCTTCTTGTCAGATTTGTTTCCTCTAGAATTGAGGCCACCAAGCTACAGATGGTCTTACAAATGGAACCCCAAATGACCGTAACTAACAATTTCTACCGAAGACCCCAGGACTGACCTACTGGCACTTTCACTGGCCTAGAGAGCTCCCCTCTGGAGGACCAGACAACTGCAGGGCCATGTCATCGTTCCTATCCAGCAGGAAGTAGCTAGAGCCATTATCAGCCAAATTCCCAACAGCAGTTGGGGTGTCCTGTTTAAAGGGGGGAATGAGAGGTGACAAGGTGCTTCGCTCTTGGCACCTCCTCGGCATCGGTGTCCACTCTGGTGGTGCTTGAAGAGCCCTTCAGTCCACCACTACACTGTGGGAGCCCCTTTCTGGACTGGCCGAGGCCAGAGTTCGGCTCCCTCTGCTTGCGGAGTGGTGTGGAGGGAGAGGCGCAGGCGGGAACCGGGGCTGTGCGTGGTGCTCCCAGGCCAGTGTGAGTTCTGGGTGGGCATGGACTCGGTGGGCCCTGCACTCGGAGCAGCCAGCCAGCGCCATTGGCCCTGGGCAGTGAGGGGCTTGGCACCCAGGCCAGCAGCTGCAGAGGGTGTGCCTGGTCCCCCAGCCCTGCCGGCCTGTCCACGCCACACTCGAATTCTCGCTGGGCCTCAGCCACCAGCTCACTGGGCAGGGCTTGGGACCTGCAGCCTGCCATGCTCGAGTGCCCACCCCCGGGTGGGCTCCTGCATGGCCCAAGCCTCCTCGCCAGGTGCCTTCCCCTGCCGTGTGGCACCTGGTCCCATCGAACGCCCAAGGGCTGAGGAGTGCAGGCACATGGCATGGGACTGGGGGGCAGCTCCGCCCGTGACCCTGCTGGGATCCACTAGGCTAAGCCAGCTGGGCTCCCAAGTCGGGTGGGGACTTGGAGAACTTTTATGTCTAGCTGGAGGATTGTATACACACCAATCAGCACCCTGTGTCTAGCTCAAGGTTTGTAAACACACCAATCAGTGCTCTGTGTCTAGCTAATCTAGTGAGGACTTGGAAAACTTTTGTGTCTAGCTAAAGGATTGTAAACGCACCAATCAGCACTCTGTGCATAGCTCAGGAATTGTAAACACACCAATCAGCACCCTGTGAAACTGGACCAATCAGCTCTCTGTAAAATGGACCAATCAGCTCTCTGTAAAATGGACCAATCAGCAGGATATGGGTGGAGTCAGATAAGGGAATAAAAGCAGACTGCCAGAGCCAGCAGTGGCAACTCTCTGGGGTCCCTGTCCACACTGTGGAAGCTTTGTTCTTTTGCTCATTACAATAAATTTTACTGCTGGTCACTCTTTGGTTCCATGTCAAATTTATGAGTTATAACACTCCCTGTGAAGGTCTGCAGGTTCATTCCTGAAGCCAGCGAGACCACCAACCCACTGGGAAGAATGAACAAACTCCAGACTTGCCACCTTTAAGAGCTGTAACTAACACTCACCAAGAAAGTCTGCAGATTCACTCTTGATGTCAGCGAGACCACGAACCCACCAGAAGGAAGAAACTGCGGACACATCTGAACATCTGAAGGAACAAACTCTGGACACACAATCTTTAAGAACGGTAACGCTCACCGTGAGGGTCCGCGGCTTCATTCTTGAAGTCAGTCAGAGCAAGAACCCACCAATTCTGGACGCACTAAGATTGTCTTTATTTTTAAATAATCATTAATATAATGTTTGATTTTCTTTGGAGAAAAATATAGTCTTTCAAAATGCTTATCACCTTCTTATGATTGAACACTGCCTCTTGAAAACTGTTTTTGATTTTCCAAGTATCTCATTAAAAATAATTTATATATTTTATGTCGAAATGTTTTTACATATAATTAGGCATAAAATATTCATACTCTAAAGGTAACACTTAAAACTCACAACAAGCAAGAGTGTCAGAGGTCGTCATTCTTATCTTCCTCTACTTCTTAGTAAATACTTTCTAACCTCTTCACCCCAAGGAGGAGATTTAGAGCACGGTGCAATTCAAATTTGAACTTACGAATTTAAAATGGCTATTTAGTCTGGTAGCAACTGTTAATCAAGGACACAATTTTTATATGCCAGTGATGTCAAAGCAGACTCGCTAATATTACAGAAGCCATGCTCGAACAACAGCTGGGAGACAAGCAGTAATTGAACATACTTAAAAATCCACCCCATGTACTGAACAGATTTCAGTGTCTGCTGTGTTTAAGGTCCACTGAATTGTGAAATGGCGGTTTCATTCACACAGATGTTAATATCTCCAGGCTCTTCTCTAGCTTTGTAGCTTCTCATTTACATATCTGCAGTAAGTTTGGTATTCATGAAGTGAGATACCGCTACTTGTCACTACTCTTTGTTATAATAAAGGATGTTCAAGACAAAATACGAGCTACTTGCATTTTGCTTAATTACAGCTCATTAAGGCTTAAGAAAAAAATAATAAAGGAACATAGCAATAGGTGTTCAGTCACCAGTGCTTCATTAGCCCTTTTACTGTTTAAATGCCTGAAGCTGATGAATATAAATTACTCATATAAATGTAGTTTAAAAAGTTTTTTCTCTCTTTTTTCATCTATGTAAACAGTATCAAATAATGAAATTGATCATTTGATATTGTGAGATTCTTGAGAGTGAAATTTTATTTTTTACATGCTTAGCAGATTTTTTTATATGTAAATATTTATGCTGAGCAATTCCCAAGCTGTTTAAAAATAATTTGATCAAATAAAATGGAAGATGCATGGATTCTAAATCAGAGGTTAAAGAGACATAGCATAGCTAATTATGTCTCACATTCCAAGATAATGTTGCTTGTTCTGATGAGGTTGAACATACTAATGCCTAAATGCCAATACTTTCCACACAGCTGGTATCTTTCGATTAAATCTATTGTCTTGATGCACACAGTCAGTTATTTGCTACAATGACTCTACTTCAGGAAACTAAATACCTCTTGGCAATAAGCTGCTCAATTTTGGAATTCATCAGGATGCACTTTATTGTTTTCCGTTCACAGGACTAACAAATAGTGTTACTTTTGATTTTAGTTTTGTAGAAATATACTCTTTAAGTAAGTTTTATAGCTCACCTGGTACCCTGATTGGTCTTTCCGTTTCCTTGAGAACATTTTGCCAAAATGTTTTATATACTTTATTAAAATAATAATTCTTGCAAAAGTGATTTAGAAGTCCCTCATTTTGATATTGTCATTTAGCGTACATTTCTAGATTTGTAAATCATGCTCAGTGAGAATGGTCTTTTGTTAGGATTTGAAGAGAACATAGTAATATTTTCCCTTACACTGAGAAGTGCATAGAAAATAGAAAATTATAATATTGAAAACATTTTTTCTAGATATATCCAATTTTAATTGATCATCTGTGACTGACTCTGTGTGTGTGTATTCAGTATCATATTTGAGAACAGAACAACTACACTTTATTTCCTTCATAAAATTACCAACTTAAGAAATACTTTTATTCTATTTAATCTTTGCTATTTGTTCAAGTGGGATTTTGATGCAGGATTTTTCTTCTCAGTCACTTTGCAAGCCAGGATCCCCTGACCAGTGACGTCTTGTCCCAGCTTCACTAGGCCATGCTGGCGTGCCCCAGCTTGCCTGTGTTATAACTTGTACCCACATTCAGCAGTTCGCAAGCTCTTGTACCATGCTCAAGAAGAATGAGGATACACAGGATATTGAAGGGCGAAGAGGGTGGAGAAGAGTTTTATTGAGTGATGAAAATGGCTTTCATCAGAGAGGGTACATGGTGGGGATGGTTCCCCTATGAGAAGGTGGAAAAATTCCCCCCGGTGGCTAGGTCTGGGACCTTTTGTGGACTCAGAATGGGGAGTATGTGCTGATTGGTTTGTGAGTATGCCAAAACGGTTAAAGAAAATATACCACTCAAAGATGGGCAGGAAGTATAGAAAAACAAATTAGGAAAGGGTAGGTATAAGTAAAATAGGTGAAGGGTAGGGACAAATCAGAGGAATGCATGTCAAACAGGAAGACAAGTTCTCAATCCTGTCAGAGGATTTAACTAGTAGGTTGGCTTTCAAGCTCCAAACTGTCTTTGGCTTAGAGGTGGGGTTTCACTGTGGACCCACCTACCTGCCTAGAATTTCTCTGCCTCCTGCCTCTATCAACTTCAAATGCATATAATTGAAATATATGCATGTATTTAAAATGCATAAACTTAATGTATATAAATTATTGTATATTATACAAATGTATACAAATATATATACTTAAAAGATATGAACAAAGGCTTAAATGCACATATTTTCAAAGACGTGGCAAAATTTTCCATCTATTGGAATAATGCCGAATTAATTTATATTTAGTATTTATGCCACTTAACTACCAGTTTGTCATAGTAGGTTTCCAGCATTGGTTTACATAAAGGAGAGCATTGGAATAAAATGTATTTTTCACACAATTCAGTAGATTATTTTACGGCTGACTTACTGCAAGCTCTGCCTCCCGGGTTCATGCCATTCTCCTGCCTCAGCCTCCCCAGTAGCTGGGACTACTGTCACTCGCCACCACGCCTGGCTAATCTTTTGTATTTTTAGTAGGGATGGGGTTTCACTGTGTTAGCCAGGATGGTCTTGATCTCCTGACCTCGTGATCCGCCCGCTTCGGCCTCCCAAAGTGCTGGGATTACAGGCATGAGCCACTGTGCCTGGCCTGCTGACTTTCTAATTTTCAAGAAAATTTAAAATTATATTGCTGTTGAATAATAAGTATACATAGTACACCATGATTGTCGTGAAAATTATTCATATTTATAGTATAGCTCTCTGTATATAACAGAAACTAAATCTGAAATCGTTTAGGAAGAAAAAAAAAAGCCAGATATTTAGCAACTAAGATAAGGGTAGTAATGAGGGGGCCTCAGATTATATAATTTTTAGAAAATTCAATGTGGCCTAATTCTAGTAATTAGACCTACATTTTGTGACCAAACCCTTCTTTGAAAACCTGTTTTGGTAACTAGGCCTCTAATTTATCTGAGTTTAAATTGTGTTTTATCCAATACCGTGACTCAATATTACTTTTAATAATTGCAAAGGAGCTTAGCTAAATGGCAACATCTGAGAAAACAATTTCCAAAGTTTGCACTCATTTCAGACACCACCATCAATTTCAAGGATCCTCAGAAGCATCATCATTTCACAATAGCTAGCTACAAATTCGGGAGCCTTTATGACTACCCTCAGGTTCAATAATTCACTAGAAACGTTCACAAATCCCAGGAAAGTGTTATGTCTAATGATTACAATTTTATTATAGAAAACGTATACAAATTAGAATCAGTCTAAGGAAAAGATATGCATACGGTGAATTCTGGGAGGTTTCTATTTTTTGCTTTTTTAAGAGATGAGGTGTTGCTAATGTCACTGGAAAGGGGTCCTGATCCAGACCCCAAGAGAAGCTTCTTAGACTCATGCAAGAAAGAATTCAAGGCAAATCCATAAAGTGAAAGAAAGTTTATTAAAAAAGTAAAGGAATAAAAGAATTGCTACTCCATAGGCAGAACAGCCCTTGATTGCCCATTTTTGTGGTTATTTCTTGATTATGTACTAGACAAGCTGTGAATTATTCGTGAGTTTCGTGGGAAAGGCATGGACAATTCCAGGAACTGAGGTTTCTCCTCTTTTTAGACCTTATAGGGTAACATTTGGACATTGCCATGGCATTTGTAAACTGTTACGGTGCTAGGAGGAGTGTCTTCTAGCATGCTAGTGCATTATAATTAGCATATAACGAGCAGTGAGGACGGCCAGAGTTCACTCTCCTCGCCATCTTGGATTTGGTGGATTTTGGCTGGCTTCTTTACTGCAACCTGTTTTATCAGCAAGATCTTTATTACCTGTATCTTGTGCCAACCTCCTATTTCATCCTGTGACTTAGAATGCCTAACTTACTGAGAAAGCAGCCAAGCAGGTTTCAGCCTTATTTTACCCAGCCCCTATTCAAGATGGAGTTGCTCTTGTTCAAATGCCTCTGTCACTATGTTGTCCAGGATGGTCTCAAACTCTTGACCTCAAATAATCCTCCTGCTTCAGCTCTGCAAAAGTGCTGGGATTACATGCATAATTCACCACAGCCAGATAGTCTGGGAGGTTTCTAAATGTGAAATTTCCATCATCTTCAGGGGTGCTTTATTCTTGCAAGCATCAGTTCGTGGCAATAATAACAAAGTATAGTCACCGTGAGAATCTCACTAGAGCTTCAGCTTGAGAGTGCCTATTAAGGCTTCATGAGATAGACATGATTGACTCATTGCTTACATGATTGAACTTAATTTTCCACCCCACTCTCCAGTATGGAGGTCTCATGAGGTCCATGGCCAAATCTTCTACCCCAAGCCTGGTTTTGATGTGACCAACCCCTACCACTGAGTCATCTCGCTAGCATAAACTATTGAGGGGAACATCATGAATAATAAAGACACTGCCATCACTTAAGAAATGCAAAAGGTTTAGAACCTATCTCTCAGGAGCTGAGACAATGGCCAGACCTCTCTTTGGAAGTTAAATTCCTTAATACAAAATGAACCAATCAAGAACCCAAATCAGAACCTGATCTCCAGGTGTTAGCTCCTGATATATGCTGCTGCAGTGAACAGCAATACTAGACTTATGCAAGTCTGTCTACCCAGATCACAGACCCTTGTCCATGCCCAGCTTTTGTGTGATTGTGTTCCATTTTACACTCAGCAAAAAACAGAGGATCAACCTCATCTTTTGACAATTTAAATGAAAAAGAGGGCTAACTGGCTAGGTATATAGATAATACCTTTCGATTTCCGCTAAAAAACAAATAGAGAAACAAAAATTGACTTAAAATCCACCTAACTGACATTTATAATGGTAAATTTTTGAATTTTTTTATATATATCCAAAACGCTACATTTTCTATCTTTGTTATTATCTCATATTGGGAACATTATCCCAATAATTTAGAATTTAAAAATTCATCTTCAGTTGAGTGACCATAATTTGACAAACTGACTCATGACTTTCGGCCAGTAGACTCCTTTTTGTTATGGTAAGAGTATTATAGACCCCTGACCCATTTTCTACCATTTGAAAGTGAATTGTTTTTAAATATATATAGTCTTTACCTATGAACAATGTCTGTACTCACCAAAGGACTCAGAAATAAACGTTTACAATCACATTGATTACTATTGTTTATAAGGCAGTTGAGTTAAAAATGAAATATATACCTTATTAAATAAGCCAGGTCAAAAAAAAAAAATTGTGTCTACACCAGAGTAAGCAGTTACCCTGACATTCGCACAGTTTTGACTGTTTGTTGTCTTTGCGTGCATAGATTCTAGTTCCAAAAAGTCTTACACAGAGTAATTATATTCACAGTAGATCCTTACATTTATTTATTTATTTATTTATTTATTTATTTATTTATTTATTTTTATTTTTGAGATGCAGTTTCACTCTTGTTGCCTAGGCTGGAGTGCAGTGGCGTGATCTCAGCTCACTGCAACCTCTGCCTCCTGGTTTCAAGCAATTCTCCTGCCTCAGCCTCCTGAATAGCTGGGATTACAGGTGTGCACCACCATGCCTGGCTATTTTTATTTTTATTTTTTTTTGTTGCATTTTTAGTAGAGACAGGGTTTCACCACGTTGGCCAGGCTGGTCGCAAACTCCTGACCTCAGGTGATCCGCCTGCTTCTGCCTCTGAAAGTGCTGAGATTACAGGTGTGAGCCACTGCACTCAGCCCTTATTTATATTTAAAATAAAAGTTTTAAACGTTTTTTAGGTAGTGGGTGATGCATGTGATTTATTTTGAGAACGTTGATTATATAATTACTATCCATATAAGAATAAAATGTAAATAAATGTACATACTATGAAGCTCTGCACTCAAAGACTATGAGCAATGACTTTTTCTTAAATATTCTATCTGTAAAGACTTTTTATTATAAAATGTATGTATTACATATATACATGAATAGTCAATAAATTTGAAAGATGAAATATTAAACTTTTTAAAAATGGTTACTCTCATTTAAAAAAAATTTATTTCAGGTTCAGGGCTACATATGCAGGTTTGATATATAGGTAAACTGTGTGTCATGGAGTGTTTGTTTGTTTGTCTGTCTGTCTGATACGGAGTCTCGCTCTGTTGCCCAGGCTGGAGTGCAATGGCAGAATCTTGGCTAACGGCAACCTCCGCCTCCTGGGTTCAACCAGTTCTCCAGCTTCAGCCTCCTGAGTAGCTGAAATTACAGGCACCCACCATCATACCTGGCTAATTGTTGTATTTTTGTAGAGAGAAGGTTTCACCATGTTGGCCTGAACTCCTGACCTCAGGTGATCCGCCTGCCTCGGCCTCCAAAAGTGCTGGGAGGTGTCATGGGATTTTGGTGTACAGATAATTTCATCAGTCAGGTGATATAGCACCTAATAGGTCTTTTTATCCTCATCTCCCTCCTCCCACTCTTCACTCTCAAGAAGGCTGCCATGTCTGTTTTTCCCCTCCTTTGTGTCTATATGTTTTCATTATTTATAAATGAAAACATGCATATTTGTTTTTCCATTCCTGGGTTAATTTTTATAAGATAATGGTCTTCAGCTCCACACATGTTGCTGCAAAGGACATGAATTTGTTCCTTTTTGTGGCTGCATAGTATTCCATGGTGTATTTGCACCACATTTTCTTTATTCAGTCTATCATTGATGGGTATTTAGGTTGATCCCATGTCTTTGCTATTGTGAATAGTGCTGCAGCGAACAAATGCATGCATATGTCTTTATGACAGAAAAAAATATATTCCTTTGGATATATATCAATAATGGGATTGTCAGATCAAATGGTAATTCTGTTTTAAGTTGTTTGAGAAATCACCACACTGCCTTCCACAATGGCTTAACTCATTTGCAATCCCACCAGCACTGTATAAGTGTTCTCTTTTCTCCACAGTCTTGTTAGCATCTGTTATTTTTTGACTTTTTAATGATAGC
This sequence comes from Papio anubis, assembly GCF_008728515.1. Taxonomy (NCBI): domain Eukaryota; kingdom Metazoa; phylum Chordata; class Mammalia; order Primates; family Cercopithecidae; genus Papio; species Papio anubis. The sequence continues at coordinate 41,383,344 of NC_044990.1, forward strand.
CATTCTGACTTTTGTGTGATAATGTCTCATTGTTGTTTGGTTTTTCATTTCTATGATTACTGATGTTAAGCATTTATTTTCATACGTTTGTTGGCTGCATGTATGTCTTCTTTTGAAAAACATCTGTACTTTGGGAGGCCGAGGCGGGTGGATCACGAGGTCAGGAGATCGAGACCATCCTGGCTAACATGGTGAAACCCCGTCTCTACTGAAAATACAAAAAACTAGCCGGGCGTGGTGGCGGGCGCCTGTAGTCTCAGCTACTTGGGAGGCTGAGGCGGGAGAATGGCGTGAACCCGGGAGGCGGAGCTTGCAGTGAGCCGAGATCAGGCCACTGCACTCCAGCCTGGGAGCACAGCGAGACTCCGTCTCAAAAAAAAAAAAAAAAAAAAAAAAAAAGAAAAACATCTGTTCATGTCCTTTGCCCACTTTTTAATACGGTTGCTTGTTATTTTGCTTGTAAATTTGTTTAAGTTTCTTATAGATTCTGGATATTAGAACTTTGTCAGATGCATACTTTGCAAAAATTTTCTCCCATTCTATAGGTTGTCTATTTACTCTAGTGATAGTTTATTTTGCTGTGCAGAAGTTCTTTAGTTTAATTAAATCCAATTTGTCATTTTTTAAAATTTTAATGGCTTTTGGCATCTTTGTTATGAAATCTTTGCCAACTCGTTTTTCCAGAACGTTATTTCTTAGGTTATCTTCCTAAGATATTTTTTGGTTTTAAACTTAAGCCTTTAATCCATCTTGGTTGACTTTGTGTATGTTGTAAGGAAGGAGTCCAGTTTCAATCATCTGCGTATGTCTAGCCAGTTATTCCAGGACCATTTATTGAATAGGGAGTCCTTTCCCCGTTGCTTGTTTTCATCAGCTTTGTTGAAGGTCAGGTGGTTGTAGGTGTGTGGCATTATTTCTTGGCTCTCAATTCTGTTCCATTGGTCTATGTGTCATGGTATCATGATGTCAGGTATCATGATGCCTCCAGCTTTGTTCTTTTTGCTCAGGATTGCTTTGGCTATTCAAGCTCTTTTTTGATTCCATATGAATTTTAAAATAGTTTTTCTTAATTCTGTGAAGAATGTTATTGGTAATTTGATTGAAATAGCATTAAATCTGTAAATTGCTCTGGGTATAATGGCCATTTAAATTATATTGATTCTTTCTATCCATGAGTATCAAATATTTTTCCATTTACTTGTATCATATCTGATTTCTCTGAGCAGTGGCTTATAATATTTTCAATCTTTGGTTAGCTATGTTCCTAGACATTTTCTTTTTGTGGCACTTATGAATAGGATTGAGTTCCTGATTTGTCTCTTGGTTTGGATGTTGTAGGTATATAGAAATGCTACTGATTTTTATGTTTATTTTGTACCCTGAAAATTTGCTGAAGTTGTTTATGAGATCAAAGAGCATTTGAACAGAGGCTATGGGGGTTTTCTAGAAGTTATACCAACCACATCTCAGACCACAGCACTACAAAAATAAAAATCAATACTAAGAAAATTCTTCAAAAACATTCAATTGCATGGAAATTCAACAATCTGATCCTGAATGAGTTTTGGGTAGATAATTAAATTAAGTCAAAAATCAAGGAATTCTTTGAAGCTAAATGTAACAAAGATACAACATATCACAATATCCAGGACACCCCTAAGACAATGTTAAGATGGTCGTTTGTAGCACTAAATGCCCACATCAAAAAGTTATAAAGATCTCAAATTAACAACCTAGCATCACAACTAGAACAGCTAGAGAAGCAAAAACAAACCAAACCCAAAGTCAGAAGAAGACAACAAGTAACTATAATCAGAGCTGAACTGAAGAAAATTGAGACACAAAAATCACTCAAAAGATCAGTGAATCCGGGAGTTTGTCCTTTGAAAAAATTAATAAGATAGACTGCTAGCTAGACTAATAAAGAAAAAAAGAGAGAGAAGATCCAAATAAACATAATTAGAAATGACAAAGGGTATATTAGCAGTGACCCCACAGAAATAGAAAAACATTATCAAAGATTATCAAAGACTCCTATGCACACTTATATGCACACAAACTAGAAAATCTGGAAGAAATGCCAAAATCCTGGATACAAATAAACTGAACCAGAAAGAAATTGGATACCTGAACTTGAGTCAATAATGAGTTCCAAAATTGAATCAGTAATAAAAAGCCTATCAACCAAAAAAAGCCCAGAACTAAATTAATTCCCAGCCAAATTCTACCAAATGCATAAAATAGAGTAGATACCAGTCCTACTGAAACTATTCCAAAAACCTGAGGAGGAGGGACTTCTTCCTCAATTCATTCTATGAGGCCAGCATCATCCAGATACCAAAACACAGCAGGCAGACAACAAATAAAGAAAACTTCAGGTCAATATCCTTGATAAACATAGATGTAACAATCCTCAAGAAATAACTAGCAAACTGAATCCAGCAGCACATCAAAAAGCTAATCCACTATGACCAAGTAGGTCTTATCCCTGGGATGCAAGGTTGGTTCAGCTTACACAAATCAGCAAATGTGATTCATCACATAAACAGAAGTAATTCCAAAACCATGTGATTATCTCAATAGATGCAGAAAAGATTTCAATAAAATTCAACATCCCTTCATGTTAAAAACCCTTAATTAATGAGGCATTGAAGAAACATACTCCAAAATGATAAGAGTCATCTATGGCAAACCCACAGCCAACTTCATGCTGAACAGACAAAAGCCGGAAGCATTCCTCTTGGGAACTGGCACAAGACAAGGATGCCCTCCCTCACCATATCTATTCAACATAATATTGGAAGTCCTGATCAGATCAATCAAGTAAAAGAAATAAAAGGCACCTAAATAGGAAGATAGGAAGTCAAACTATTCATGTTTGCAGATGACATGATTCTATATCTAGAAAAGTTTTGAGACAGAGGATTATGAAATATGAAGCATCTATAGCCTGCATAGAGTTTGAAAATAACAGAAAAAGATGCAACCTTCTGATCAAATTCAGATGGGAAAGCAAATAGGGATAGTTCAAATTAAATTTGCCTGTGAATAATAGAATAGTCCTCATGGAAACAGCAAGACGAAGTTTGCAAACATAGTCACCAATTGTTACTAGTCCATTTGCATTTTAATAAATATTTTATGGTGTTAACATTTTTACATATTTGGTCAATCTCCCAAGATGTTAATAAAAGAGAAAACAATACCATTCATTACAAAAATAAGATGAATGTATGTAAAAAGTCAATGTTCTATTATGAAAGTGAAAATAAGATTTTTTTAAAATAAATGAAAATGTTACAATTAGATTGAACTGTCAAAATTGCATAATGGCTAGTTTTAGATTCATTTAATTTTAAATTACTTGTAGTTGGAAAATAAGACAACATAGAATGATAAGTATTATATTATCAAATGCAGCTATTTTTAAAAATCTTAAATATTTGACCAAAACTCTTCCCAACATTTTATATTTTCATATTTTGTTATTTATTTATTTACTTGAGACAGTTTCGCTTGTTGCCCAGGCTGGATTGCAGTGGGATGATCTTGGCTCACTGCAACCTGTGCCTCCTCGGTTCAAGTGATTCTCCTGCCTCAGCCTCCCTAGTAGCTGGGATCACAGGTACCCACCACCATGTCCAGCTAATTTTTGTTTTTTTAGTAGATACAGGGTTTCACCATGTTGTCTAGGCTGGTCTCAAACTCCTGCCCTCAGGTAATCTGCCCGCCTTGGCCTCCCAAATTTCTGAGATTACAGGTGAGAGTCACCGTGCCCATCCATATCTTGTTATTTTTATAAGAATATATTTATCTAATTATATAACTTTGTATATTTTATCATACAAGTCTTCAGAAAGATATACATTGACATTCTAATTAATAATTTTTGCTCAGTATTGCCCATCTATTCCCTTGGCCTCCTCCATCATTCCTGAAGAGGTAGATGAGGAAGAAAGAATGTAGAAGTGGTCACCTCTTCTGGGACACAGATTGAATTTCACTTGCTTCCCATGCTCTTCTAAATAATCTATAGAGATTTAGTTTTCTAAATCCTCACAGTTCATTAAACAAACACTGTTGCCCTCAAAATTACTTCTGCTCAAAAACAAATTTTTTTCTACTCTTATGAACCACATGCTCCCCTTGTCCTATAACACTGGAATTTCTTGAATTTTTCTTTAATAATAAAGCAATGCCATTTTTGAGCAATATGGAAGAATAGAAGGTAATCTGCCAGAAGTTTCTCATGAAAACAAAAGTTCTGCAATCATCCACAGACAAAACTGTCTGTGGGAGCCTTGAACTTCAGGTAGGAGGTTGTGAAACCCCAGTGAAGCCCAAGACCTAGAAAGATCATTTTGAGACTGCAAAACCACATCCCATGTGGCAGGTTCACTGATCGTGTTCTTAGTTTCAGACCCAGAAAGTGTTCCTTTCCCTGACAGGTGAGGCTACAGATATCTTTAGCCTTTATCCTACTTCCAAAACCATCTATCCAGAGGTCTAGGAGAAATCTCTCACACTAGCATTTTAGAGTACAGGCCTGTCTGTACTCTGATATCAGTCTCAGCTATGGACCTCAAAGTTATTTAGCAACTTAGCTCCAACCTCCTTCTGCTGTAGTTCCAGCTTAGTGCTCCTTGCACAAGGACCCAGAGGGAGACTCACCAATTTGTGCCACCACTAACAGACTTACCAGCCTCTGTCTCACTGCAGATCCTGAAGGGGCCCTGTCTCAGCCATAGCCCCTCTTTTCCACTGCTCCAGAGTTGTCCTACTTTACAGAAAACTCCTGGGAGACACTCCCCAACATGCTTTCTGAACTTTATCCCACAGAAGTTTTTGAAAGGGGACTGAATCTCAGTTCTAGCCCTTCTAAGCTTTCATCTGTGAGCAATCCTGCTTGCAGAGAGAACTCGTAACATTCTTACCCAATGGTGTCACCAGGTCAAGCTTGTCAACATCATTTCCACAGCAGATACTGAATTAGCCATGAAGCTCAGTTATAGTCCCTCTCAGCTGTGGTCTGGGGGCAATTATTGCCCTACCAGGTCTCCATGGGAAGATGTGCTCATCTAAGTCCTTGTAGTAGCCTTGATAATCTCTTTCCTACAGCTAATCCTTAAACATCCCTGTATCCTGATCCTAGCCCCTCTTGTCTATGGGCACAGAGCAGTTTTGCTTGCCTGGGGACTTGGAAGGAGGTACATTCAACAGTACCCCTACAGGCTGATGCACTGACCCTGGTTCCACTGAGGATCTTGAAGAGCCCTGTAGATTGTCTCCAGGCCTTCTTAACTGTCGTCTGAGAACCAGCCTGTTCACCCAGAACCCCACCTGAAAATACATATATTTGTGAACTGGATACAGGTCTGAAGATCTTGTTCTTGACTGGGGACCTAAAACAACCAGAGTCTTAGATCCAGCACATTGCACCATGGACTAAAGCAGACCAGCCAACCTAGCAGTCCATCTAGTGATCCCATGGGAGCCCTCCCAGAGACCCAGAAGAAGCCACACATGTCAGTATACCTGATAACAAATTGGCTGATCTGAGAACCCTAAAGTGTACCCTTATCCCAGTACCAGCCCAATAGAATGAAATCCTGGAGACAGTCCAGGGCACTCAGGGACAAAATCAGACTTACAAGCCCTGGAAATAGGCCACTAACTATGGTATCCACTGTAGACTCAGCATCAACCATGTGAACTGACCCCAGTCCCATTCAACTACAATCCTAGAGGCAACCGTATCAGCCTGGAGAGCTAACTTTTCAAAATCAATCTTAAGAACTGAGAGTAAAGTTGACTTCTTCAAATGCACAGTCATCAACACAAGGCCAGATGTATACCAAAAAATTGGGCAAACGTGACACAACCAAGGGAACTAATAAAGTTCCAATAACCACCCCCAAAGGAAGTAGAGATATGTAAATTGTCTGAAAAATAATCCAAAATAATAACTATTTTAAAGAAATTCAGTGAGATGCAAGGAAATACAGACAGACAACTAAATGAAATTTTAAAAAAAATACATGAACAAAAAGAGAAGTTTGGTAAATAAATAGAAAGCATAAAATAAAGCAAACAGAAATCCTGGGGCTGAAGAATACAATGACAGAAATAAAAAAATCAACAGAGAGCTTCAATTGAAGAGCAGGCATACAAAAGAAAGAGCTAGCAAACTCAAAGATAGGTCATTTTAAAGTAACCAATTAGGAGAATAAAAAGAAAAAGAAAATATTTAAAAGAGTAAAGAAAACATAAAGAAACTATGGAATACTACTAGACATACAAATACAAGAATTGTGGGAGTACTAGAAGGAGAAGAGACAAAAGAACAAATAGCTTTTTTTTTTTTTTTTTCCTTAAATGATGTCTAAAAATTTCCTAAATCTTTGGGGGAATATGAACATACAGACTCAGGAAGTTCAAAGGATCCCAAACATGATTAATTCAAAAAAGAATCCTCCTAGACACATTGTGATCAAATTGACAAAATTCAGAGACAAAGAGAGAATCTTAAAAGCAGCAAGAGAGAAAAAACTTGTTATATATAAAGGATCTCTCAGAAAACTATCAGTGGACTTCCTAACAGAAACCTTGCAAGCCAGGAAAGAGTGAAGTTACATACCCAAAGTTCTAAAACAAATAGTTGCCAACCAAATAGACTGTGCACAGCAAATATGTCCTTTGGAAATGAAAGACAAAAACACTCCAGAACAACAACAAAATGTGAAGGGAATTCATCACCACCAGGCTTGTCTTACAAGAAATGCTGAAGGAAGTTCCTCAAACTGAAAGAGAACAACACTAATGATTAACACAAAAACATCTGAAAAGATAAAACTCACAGGTAAAAGTAAGCACACAGTCAATTGAGACTACTCTAATAATGTGATGGTGGTGTTTAAAGCACTGCTATCTTTAATATGGAGGTTAAAAGACAAAACTATTAAAATAGTAATAGTGACCAGGTGCAGTGGCTCATGCCTATGATCCCAGCACTTTGGGAGGCCAGGGCAGGTGGATCATCTGAGGTCAGGAATTCAAGACCAACCTGGTCAACATGGTGAAACACCGTCTCTACTAAAAATACAAAAATTAGTTGGGCATGGTGATATATGCCTGTAATTCCAGCTACTCGGGAGACTGAGGCAGGATAATTGCTTGAACCTGGGAGGCGGAGGTTGCAGTGAGAGAAGATCGTGCCATTGCACTCGAACCTGGACGACAGAGCAAGACTCTGTCTCAAAATAATAATAATAATAATGATAGGTACAATAATTTGTTAAAGGGTATGGTATGTAAAGACATGTAAATGGTAACATCAAAAATGCAAAATGTGGGGAGAAGAAGTGAAGTACAACTGTCAGAATTTATTTTTATGTTTTCTGCTCTATGTATTTTAGTTTAGAAAAACCTTACCCAATTATATGAAATAATATAAATTAAATATTAATTTTAGTCTTGAATCGGTTATATTAATTTAAATAACTTTGTAATTTATTTGCTTTTTAAATTAGCTAATTTATTAAAATCAACACTTTATATTATAATAGAGTTCATAAATATGAGGCTTTCTGTTCCATGTATCTATATGTGTTTTGGTATTGATGACATTCTATTTCAGTTACTGTTGTTCTATTGTATAATTTTACACAGAAAAGGACATATATCATCAACTACTCTTTTTTCACAATTATTTTTCTGGATATTCTGTGAAACTGCTTTTCCAGATGAACTTTATCAAAAACATATGATGTTTCTCTACCAAATTGTATTTGTCCACAAATGAGAATTAAATTTAATGTGTATATTCATACAGTAAAGACCATCATGTTTCCATTAGGTTTTTTTCAGGGTACTATAAAATGTTTATAATTTTAAAAATGTTCTTTATTTTTAATTTATAAAGTTTTGTTTCTAATCACTTTAGTCTTGCACAGTTATTTTTACATTTATACCTATGCATTTTCTTCTCTAATATATTGTATCTAGTTATTTTTGGAGTAAACAAAGATAAATTATTGTGTGCACTTTTTTCTTTTTCTGGCCTTTTTAGTTGACATTTCCATACATACAGTTTTATATTGTACTCTGGTGGTAAGTTGATTTTTCCCAAAAATATTTTTAAGCCTTTCCAGATAGCTCACATGTTTTTCTTGTGGATATTAAAGTATTTTGGAAACTCTCAAGCACTTTAATATTTGGGATAGTATCAGGATATATTATCATGATTATGTCTTTTAAGATATACAGTCCAGAAAGCAGAATGATAGGTTTGTTGAGTAACAAATACTAAAATTTTATACATTTCTGACTTAGTTTCGATGCCTGTATATGAATGTACTACCTTAAAATACATTTCTGTTTGAAATTGTTCACTAGTTTTCCATAGGATACATGACAAAAACTAAGCTCTTCATTATGTGTGGTAGACTGTCTCACTATTAGCCTATTCCAATTTGCTTCCTGCAGTGCCTCTCCCTAAAAATACTTCCCTTGTCCATTAATTACAGAGTTAATTCTGTGACTGGCCCAATAAAATATGAGAAGAAATGATATATGATACTTTAGAATAAAAGCTTTAGAAGTCAATTTCTATCAATTTCCTTCTTCAAGAACCACCAGCAATGCCCCAGATAAAGGCTATTTCATTACCTGGGACCTGAAATTAAGGGACAGAGCTACATCTGACACACTAGAGATATATGTCACATGAGTGAAAATTTAGTATTGTGTAAGCTACAAAATCCTAATATTGTTTGTTTTTGCAGCATAAATTCGCTGATCCTGAGATATCTAATTTTGGTCATGATATGTTACTTAACTACCTCTCCAACCACTACGATATATCATCATTAATTCTCTCCACATTGTCAGTCAATACTATGTAACTCAAACCATACAAAATAATACAGCCAGTGAAATCATTTTGAAAGGGTGAGTTTGATTGTTTTGTACCTCTAATTAAAATAAGTCCAAAATGTTCAGTCAATCTTAGGTTACAGTATCTCTCATGGTGTATTCTTCACTAATCTTTGACTACTTTCCCCCAGGTTCTTCTGTTCCAAGAACAATGGTCTTCTTACTTCCTTGATGGCTCACAACATGCTCCTTTCTACTGCAGGAACATTGTATAACTCCCCACCTCTATTTGACATACTTCTACTCTACTTTCAGAACTCAGCTGAACTCTCACTTCTCAAGAGAGCTCTCAAACTTCCTGAACAGAGTAAGAGATTTGTCTCTTCTGAAGTCACAAACCTTGATAATAAAATTAATGGAATGATATGACTATGTACTCAGTAAAATTAATGGAATGATATGACTATGTACTCAAATTGAAAATATCAATTACCATCTTTATCTATATTATTAGTAACACATTTTTGTTTGCATGGGCTCAAAAAATATTGGGTTCCAATTATATATCACATAATATGCAGAAGATTTTGCATCTATGGATTGAAGATATGAGGTCAATGGATTTCAGGAACGTTTTTCACTGAATGTCAGTTAGCAATCAGAGCTAGAATTCAGATTTTTCTATGTCAAAATCATTTTTCTAGTATATATGTTTGAAAGAACCAAACAGAGCTCATTTTATAGATAAGATTATTGTAATTTTCTCATTAAAAATCAAAGAAAAATAATAAAATTTAATTATTCTTATTCTATTGCTTACTGAATTACTTAGATCTTAAAATTAAATATCTTCATATTTTTTCCCTTTTTCTTCTTTTTTTTTTGTTTTGAATCTTTGAATCTTTGAATTGATGATATTTTATGCCAATCCTGGTAGTAATTAACACGTGATGCATGTCTTATAATTTAGAATAAATCATTAGACTAGATAGTCCCAATGTTTCTAAGTGAGATGGTTTCTAACTAGATCTACTACTCTGCCCTTACTTTCATTCTTCTGAAGATTTCTTGCAATCCAAAACTTTCAACAATCTGTAGATGTATCATAATATTTCAAATTATATATAATGCAATTAAAATGAACTAGAAGCCTAAAAGAGATGTCCCTGTATCATCTTTGCATAGAGTTTAGTCTTGACATTTTAATAATTATTTTACATAATTAAAAAATAAGATCGGGCCGGGCGCGGTGGCTCAAGCCTGTAATCCCAGCACTTTGGGAGGCCGAGACGGGTGGATCACGAGGTCAGAAGATCGAGACCATCCTGGCAAACACGGTGAAACCCCGTCTCTACTAAAAAAAAAAAAAAAAAAAAAAAAAATACAAAAAACTAGCCGGGCGAGATGGCGGGCGCCTGTAGTCCCAGTTACTTGGGAGGCTGAGGCAGGAGAATGGCGTAAACCCGGGAGGCGGAGCTTGCAGTGAGCTGAGATCCGGCCACTGCACTCCAGCCCGGGCGACAGAGCGAGACTCCGTCTCAAAAAAAAAAAAAAAAGAAAAAAAAAAAAAAATAATAAGATCAGCTCATTTGTTTAAACAATTCAGTTGAAGATGTAGCAGGTCAACTAATATAAGGCAGTCTTTCACACTGATTTCACTAGCTAACTGTCATTTTACAGTTATTTTTAACAATTTAAATGATAACTTTTTAATGACAGTACTTAGTATACTTTTCCTTCAGGGATCAGACATGAGCATAGATAGTTTTTGCAGATATGTGGGGAAACACAAATAGGCCCAAAGACATACTGGACATTAAATAAAAAGACTGTGAAAATAGTTATGTTCTTATACTCAAGCCTGTAGGCTCTATTAAAGCAGACATTTTTGTCTGTTTTTATTTATTTCCTTTTTATTTTTTAAAATTACAAATTGACAAATTATAGTTGTACGTATTTATGGGGTACAAAGTGATAGTATGATATGTGAATTCAATGTAAAATAATTAAATCAAGTTAACTAACATGTCTATCACTTCAAATAGTTATTTATGTGGTAAGAGTATTTGAAATTCACTCTCTTGGTAATGTTGAAATGTAAAATACGTTGTTTTTACTATATTCACCGTGTTGTGCAAATCTTTCTTTGTGTCCCTTGACAATTATCTTCTTATTCTTCCTCCACAATCCATCCTCCCACACTTGCAGCCTTTGGTAACAACCATTCTACTCTGTGCTTCTTTGAATTTGATTGTTTTGGATTCCACATATGTGTGAGAACATAGATCATTTGTCTTCCTATGTTTGCCTTATTACACTTAGTGGAATGTTTTCCGATTCCATCGATATTGTCAAAAATGACAAAATTTATTTCTTTTTTAGGATGTATAGTAGTATTCTCTTGTGTATATATACCATATTTTCTTTATGCATACATTTGTTGATGGACACTGGGGTTGTTTTCATAACCTGGCTATTTGGACTATTACTGCAATGAACATGGGAGTGCAGATATTTCTTGGACATACTGATTTCAAAGGTTCAGGAAGATACTCAGAATTAGGATTGCTGGATCATATGGTAATTATATGTAAAGTAAAACTAAAATAGTTTTCAAAAATGGCTGTACTAATTTACATTTCCCCCAACAGGGTACATAGATTACCTTGTTTTCAAATGTCATCAATGAATACCCAGGGCCTAGCATCATACTTTGCATATGGTAGTGACTCAGTAAATACTTATTTAATAACAAAGACAATAAATAATTTGTAAAATCTAGTATCTTGACTTGTCCCATAAACTGAAATTTTACAGAGAATCCATTATATTTTATGTGATATCCAGTTGATATATGAATAAAAATATCATAAATATGAATATATTATATATATGCATATTCCTACATATGTACATGAATGCACATATACATATGAATAGCACCTAAACTATATACAGAGGATTTTTATATGTTGAAGGATTTATTTATAAACAATTCTAATTTTTAATAATCTATATTAAAATGTTCTCTGTTTCTTAGAATGATTTGTTTCAATATAAGCACTTTTTATTGCTTAGAAAAATATTCATAAATAGTTTTTTGTTATTATTTTCCCTTAAAATTTGTCTTTCTAGTAATTCCTGAAGAATTGGCATGATAAATTAGGTATCAGTATGAAGGCAAAAAGACACCTGAAATATATTTTTATTATGATTTCTATGATTATTATACATTTTGAAAAATAATGACTTTAAAAAGTTATTTACTTCTATTATGTTGGGTCATTTTTGGGTATGATTCTTCCTGCTCAGGAATATCAACAACAATACACCATACATATTTCATAGTTATTATAAACAGTCTATTTCTATTATAATGTACTTTATCCTGTATAGTAATACAGGGGGAGGGAGATCAGAATGAATGAAACCCATAAATGAATGTCAAAACTTTTTTTTTCTTCTCCTTTATCTCCTAACACGTTCTCAATTAAAATATGAAGCAATTATCAAACATAGATTTAAAATGATAGGAAGTATGCTAAATTATTTCGTTTTAGATAATAAAGGCAAATATTAGCTTTGAATTACTGATTAAGTGGAAATGATTATTTTATCTTAATTGAGTTTTAAGAAAAGTGAGAACATTTATTGCTGCCTTGAATATGGATACACATACATGCACATGCGTGTGCACACACACACTTTCAGTAAAATATTTTCTTCTTTCACCTAAAATCTTGATTGCATTAACTTATTTAAAATTTTTAAATTGCAATAGCTCTGCTTTTGGCCATTATATACAGATGACTTGGATTTCTGCTGTAGGAGTAAAGATAAAAGAAACTCAAACACATCTGAGATATGGCTATATAGAATTTATTATATAGTAACAATGCAAAAATGGTATGTGTGTAATAATTAAGACTATTGAACATTATACAGATATGCACAATCATGATTTCTTGCATTTATTTTCTAAGCAAAGCATTTTCTCAATTTCTATAAATCACTGTGAAGTAGTTTACCTTCTAAAGGGTAACAGAGACCATCACATACTGAAGTGGCAGTACAAAACTTATGAAAATATATGATGCAGAAAAAAATTAGCTTATGCTAATATTTAAATATCACAGAAACTCTTTCTGGAAATTAGAGGTTTAAATTGTTATTTTTTAATTTATTTTTATTTCATCATAATAGCCTTACTTTCTGTTTGTAAGTAACTAAGACATTTTATGTTATTACTTTGATAGCAGCATAGTGAGTTCCAATGTAAAGCTTCATTTGTCTATCATCCTGTATTCCAATGCACCACTTCCCTGTAATCACTTCACTATATTGGTGCCAGTTTCTCCATCTCTGTGTATAAACAGATGGAAACCACCATGGGAAATATGCCTCCAACTTTAAACAAAGCTGTTTATTTATATTAAAAAGTTACAATATATTCCGCTTGCATTTGGAAGCCCATAGTATTGTAGAAATATTTTGATAAAAGAAAATGATATCTCAAAATCATTTTAAACATTTTTAATGATGCAGCAAAGACAGTATCACCAAGTAACCAAAATTTTCACAGCACTATCTTCTTTTCCCGTTTGCTAAATATTTAGCTAGATAAAAATCTGGAAAGCCTCCCTGAAGGAAATGCACTCCTAATTCCATAAGTCATAATTTCTAATTCATTTATTCCTCCAAAATCATGTATTGGGACCATACCATATTTTGTTCTGTAGTACATTCTGGTTCATGAAAAGTAAATTTAGTAACACAGCCATAGAGCAGCGTGATTGAGTTTCCCCCAAAAGCAGACGCTGAGACAGGAATGTAAAATTATATAGGCTATTTTGCAGTTGCATGAAATATAGCTAGCGTGGCAGGGAATTGGGAAGTGATACTGGTAAAGGAGGTGGGTAAAAAATAAATTATTATTAAGCCAGTTACCGTTGTGGGAAAGTGGAGCTAAATCCCCTATGGAAATTCTAGGAAATGCTGCAAAACACCCTTGCAGTGTGAGGGACCAGGGTATTTAGGTTGAAGCTACTTGGGTGGGTTGGGAACTACAGAGCTGAGAGGGTGAAGGGTGAAGGAAGAGCTTGGGTAGAGGGTGGGAGTTGTAATTCACAGGCACATTTGCCTTTCTGGCCTCTAGACAAAGCAGCCATCTACTGTTCTAAAAAGAAGGTAGAGAGACAGATGCAGACACTAGTCATTCAAAGTGAGCTGCAGGGATACTACTAGGGCATAGTTATGTTCTTCTACAGATTGAATAGTGTCTTTAATATATGTGTTTATATTCGAAGTGCTATCCTGGGTAATGAAAAAGAATCTAAAGAATGGAGAACATTAATCTGAGAGTTAAGGCTTTAAACTCTGATTCCACATTGATGACTATAATGGGCTTTGGTGTTCTTATTTGTATGTAATCTCTGTTTCTGAGATACTATTAATCTTGATCCACAGACATATTTAATAATGGAATACAGAGAGGATTTATGTGCCTTAAAGCCTGTACTATGAAAACTTGAGTTCCCTTTACACCTTTGCCAAGTCATTTTTTGATCATCCAAGTGGTGTTTCACAACTTTGCATACTCTACTTTCCTTTTCAGCTTCATTCCACCAGGACGATGTCTTGTATTATACAAGTTTGCAAATCTACTACCAGTGAACACTGAAAAAATGATAATGCTGCTGACTCCCTTGCTATTGCACTTGAACAGCCTTTGCAAAGTCATTGAAGGCTTACATTAATAATACAACCATGGTTTAAATAATAAGAATCAGATTTTCAAAGTCCCAATATTTCCTTTTAACTCTTCTTGCAGGCCTCTTGCCTCACTATATGAGTGCATGGAAGCTAGGTGAGAAGGTAACTATGTGAGACATAATGTTTTATTAAACACATCTTAACCATTCTTTCTTTTCTTGAAAGATGTGTGCTGGTTTCTTGAAGAATGAAGTCTGACTTATCTTAAAGCCTCTGACTCAGGTTTCCTGATCTGTCAAAATAGTCATTCAGTAACACTCAAACATTCTGCAATCCCAGTATCAACAAAGTTCAATCAGCTTGCCCTGACTGTGCTGTGACACTGACATTCTATGACTCTCTAGATGTTTCTGACCCTGTTGTACTATGCCAGGAGATGTGTGCTGGCCTGTGTGCAATAGACTGTGGTCTTGTGTTTTAGCTAGGAAGAGTAGATATGGGATATTGAAGGAACTATTACTCCCTAGGCTAAAGATGTTTCCGTGATACATCTCCCATATATATTTACATATGTGCATGTACATACACATATACATTTATCAGGCTAAATAAACATGAGCAACAATAAAGTAAATTAATCTTCGTTAGTCTCTGGTATAAAGGTATTATGTTTCTTAAACATCAAAACCAAAATGATGCCTGCATCAGTTTAATATTTAATAATCGTTCAGAAAGAAAAAGTGGAGAATATCCTTTTATAAGTTTCCTGACAGCAATTTATCATTATTGAAACAGAATCTCTTTTGTTCATGAATTTTGAACATGTATAAATAGTGTGTGTCCTTATGTTCTCCTTCAACTAAGATGGCATTATTGACCTCCCACATTTCATATCCATCATAAGATGAAAGCCCATTAGCTAAGTTCACATCAGAATTTGTCCTCATCAATGAAAGTTTGTCACAAATGATTCCCTGTTGTTCCTTGTAAGAGTGTGAAGGAGTCATGTGGAGAAATTTGTTGAATATACTGAAAGTAATAGCACGTTGTTGTGATAAAATCATTAGCATTGCCACTACTTCAGGAACGTTTTCATGTCACCTCTAAAGTAGAACACGCAGATACAAAATATCCACAGTTATCTCATACTCAGAAATGTATTCCCTTTTGTGCACAGGAGAGCATCACAAGTGAATTTTTGTTTCTGACAAAGAAGATTAATTATTCACTGTTAATTTATTTTCCCCGTATTTCCTCTTATTTATTGACCATATTTACCCTAAATAAGAGATCACAGGTTCAATTGTACTGAACCAGCAAGAGTTGCTTCCAAAAAAGAAAGTTTATATTCTCTGTTGAGTATTGAAGTTTATTTTAATATCAGAAAAACAGGCAAAAGGGTAGTTGACAAATGGAAGCTGGAGTTTTGGAGGGTAAGATCCCAGTACCATTTAATTTGATTCTGTATAGAACCAAGCACAATGCCAAGTATAATGCTTTCTGATAGATTTTGATTAGCTGTGCTTGGCTAGCTTCTCTTTACATTACTTTAGTTCACACTCATTTTAAAGACTAGATGGAATTTCTCCATAGCAGTGGTACATCAATTTGGGGTAAGAAGTAATCAGGCTCAGCTGCTATTTTCCTTGCTTACTCACATACAAAATAACTTGCTTTCCCCTGCTGTTTCACCAGAATTATTGAAATATTTTCTCCCTATTGCCAACTGGATCAGTTTCTGTGACTTCCTTCTATTTTGATCCTAAATATCATTTCAAAAATAAATGCATTATTCCTTAGAATACAAAGTAAGACTGGAAGTCACCTTGGATTCACCAGTGTTTCTCTTCTCTTTATTGTAAAACTTACCTAAACAAATCTTTTATGAGAGTCTTTTTCCTAATGACCTTAAGGAAAGAATATTCTACAACCTTTTAACGTCCTCTCCTCTATTTAACATGCTGCAATATTGATGTGTTTAACCTGTTTCTGGAGATTAGGCTTATCTCATCCTATTTTATTTTAACTCAGTGAAGATAGGAAAATATGTCTATGACTTTTTTTAAAACCAATCTTGTGTGTTTCATTAATGTTTATATAACTTCTAAATAGGTAAAATTTAGCTTACACATTTTTTTCTTTTCTTATTTAATTATTGTTCTACCTCTCAGAAAGCAACTAAAATAGCTACTTTTGAGTATCAAGAAAACAGAAACATTATATTCAACTTAATAAAGCTAAGTAAAAATTATATGTCTGAAGTTAAGATCAAAAGGAAATTTAAATAATATCAACCATTAGTTGGAAGAATAACAGCAAAATTTTCTATATTTGATATACACACGTTTTCTTATTTTCTCAAGGTAAAAGACACATGGGGAGAAATAATTTGTCTCAAAAAAGTAATTCATCTTCATCTTAATACATAAGGCAATTTTTACTTCAATTTCTACTTCACAGTTAGCACTTATATAGAAGTCCACAATGAGAATCTGCCTTAGTGAAGGAGTTCCTCGGCTCTTCCCAATTTGTTCGTTTGTTTCTCTTCAATTCTCAGTTCTCTAACTACTCATATGGTCACTTACCCTCACAGTTGTCATAGATATTTATTTTCAAATGGACCCATTATCTTTCCTTGCCTCTGCAATGCATATTTGTCTTTATTTGCTTTGCATTCTTCCCCAGGAAGTGTCATTTTTAAATCCATGTATGATATACAGTAACTAAGCATTTCCAAACTCATACTTGGTTTTAAGGTGTACCAACAAATGTTATAATACACTAAGAACAAGGTGATGTCTTACTGTCACACCAAAGTTTTGAGATGGATGCCACAGACATAGACACAGTACAGAATGTGGTAATTATGTGGAAAATAATTATGATCAACTTATATATAACCAGGCAATGAATATTGTGTATACATATGACATATTAAAAAGCACTTATTGTTGCTGTTGTTTCTGTAGTGGTTAATTTTATACCTTAAGCTGTCATGGGCTTTCCTTGGTGGCAAAATTGAGGATGTTGTGGTCACATGGAGTTACCAATTAGTGCATCACTGCATCCATCTATTTTAATTAATTGGGCTCTGCAAAAGGTTTAGTTTGCAAAACAGAACTCTGCTACTAAAGAAAAGAAGCAAAAAGAAGTAATGATCATAATCATTATATAGTATAATTTGCAGGGAAGTAAAATTATCATTTATACATTTTAACAAGTTTCAAACAAAAAATTCTAAATGAATCAGAAAGGTTTGTTAGTCACATCAAGTTTCCTGTAACAAAAGTCTAGGTAAAAAGATAACATGAGGGTTAGTAAAGGCAGTAGCAATACAGAAAGCAATGGAAATTAAAGTGGTATATGGGAAGAAGAGCTGACAATACTCCACAACACATTTTTAAATTCCAGGCAAAGGAAATTGGATACATAATGGTGCTATTGTGATACTGGTATCAGAAAGAGAAGCAGGTTTTTCTGGGAGTGAATGTTGGAAGAGCATTATGGTAGTTATTTTTGAAATATTTTGTTTGTTCTGCCCACATGTGTGGAAGCTTGGTTGATTTTAGATATAGAATTTTGGAGTTAAAGGGAGGATCTAGTCTAGAAATTCAGATTTGGTACTCTGAGCATAGTAAATATCTAATAATATATTCACATTGGTTGATGATGAAACATCCAAGGCCTTCTTTTGACTAACTTATTTTATTACACATACACATATACATATACACACACATGTACACACACACACACAGGGTTAACATTATTAAGGCCATCAAGGACTTTTAAGTATCTTGTGTTAGAGAGCTCAAATAAATATATATATGTATATATATGTATATATATTCATACATATATGTATATATATGCATGTGTGTGCATAGGGGTGTGTGTGTGTGTGTGTATATATATATATATTTTTTTTGAGACAGGTTCTTGTTCTGTCACCTAGACTGGAGTGCAGTGGCACAATCAGCTCACTGCAAACTCCAACTCCTGGGTTAAAGCAATTCTCCTGCCTCACCCTGCTGAGTAGCTGAGATTACAGGCATCTACCACCATACCCAACTAATTTTAGTAGAGACAGAGTTTCACCATGTTGGCCAGGCTGGTTTCGAACTCCTGACCTCAGGTGATCCGCCCACCTTGGCCTCCCGAAGTGCTGGGATTACAGGTGTGAGCCACTGCACCTAGTCTTTCCTTGTGATTTAGTCTGCATCCAGCAAACTATTTTTTTTTTTTTTTTTGAGATAGAATGAACTTTTGTTCTCTATATCCACTTCTTCAAGAATAAGAAAAGTGTATATTTTCTCCCATGTGACTCAGAAGCTTTCCATTGATGACACACTAAATCCTCTGAATTGTATTATTATAAATTATTCAATAAAACTTTTGTATTTTCTCATTTAAACTCAGTTTAATTTTCTGTTTTCATGTTATTCTTGCTTATGTAGCTAAAACCACTTAGGTTTTTGTTGAACTCTGCTAAGAAACATGGTGTTTGCTTACTAGTGCAGTATATTTGAATATATGTGTTTTCTCCAAATGGAACTTGAGTGTAAAACCTCTTACAATTTTCAGGTTGTGAAGTAAAACCAAAATAATTTGATTGGGGTTATTTGGGAATGTATAAGAAGGGCAACCTGTAAGTTGTATAATGCAATATTAGTTACACAAGCTTAGGAGTCATGGTAGTCAAAGTACAAACACCAACTAAATGCCATTGTGACTTTATCTCTTAACCTTAAAACCTCATTTAACTCATATATTTAATTGTATAGGGTAATATGCATCATTTACGTATAAATATCTCTCAGCTACTGAATCAATTCTATAAAATATTTCTTCTTAAAAAAATATTCAACGGCTTAATCTATCATAAAAAGTTTAAAAAAAAAAAAAGCTTCATGCCAGTTTTACCAAACATCTCCTCTCAAACGATGTAATGAAATGATAATATGAGGCTGCTATATTGATTTAATAAGAAAGCTATGAAATCTATTCATCTCTGTAATTAATACTATTTCATTTTTTGGCACAAATAACCTGCTTATAAAATACATTAGGTTAAATTGTTTTCCAGTCAGAAACATAGAGTCCCTGTGTTTCATAAATGTGCTTTACCTTCTATTTTGCTGGTTCTGTATTCAAAGCCTAGGTCCTCTTCCCTTCTCTTAATCCTCCTGAACACAGGGACCTGTATATAATCTGTATACTTGTGTATAACTATATGTAAAATATATAACCACCAACATATCTACAAGCAAATAAGATATTGACCTTATCTTTTTGTTTATTCTGTGTAATGTTGACCTTGTCTCTTTATTCTAACATTGACACAAAAACATTAGTCTGTTATTTAATTGCACTCTATGAATGATGATTAAATTAAATTTTGAAATGTGCTCTTACAGGACAAGGCCCTATACTTATAGTTGAACATGGGGCATTGCATAATCTTTTTTGTTATTGATATTGCTTTTGTTGGTTTTATTGTTTTTAACACTTTTTATTTTCTGGTGTACCTTACTCCCATCTTTATTAATCTTGCTTCACCCTTAATCTTTCTTTCTGTATGCATTACTCTCCATTATGGTGATAGCTTTCTCTCTCTACTCTGAGGTAAGTTTTACTTTTCTCAATTGGCTTCTGTACCTGGTAAGTTACTAAAGATCTTCACTCCTTCCCTGTACCAATGAGGCAATGGAATGAATGGCTAAATTGGCAGGAGAATTTGCTCCTTATTGTCAAAAAGGATACTGATAAATCAGAACTGTAAGAACTAATAATGAATGCAGGCACCATTTCTTGAGTGCATGCAAGTAAGTGCCTGAGGTAACACCACAAAAATTGCCCAAAGTTTGAACACAAGTGTGTGTTTGACCACAGTGACCACAGTGACGGTGGTTTAATAGAAAAATAAAAATTTGTGTCTGTGTTTGTAAATAAAACTGCTTGAAACAAAATGAAATGGCTAACTATTCTGCTTTATTAACATATTAAGAAAAACACAAGCACATTTCATCTTCAAGTGACTTTTCATGCACTAAGAAAGGAACTTACATACACTGTGAAACATGAGGTACACTAAATCTCGTTGATTGTGTCAAAGATCCCTCTTTTTGGCCGGGCGCGGTGGCTCAAGCCTGTAATCCCAGCACTTTGGGAGGCCGAGATGGGCGGATCACGAGGTCAGGAGATCGAGACCATCCTGGCTAACACGGTGAAACCCCGTCTCTACTAAGAAATAGAAAAAATAGCCGGGCGAGGTGGCAGCGCCTGTAGTCCCAGCTACTCGGGAGGCTGAGGCCGGAGAATGGCGTGAACCCGGGAGGCGGAGCTTGGAGTGAGCTGAGATCCGGCCACTGCACTCCAGCCTGGGCGACAGCGCGAGACTCCGTCTCAAAAAAAAAAAAAAAAAAAAAAAAAAAAAAAGATCCCTCTTTTTGTTTCCTACAATATTTACTATAAAAATATGCTTCTTAAATTTGAGACACTGAAGATCCCTATAAAATTCAAATTCATTATCTCATAAAAAGAAGATGGAATTAATAAGCATTAACATTTTGGACTGAGTATATTAAATAACATAATCCATTAGCTCTGTGTCTTGATGTGAGTAAAACTGCATTTGTACAATTTTACATTTTTAGAAACAAAAGGAATAGAAGAAAAAGGAAAATGCTATTGTATTGGGACATTCTTGAAATATATAACAGACCAAATATTGAGGAAGACCAAGAACGTAAGATAATGAAAATAATATTTGTTTAATCATTGAATGTTGTTTCTTATGGTGTACTTTAAAAGTAGCATATACTAATTTAGTTCTTACAACTTCCTTGGGTAATAAATATATGATTGTTCCAATTGTACAAATAATAAAATATAATACAATTAATCTCAGAAATATAAAAGTAAGATTTACTTTTCATAGTACGAGAAGAAATTTGGGATATCAAGTACAAGGAGTGGCATAATTTGACTTGCTTTACATCAGGGTCACTTGGCTACTAGTTTAAGAAGAGAGTGATAAGAGCATGCACTGAAGCTGGGAATCATTAGGAGACTATTGTAATAATTCAGACAAAAGATGAGGGTGGCTGGAATTAGGATAACAGTAGTTGTGGTGAAAAGTCATCAGATTCTGGATGTATTTTGAAGATACATTCAAGCAGATAAGTTGTTAGAATGACTGTGAGCTCTAGCAGAAAGAGAGGTGTCCAGTATATCATTGAGGTTTTTGATTAAAGCAACTAGAATGTTGAACTTGCCAATGACTAAGAGAGAAGATTGCAGAAAGGAAAGTTGTGATAGGGAGGGTAGAATGGGAGCTGAATTTTGAACATGTTATTTTTGAGACTTCTATTAGATAATCAATTGAGTATTTTAAAGAGACAATTGTATACACAATATGAAGTCTTTCAGGGCAGAATTTAATGCTGGTTATATCAAGTTACAAGAATTTAGATACCATTTAAAGCCATGAGAATAGAAGGAATTGTTACAAAACAATTTTAGGCAGAAAGCCCTTAATAAATGAAGGAAATCCAAACTGATGACAAAAAATAAATGTTTATTAAGGAAAAGGAAATACAAGAAAAGCTTATGTCTTCAAAGTCATGTAAAGGCCTAATTTCAGCAGGAGGGAGTGAAGTAAGTAAGTGAAGACAGAGAATTGACAACTGGATGTGAAAACGTGAAGATCACCGGAAACCTGACAAGCAGATTTGTCAAAGTAATGGGATTAGGAGCTTGATTTAACTGTATTCAAAAGATAATAGGAATGGAAGGAAATAAATTAGATAGACCAAATGTACAAAACTCTTTCAAAGAGTAATTCTGTAAAAACTAAAATACATGATTTAGTAGTTAACCAGGGAAATAGTCAAAGAGGCTTCTTAAAAACAGAACAGAAATAACAGAAAGTTTGCATGTTGCTTGAAAATATGTATGTCCATCAAGGACATACATCTCACAACACCTTGGATGGCTATTTGTTAGAATAAATCACAGAGCTTAAAAGCCTTTCCAGAGCTCAGTTAATACACTGTTCGTATAGTACCTCCCAAGTCAATGACATATTTTTGAAATTATACACCCTTCACCATCACAAGGACCTAAATAGTGGCACCAGTAATAACTGTGGTAGAAAAAAAAGGGAACCAGCTGGTATACATATGGACACAAGAAAATTTTCATACCATTTCGATATTGTTAAAATTTAATGTGTAGACAAATTCAATTTGGCAGAATTTATTTGAGCAAAGAATGACTCCCTAACTGAGCGACACTCAGAGCCAGAGGAGGTTCATAAAGCCTTGCCTGGCAGTATGGGCAGGGAGGTTTTATAGGCCTTATTGGGTGAACATAGAAGCAAAGTAGGTAAGTCATTTGCTACACTTAGGCATCCATCTCAGTTGGGCATGGTGTGATGCCTTCTTTGGGCATGACATAATGAACCATCTGCCTTATTTGGGCATAATGTAATGGACTGGCTGCCTATGATTGGCTAAACTTGGCTCTTTGTTATATTCCTAATTAGCTTTTTGGCATGTGTATGTACTAAGTTAGGTTGCAGTTTGTTATGCAGGAACTCAAAAAGTACAGAGATAGCCTCAGGCTAATGGCCTTCTACTAACTTAACAACACATAGAGAAACAGTGCGAATGTCTGAACTCAGCATCATTGTATTAGATGGATTATTTAGGTTGTTCTAAAAGTGATACATTCAGTCTAACTCAGGCAGTACAGAAATATTTTAAAAATATGTATAGGCGTAATGAACATAAACTCTCATGGAAATAACAGAGCATAAAGCTTGGCCCATAGAGACAGTGATATATCCTTCAAACTAGAAGTTTTAATGTTTACATTTTACATTACATCTTTTCTTTATTATATAAATTTATCAATCTGTTATTATTGT
This sequence comes from Papio anubis, assembly GCF_008728515.1. Classification (NCBI taxonomy): domain Eukaryota; kingdom Metazoa; phylum Chordata; class Mammalia; order Primates; family Cercopithecidae; genus Papio; species Papio anubis. Next base: position 41,406,862 of record NC_044990.1, read on the forward strand.
TATTTATCTTCTTTTCAGTTTTTCTTTCACTGCATCTGCCAGTGCTATTCTGTATAGATTTTGTGACTTGTGGTTTTTGCTTATTTGTGTTTCTATCTCCTCATGACGTGGGACCGTTTACAGCCCATTATTGTTTTTCTTGCTTCATACCTTTCATATATCCACAGTTTTATTGTCTGTTTTGACTAGTAATTGTTTGATGCTTTCATATTTTCTGGTTGCTATTCCAAAGGAGATAATCTTGTATTCAACATTTTCCCACTTTCTTTTTTTTTCATGACAGACCACCTTAGATATTGCTGGCCAGCTCATGAATTGTGGCTAGTGGTCCAGCTAATCTTCCTAGTCTATTCAGCTATGGCCACAGAAGATGTGCTGAACTTGTGGAGCCTTATTGTTTCTCTGAGGTAGGAAACTTGGTGTGGGGCAGCCTCTTTGCTAAGGTTACATCGGTACGGTGGCTTCCATGATTTACCTATGTGTAATATGCAAGGTCTTAAATAGATTTGTAAGTAGTGTGATTATATGTTATCATTCATTTATTACTGATCATATTTTAACCCAGTCTCTTGCTATAGGCAGCAGATGGATTTCCAATCTTATTTGTTTATCACTTACTATTGCTGACACATAAAGGGCCTTTTTGAATATCTTTAAAGAACTCATGAGAGCTCTTTATGAGATAATGTTGTCTCTTCATGAGATAATATTATAAAACTTAGATGTTAGGTGCTGGATAGCAGGATAATTTTATTAAATGAGGTGTTCAATTTCTTTAGGCTATATTTACGAAAGTACTGTTTCTGTTCTTACAGTCTACCTATCTCCTTTCTATAAACTACTTGCATTGATGAAAGTAGATATTTGAGTATAGCAGTTAATAACCATAATATCATAGCTTGGAAAGTAAAATGGACAACTTAAGAAAGATGACATAGATTACAAAAGCTAATCCTAGTTTGAATCAATAGAAATTTAAATCATTTCTTGAATCTTTATTTACATATAATAAAATAGTATAAATGGGAAGTCACAAGGACTCTGGCGCAGAAATTGGAATAAATTGATCTTATATTTCATAAGAACATGAGAAAGAAAATTATGGGATATTATTAATAATGATTTGACTCCATTTTATTCCAAATGAACTGTGAAATTGAAAAATAAAAATTTTCATTACATAGGATGTATTAGTTATCTCTTGCAGCCCCAAACATACCTCCTAAACAACAAACTTTTAGTATCCCATAGTTTCTTTCGCTCAGGAATTCATTGACAGCTTAGTTAAGTTGACTTCTTATCTGGCTCTTTCACTGGTTCAAGGATTCTCATGAGGGTTTATAGATATTCATTAGAAGTGAGTCACCAATTCCAGGTCACACTCACAGGAAAGGGAATGATGCTCCTATTTTTAGTTTCCAAAAAAAATGTGTAGACATATTTCAAACTACCATAAAGAATAAAAATAAATTTACCGAAGAATTGTCTTCTGAGTAGAATATGAAACTCTTGGTGACCGTAAAGGTAATGACTTTTTTATGAACAAAATGGTTTAGGTTATTTTTCATGTATCTGTCACACTACTTTTTGGTCTGTGACTTTGCTTCCAAGGCCACAACTTAACGCAGCAGGGATTAGTGCCTGCTTAAAAGCTGCTAGCGATAGACCAGACAATGACTGTCGATTAGCTACATGACATATTGAACATATACAACCAAACTAATCCACTCCTTTCCTTTGGGTTTATGTTTATGAGACTATATTGGTTTTCTCTTGCTATTGCAAAATATCACTTCAAATTTAGTAGCTGACACAACACAGATTTGTTACCTCCCAGTTCTGTGGTTCAGAAGTCTTCATGGGTTTGGCTGTTTCTTTTCCTTAAGGTTTAAAGGGCGGACTTTAATCACTCATGTGATTAATTGAGCCTGACACAATTTTCCGGGACAATTTTCGTATTTTAAGATCTGTAATCTAATTACACCCTGATAGAGTTTGGATGTTGTTTTCACTCAAATCTAATATTGAAATGTAATCCCCAGTGTTGGAGGTGGGGCCTGGTGGGAGGTGATTGGATCATGGGTGCGGATTTCTCACCAGTGGTTTAGTCCTGTCCCTTTTGGTACTGCCCTCAGCATGGTGAGCAAGTCCTCATGAGATGTGGTCATTTACAAGTGTATGCCACCTCCCCGTGGCTCTGTTGTTTCTGTTCAGGCCATGTGAGGTGCCATCTCACTTTTTGCCTTCCACCATGATTGGAAGCTTCCTGAGGCCTCTCCAGAAACATATGCTGTCATGTTTCCTTATGGCCTGCAGAACCATGAGCCAATTAAACCTCTTTTCTTTATAAGTTACCTAGTCTCAGGTATTTCTTTATAGCAATGCAAGAACAGCTTAATACACATCCACAAAATTCCTTTTGAGATGCAACATAACATGTTCAAAGGTTCAAAAGTTAGGATGTGGACATCTTTTTGAACAATATTCTGCCTTCTGTTCAAGGAAATATTGCACCAGACAAGTTAAACAGGCAAGTGAGACTTCCTTGCAACAGTAAAGACTATTGCAAATGGAAAATGATATTAAACTGAACTCTGCTGAAACAAAGAATATATTTTTAAAATGATAAGCTGATGGAAAAGTACTAGAGGACATTAATGAGGAGGTTGGTCAATGTGATTAGGCCACCTGTGTTTGGTAACTGGTGGTTAGTGAAGTTAGCCTCCTACCTTCCCACAGAGACTGGGAGAGAGGGGGAATGATCTCTCAGTGATTACATTTCAAAGACCCTTGACAAAGATACTCCTGGATTGTAAATCTGGATCTTCTGGGAGAAGATTTACATCTCAAAGGAACAGGAAAAGAATTTATAGTTGCAAGTTTAAAGTGAATTATCTAAGGCACTCAGGTCAGGAGACTAGAATCAGAAAGAAGCCTGTCTAAATTGAGTCAAGGTGAGGGTATACACAGAAGAATATAATAGTAGTAGACACACAAAATTAGGTAGAATATGAAAGCTAGATGCTGTGAGTCAGAAAAAAAATTACATATAGACTGTAGGAGATGTCAGGAAAGAGGAGAATAGAAAGAAGTAGCATTGGGATGCCAAAGTGGGCAGATCACTTGAGGTCAGGAGTTCAAGACCAGCGTGGCCAACATGGTGAAACCCTGTCTCCATAAAAATACAAAACTTAGCCAGGCATGATGGCGGGTGCCTGTAATCCCAGCTACTCGAGAGGCTGAGGTGGGAGAATTGCTTGAACCCGGGACACAGAAGTTGCAGTGAGCTGAAATCCTGCCATTGCACTCTAGCGTGGGGAACAAGGCAAGACTCTGTCTCAGAAAAGAAAAGAAAGAAGAAAGAAAGAGAGAAAAGAAAAGAAGGAAGGAAAGAAGGAAGGGAGGGAGGGAGGGAGGGAAAGAGAGAAAGAAAGAAAGAAAAAAAAAGAGAGAGAAAGAAAGAAAGAAAGAAAGAGAAAGAAAGAAAGAAAGAAAGAAAGAAAGAAAGAAAGAAAGAAAGAAAGAAAGAAAGAAAGAAAGAAAGAAAGAAAGAAAAAGGAGGAGAGGAGAGGAGAGGAGAGGAGAGGAGAGGAGAGGAGAGGAGAGGGAGAAAGGCATATCAGTTGGGGACGTGACCTGCAAGCTGGAATTACTCTTGTAAATGCTTCAAATTTACCAAGAGGATTATATGTATATTTATGAGAATCTTTGATCCTGGAGATAATCAGAATATTTTCTGTTCCCAGCACCCAAAAGGAGCTTCACAAACATTTCAGAAGATAAATCCATCCGTGTTTGGAGAAGTATGTGTGCTCTGTGCTGAACACATTTGTTTTGGGGGCTCACATGTATGTGGTAATGAGAGAAAAAGGTGAGATTTGTTCTCCTTCTAATTTGTCCCATTCTTTCCTCTTTATGTAAAAAACACCATCAATTTTACAAGTGTTTTTTAAAACTAATTATCTGAAAACCACGGTAAATATAACCAACACAAAGAGGAACAAAGGTATAAGAATTCTTAAAGACCCATTAATAATTGTCACTCATATATTCATTGAAATGTAAATAGAATTAGATTTACCCTTTCTTAGTTGCCCTCTTTGTCCTGCACTGATTTGCCTCCTATTCTTGTCCTGAAATTTCATCCTGCCCAAATCTTTCCTTTCAACATACTACCCTGTGCTTATATCAATGAGAACATTTATCATTCTCTCTGATGATCTTGACTCCTTATCTTTTTCTCCTGCTGTTTTTTCACTTCACAATTTTAAAGGACAAGAGCTGCACCTAATTTATTTCTAAATTTCCAGAGCCTAGTATAGAAACAGAAGGAAACTAAGAATGTATAGTATAAGCAAATGAATTATTAGATTAATAAATATACTTAGGATTTTTCCTTCTCCCTTTGGTAAGTCTCAGTTTCAATGCACTACCGTATTTTCAGGAGTTACAGTAGGTCATACGTGTCAAATGTTCACATAGCAGACCCAGAGAGATCAAGGAAAAGTAATTTGCATCTCACAACAAACTTTCCATTCTCTCAAAACTGTGCTGTGTAGTACAACAAAATTATCTTATGCATTTCTTCATATGCTGTCTGAAATTTTATTTTTAACATATTGGCAATTTCTTGCTGAAAATGCACTTCTACATAGGAACACTAAAATGACCTTTGGCTTAAGCATAAATCAAAATTTTTATTTCACTTTCCTTTTTATCATCACAATGGTCACTTTTCTCATTTAAACTCTCAGTAAGGTCATTCAGCTTTGACCTATCAAGCTTTCATTTCCTGGTGTCTGAAATGAAACATCTCTCCCACCTATAACTGACAAGAGTCACATTTCTTGTGGGATTTATTTATTTCATCTTGTTCTTTCTTGAGCCCTTATCTTTCTTTTACTTTCTCACTTTCCTTCCAGTGATAAGGTCTCTATATTTTCTTATTGTGTTCATCTTGTGCTTTTTGTCTTTCATTTATCAGCTTGCAGCTTCTTAATTTATACATTCTACCCCTATTTTTTCTCTGTTTATCTGTGATTTTATCTTGTTCTTTTCTCCTAACATTTTGGATTTTTCCCCGGTTAGCATATTGACATCTTTTTTTTACATTGCTATTATTACTGAATCTTAGATTGTTGTTTCTGTTGATATCTTCTTGCTAGCTTCTCTCTGTTTCTGCCTATTTAATCACATTCTATTTTCTATCCTTATTATTTGCCCTCCCTAATTTAAGCTTAACCCAGTTTTATCAGATTGTTTATATCCAGAATATATTTTTCTTCTCTTTATTATGCTAACCGCACATACTGATTTTATCTCCTATATTGTAACCATGAACACTTTTCCACTGCTTTGTGGCACATTTTAGGACATCTTGGGTCTAATGTTAGCATTAAAAAATGTAATTATTTGCCTTCTAGAAAAATCTGTGGTGTAGTATCATCAATTCCAGAAGAAACTCTTGTCATAAGAAATAGGAGAAGATATAGAAATCTAATAATGAAATTATGAAACATATTACATATCTACTGGTAACCAAATATTCCTGCATTGAATAATGAAAGATATAAGTTGCACCTACTTATTCTATTCAAATTATTTTCTAATAGCTTTGTTAAAACATTTCGTTAATTTTTTAAAGAATAATGTAAATAAAAAAGTTGCAATAGCAAAATGTATTTCCAAACATGGGTTTTGCAAATACACAAGCAAATTATATGACAATTAAATGATTTCAAATAATACAACAAAAGTGAATATTTTTTGAAACATTTTCTCCAAAGGAAAACTGTATATCTATATAGCACCCCTCCACAAGGTTTTCTTGCTTGCTGCTCAATTCCACTTTCCAGTAAAAAGCCTGAGAGTAACACCCCCTCTTCCTTATAAATAATTTGCCTATGAAATATACACTGTGCACCCGAGCTGACCTGACAAACTAGCACATTCCTCTGATTCTGGAAATCAATGAGGTGGTTTCTATGAAAACAGATAATCTTGACTTGTGGCAGCTCATGCGATGTGTCAGGCAATGATCCAGTGTGCAGTCGTGTGTCTAGTGTACAATCATGTGTCCTAGACAAATTCTACAGCAGCAGTTGGTTCTCTGAAGCTTGGCTTTTAATGATTACTATCAAAATCTGGAATAAAATACAAACTGCAGAATTTTATAATTTATCAGTTCTGAATATTTTATCTCATGTAAGTTAATTGAGACAAACTAGTATTTTAGGTATCTAAGAAAGGAAAAAAAAGAAAACCTGCCAATTAAAGTATGGCAAACTACCAATTCTTAGACACATTATAATTAAATATATGTTTAAATATGAAAAGCATGATGTTAAAGTTTATAAAAATCTAATTTTAGCAGACTTATAGCTTTTAGAAAAAAAATACTTCACCTTCAATTGTTTTTACTCCTTTTGGTATTAATTGTCAGATGGAATGAGAGATATTTTTTCTTTGATGATCCTACATTGACTATGTTGTAGAAAAAGTTCTGGTACACACAAAGCATCAGTAACGATGATCTTATAAAACTATTTGAGATATAAAAGTGTTAATACAACTAAAGAGTTAAGCAAAATGAATCTCAATCCATAAACTCAGATAGAATTTAAGTTAATATAATCCTGATTAAGAACACCCACACCACATTGGGAGGCCGAGGTGGGCGGATCACGAGGTCAGGAAATCAAGACCATCCTGGTTAACATGGTAAAACCCCGTCTTTACTAAAAATAAAAAAGAAAAAAAAAATTAGCTGGGCGTTGTGGCAGGCGCCTGTAGTCCCAGCTACTTGGGAGGCTAAGACGGGAGAATGGCGCGAACGCGGGAGGCGGAGCTTGCAGTGAGCCGAGATTGCGCCACTGCACTCCAGAATGGGCGACAGAGCGAGACTCCGTCAAAAAAAAAAAAAAAAAAGAACACCCATACATAATAATATGGAAAAAGCCATATTACTGATTATTAAAGCCACCCCCACTTTCCATTCTAGAATATGAGATAATTATATGATGCTTAATTGATGCAAGCAGTTTTAATCAATCAAAAATGGTCACCACTAAAATTCCGTGTACTTAAACTTTCAGTGCTCATTTGATGTCAAGCAATTCTTCGCTTGTCTATGGACAATGAGAAACTTTGCTGGTTGGAAACGCCTGTGCCTAACCATGCCAAGTAGGTATCTTCTCTGAGGTCACACCATACCCTTTTGCAGTGCTGTGGAGCAGCTCTGGTCCTTCCTTTACAAGGCCTGTTGAAATATCAGAAGTATTAGTCAGTGTTCTCCATAGAGACAGAACCAATAGAAAAGATAGAGCTCGAGAGATATATAGATAGGGATATAAATATGGATACGGACATGAACATGGAGATAAATAGATATGAGTTGTGATTCTTAAGGGGAATTGGCTCACATGATTATGAAGGCTAAATCCCATGACAGGTGATCTGCAAACTGGGGACCCTGGGACGAAGGTACCCTGGCTCAGTCCAAGTCTAAAAGCCTCAGAACCAGGGAAGTTCATGGTGTAATTCTCAGTCCCAAGCGTGGAGAGCCTGGAGTTTTGATGTTCAAGGGCAGGAGGACAAAAGAGTCCTTGCTTCAGGAGACAGAAAGTCTTTTGCTCTCCTTTTTTTGTCTTATCCAAGAGCCCAGCTGATTAGATGTTGCCTACCCATATTGTAGGTAGTTGGACCTTCCCCACCTCTCACATGACTCACATGACAGTCTTCTCTGAAAACACCCTTCCCAGACATACCAAAAGAAATGCTCCACCAGTTCTCTAGGTATTCCTTAATTCAGTCAAGCTGACATACAAAATTAACTGTCACATCAGGGTTCTTAAGCTCTACTTCCACTAGTTTCAAAAAGCCATTCTTGCTTTCTCCTCGTCCCCTAAATCATTAGGCATAATTCCTTCAGTAACTTTAGGTTGCTACAAAATACAGAAGATAAAGAGAGAGAGTCACATGTTTCTGGAAGTTATTTCTTACTACCCTTTCAGGGTCCTCTAAGCAAGAACAAAACATTGCTTAAAATGAGGAATCAGGGGATAATAGACGTTAGGTATTATTATAACTATTGCTCTTTTGGTTCCCGTGAAAGCATAGCTTGAGATAAGATTTTGGTTGCATGAATTTGCTTTGTAAAATAAAACATGAGAAGGGAGTATGGAAATGGAACAGGTAAGGTGAGAAAATGATAGATAGAATGTTAATAAGTGGTGTGGTATGAAGATGACTGTCAAAGGACCTCTGAGATACAGGTACAGTGCTTCCCTGATCCTTTCTTCTGAAGGACTAAAGGCTAAAGTATTTGTGCCTTTGCTCCCCTAATGACCTTTTCTAGAGCTAACCATTTCACATTTCAGAGTTGGGGCTGCTCAAACTGAGCAGAATCTTGGACTTCAAAGTAAAGTCTTGAAGCAGAAAGCCTGAGATCCATTCCATGAGTGCTTAGAATATAACTTTCAGCATGCAACAACCTCTCCTCCAAATCTGTGCATGAAGTCAGAGGTGACTCAAAAAGGTGCAAAGGATGAATCGAAGTGTCTGCTAGAACAATTCACTTCTTGCATTGTTCAAATGTCTCATGATTCATGTTAAATCCATCTCACTAACTTTTCCAGTTTGGGGTTACGTGCAATTTCTAAAAAAAAAAAAAAGACCATAAAACTGTAAAACTAGTGGAATGAATCAGTATTTACTTCTGCAACTGTTTCTGAAAATATGATATTCACTATTTCTTTCTTCACTCATCCAATCTAGATTGTCCTTCCTATCAATCATTCAAATCTAGAATGAGTAATAGAAAAGGAAACACTAACTATTAATTAATGGCTTGAGATCAGCTGCAGAAGATTATAGTTTATTCCAACCCACTTTTCTTGGCCAGACTACAGTAGTCACAAGGCCATAGGAATGAGCTTAGGGACAGATATTAAGTGTAATGTTGTAAGATACATAGGGGTTTGAACTACTCATCAAAATAACTGTTAAGTTCTTCAAGCTTTTTTGGCTTAAATCCCAAATGCATCATTTCCATGGTACAATGGATTGCTGCAATGCTTTCCTGACAATTATAACCTGGTATATCAGAAAATAGCCTAGGTACTAATTTTTGGCAGCTTTATTCCCATAATCACTTGATATCCTATGAAAAGGTGTTCAGTCTCTTCTAAGACTCCAGGAAACCTTTTACAAATATTAAGTTATTATCTTCTGTAGAAGGCAAGATTTTGCTCTAGATCCTTAGGGGTTGGTGTGCAACTCTTTTATTGGAATTTTTCAGAAAGTCCATCCAGACTTTTCTTATTTACATGAGGCAGAGATATTTCTCCACCATCTCTCATTCCTTATTTAGCAAAGGGTCCTTTAGAGACATTTAACTCCTATCCCATCATAGAGTTGTATTAATAACTATGTATGCTTAACCATCTCCTATGTAACTTAGGAGCAAAGCCTTGAGGCAGAAAACCAGATTCACTTTGCCTTACAAGTGGGAAGGCTGTCACAGTGCACTGAGTACTCCACTACAGCCGTGTAGCCAAAATCAGCAAGGATGCAATGTAGGCACCAAAGCTTCTAAAACTTACAATAGAAATCTGTATATTTTTCTCACATTTAAGGTGTTCAGTGAATTGGATAGAATTACTCTGTATTTTACAAGGTTTAACTTCTCTCAATTAAAATTGACTTATTAGATATTTTGAACATATTTTATTCTTCCCTTATCATTTTTCTTGAAATACATGACAGATGTATTTTATCTTTTGAAACCTTAATACTGAGATTGAAGAATTACTATCTGCCACTGATAAAATGGATTTTTCTTTTCTTTTCTTTTTTTTTTTTTTTTGTAGGACATTCTTCTACATAATGTTGTGTCAGTAGAATAATTTTCTCACCAAGTGATAGGTAAGCAAATTCCAGTAAAGATGAAGGATAAGATTGTCAGAACTTTTATTCCTACCTCAAACTATGGGCCATAGTTATTTTGATTAACACTTAATTGCTCTTTAATGTACCTAGCTTAGAAAATATAAACCAGGTAAAAACTTGTTTCTCTGCTGCCTTAATTTAATACTTAGTATAGAAGTCTTAACTATAGCATTTGACACTTGTGTTTCAAATGGTGAGAAGGAAGGGCAAAACTTAAATTTATCAAATTTACAAACTTACATTTATCAAATTAAATTTAGTCTATGTTGACACCTACTTTGAAAATGAACAGTTAAAATTATGTTTTTGTCCAATATTATATTGATATAATTTATTTTTCCTTTTTTATGTATGGTTTATGGTAGAATGAATACTAATAGTATATTGGACTGTGAGGTCAACTTCTGATTTTTCTTTCTCACTCAGCATCTATATTCTAGTAGACAACACTCACTCTCTTAACTTTCAGTCCATGTAGTTTGGGTGGGATTACCCTCCTACCTCTTTTCAGAGGGAGGCTTGTGGCTGTAGACTGATCAATATGAATATGGTGCCTGCTGCTACTGTAGTCACTGGTTCTGGTAAACATGAAGCTACCTTACTGATGCTATCAGGGAAATGTGATATATTTCATTTGCTTTGAAGAGCACAGGATGTACCAAAGGAGACAGTTATCATCTTTGCCATTATGCACAGATCTCAGGCATGACGGCCTGCTGGAGATTAAAATCAACACATAGGAAACTTTAGAAAATATGAAGTAGATAATAACAAAATCCTTGAAGTCTTGAATTCCTCCATGCCTGTCTACAGCTTATTTTTTCAGCTAGGTAGGTCAACAAATCCTCTCCTACACCTTAGTTATTTTCTTTAAGCCAACTTGAAGTGAACTTCTCTCTCTTCTTTGATGTGGTAAGTCCGCCCTGCTCTCTGTTATATTATAAGGTAAAATTTTGTGATATATGATGCGTCTCCCTATTTCTAGGAACCTGATGCAGTCCCGTTTATGACAAGTCAAACAGTGTAAGAGGCACTTGTTTTTGCAAATTAAAAAAAAAAAAATCACATATTAGTAGTATAAGCATTAGGCAAAAACGTGACAAATAATAAGAGTAGCAAGCAAATGGATGTTTACTTCATCAAATTAACTTTGAAGTAAGTATATCAAATTTAGTGCACTTAAGTATTAATTTACTAAATGGTACCTGAGTCACCTGAATTAATGGAGTATGAAGATGTACATTACTTATTCTGTCTTGTAAAGTAGAAAGAATTTGGATCATTAAATGCCTAAACATTCATGATGGGTTGATATCTATCATATGTGCATATACATTTTTTTAAGTAGATAATGTTTTAACCAGTTATTCAAATATTCATCTTTTAGTAATTAAAATGTCTACAGATATTTTTCCTTTCATGTTGCCTAATGTTATTCTAGGCAGAGGCAAGGGATAGTAATAGCACATGAATAGCTATTTCCTAAAAGCTCTTGAAAAGCTGACAGAAGTGGAGAATTGTGTTTGTTCTTTAGTGAAGAGCTCTGTTAATATTTCAAAAGTAGAGTGTCAAACCTTTTACTTGGTAGCATAAGAGTTGTCGGTATACAAATAAGGGACTTATGATTCACTAGAGCTATTGATTTAAGTAATGACATCAAAAGAAAAAGCTAAATCAATAAATGTTTAATGACTGTACTATATGAAAATCTTGGTTCCCACTTAAACATTTTGTAGCTGCTACATATTTTCTGGGAGAATCCCACATCATATGCTGTCACTCTAAAAAATTCCCTTTCATCATCAACTCATCTATTAATTAAAAATGGAACTTTAAAGTGGATTCAAGAAAACAGAATTTTCAAAATCACAGATTTTATCATTTGATATATTCGATCACCTCAGTTTCTAAACATAGGACAAAAGTAATGAATTTAAATGTGACTGTCCTTAAATTGGAAAAATATTCCAAAGCTTACATACTTGTGTGAGCAGAGAAAGTATTAATATTGCTCATTTAAAAATATCTGTTTTTTTCCAACAAAGAGAATTTTACAACTTCAAGCCCGGTTCATACCACTTGTCCCAGTAGAAGAAACTTTATTCAAGATAAGTAATTTGTAAATTAAATAAGATGAATGCATTTTTTTTTTTTGCAAGAGATAAAATTTCCACATAATTTTGAAGAATATGCTTGTGAATAGAGAGATTTTTTGAGGTAGCTGACAAACCAGAGGCTCTTTATGGCATGATTTATGAGAAAATTGGGGGAAAAAGAAATGCAGCTCTTCAGTGTTGCTGTGATTATGAATTAGATGTTTTTAACGTTCTTTGACAGATGTGAGTAAAGAATGGAATTTCTTTTTAATTAGCTTTGCATGGTGAACCGTGTGTAATGTTCAGAGTCTGAGTTCTTGTGTTTGTCAATGTATTTTCTTTAAACAGATATCTAGCAGATTACGAAGGAGGAGAAGGATCAACATCAATATCTTGCATTTAATAAAGCTCTAACATTTCAAGCATCATCTCATACGTTCACTAACCCTCATTTCAATTTGCATATTTGTCTGAAAAAACAAGAGAAGTTTATTCAACAGCATTAAAATTCATCCCTACTAACATTCGACAAAGTTTTTTGGGGAATTAATCAACTGCAGTGGTTCCTGAATAAAACACTCACAATATAATATTTTAAGCCACAGCTAGCTATTAACACTCTGAAAGATGAACTGCATACATGTTTCACAAAGATTTATGTGAAGGACTGATCTGAAATATATAAGAGATGCTGATAGAGAATTCACCTGGCTTGTAAATGAGGCAATGCTCTCCCAGAATTTATTTATTACCAATGTATTTCAATTGCGAAAGATGGTATAAGAACTCGGAACCCACAGCATCTGGATAGAAATACGAAGATGGCTTGACCTTGCCGATGATGAGTTATTTGCCGCTGCTCCTAGGTATTATTCCATCTGCTGTGGGTAAACAGCGTGATATTGCCAACAGGGGGAGCTACAGACAGAAGACAAATGAAGCCGATTTTGTTTAGGAGTGTAATTTAGCAGAACTGACAATATATTATACCTTAATAGCCCCTCAGAGTGAATTTAATTGATGACCCAACTTAGATATTCTCTTAGAGTATCTTTGTAGTGGATTGGATGCAAGCTGGGTGCTTATGTTTGCTTCCCTGCTGTTAATAGAGTGACTGCCATCTGGAGAAGATATCCGTTAATATGTTACTGGATTTTTTTCCATTGTTGCTGCTTTTGTGAAGAATCCAGAAAGGTTCTGATAAGCCAAGAGAAAAGACAAAAGTAATGCTTTTCTCAGTGAGATCTAAGAACGTTTAGTAGATAGACAAATATCATTAACACTTTACATGTAGTTTTACTTCCATTTTCAGTCAGGTGAAGTGAAAGTAAAAGTTTATACTGGATAGCAGAATAGTGTTTTTAGTGTTGAGACTGCCTATTATACACTTATATGCACACTTACACACATATCCAGGAGAGAAAATATTTATAAAAAGAAAATTACAACTAAGAAATCTTGTTTGATAATATTACTTTAAAAGCTGTGGCACATAAAAGAGAATTAGATCTCCGTCATTAAGATTGTCCATAAAAATGCTTGTTTCTCACACATAAGACAGTGGGAAAAAAGGTTAGGACTAATCAATTTTTATCTACTTATGAATATACTAGATAGCTTGGGCATATAATATTATGAAACTTTATAGTACTGATTTAAAATGTGCTAAAAGCACACTGGCCCCCACAGCCCTGCCAAGTTTACTATAGACATCAGGTCTTTTTAAAAATATGATATTTTTAAATTAATTGTTTATTCACCAAACATTGTTTATTAAGCACATTCTATGTGCCTAGCATAAACTTAGGGGCAAGGAAATTAATGACTGAGAAATTTCCCCCGTCTTCAAAGTGTGCATAGTTTAATAAAAAGAGACAGTTATTTTAAATATATGACTGTAGTGAAATTACAGATGCCAATTTAGAAATATGCATAAGACAACACAGAAAAGAGGCAGTTCTACTGCTAATTTTATGGTGGATGGACATTTTTACCATATTGCTCTTCGTTGATCAGGAAGGGTCAGCTGGGATCAGTATGTAATCTGTTCAATAGAAGACTTATACTAGGCATATATCATTTTGAGACTGTGTTGTTTAGAGTACAAAAACAAAAGATCATGTCTTTAAGAATTTACAGAGTTTAAAAGAATTTAAATACCTTACCATATTTCCCAGTCCTTTGTTGGTCACTTCTTGTCTGGATGACCCACTAGTACCTCAAAGTCAATGTATGCCACACTAAATCTTTCTTTCTTTCTAAATCTTTTCCTACACTTATGACTCCATGATTTTTCTAGTCTCTAAAACTTAAATACTCGGAGTCTTTGTCTTCATCTCACTGATTACTCACGTGCAGCCACCTCCTGCTCTTTTATTTCTGTTACCATTGTACAGTTCAGGTCTTTTTGTAAGACCACTCAAACTAATCAGCATCTCTAGTCTCTTTCCCATTCCAATTTATATTAGAACCACTTCCTAAAATGTTTTAAGACACACTGCTTTGAACTTAATATTCCCTTTTAGTCATAAATGATTTTAATGATTACACTACATATTTAGGAAAAAAAAACAATAAACGAGAAATCTTAAATTGCTATATAAACCACTTTACACTCAGGACCTAGTCCATTTTTTCAATCTGTATTTCATTATTTCCTGATATCATTCAACATTCCATTTAAATGGAATTATGTAGTATTTCCCATACCTGTCCTGCAGTTTCCTGATTCCCTACTTTATTTTCTCTTACAATTCAAGCTAGACTGTATTTTTCCATGCAGAAATCTCATTCCCCTTGTTAGATCGAAAATACTGTTTATCGGATATGTGAGATTTTCTTCAATATAGTTCCATGACAGGCTTCTGTGAAATTTCATAATATTTTATGTGTACCTGAAACAGAAGTGATAATTTGGGGCTCCTTGTGGTATAGTACAGAAAGCATTAGATTTAAAATTAGACCTGTGAATTTCAATTGTCCCTGTCACTATTGTTTCTGAGACTTGAACTAAATCGTATGTACTGCTAATTTTGTGGTGGATGGACATTTTTACCACATTGATTTTTGTTGAACAGAAAGGGTCAGCTGTGATCATTCTATAATCTATTCAATAAACAACATATTTATTGTCAGCTCAGAAGTAATAATATATATCAATAATAAGAATATTGCTCATTTAGAATGAAAGAAAGTAAGTGCCAATACATTTTGTAAAATGTTAAACTGAAACGAGAGATAGATTTGGGTTTTAATCTTTGGTTCTCATCTGATTCATGAAACAGGATTATTTTGGGGGGTTTATTTTCCATTACCATTGAGGCTACATAATAGTCACTTTAGATTTAAAACAAGCATAAAGATAAATTTCAAGAAGTGGGCTTATATTTAATAAGCACAAGAGATATTTGTTAATTGAGTAAATAAATGACTGAATGAGTAGATGAACTTCAGCAAGAGATATTACATCTTTCCTAAATAGTATCAGGTTGCATATAAAAATCACCGTCTCTATATATTCTGAATTCCATTGAGAATAACATGTGATTCAGGAATTAATAGTATTTCCCTGATGTTCAAAATCAGCATTACTGAGATTTAATATGAAAACAAGCAAAACTTTGGTTTAGGTTAAGAAAGCAACATTAGTTTTATGATCTGAACGGTTCTCATAATGAAGATCAAACACAGTAAGAAAGAAAAACATGCTAAAAAAGGAATAAAAACAAAGTTACACAGAAATATGAGGCCGTTTTTGAAAAGCCAAATATAAGTGCTTCAAAAAAATGTTTTTTGAGCTCCCACTATGGCCTAGACATATGTTAGAAGTGAGGTTTATAACCATTCTTCCTCTTAAACTGATGAGAGCTTCATTATTTTTCTTCTCTGTTGATCTATTACCACAAAGGTACACATCAAAAACAAAAACAAAACCCAAACTCAAACAGCTGCTATATATTCACTATCATCAACCTCCATTTAAAACTGCAGAAATAATTTAAGAAATTTTAAATATCATGATATGTGAAATTATGATACATTAAATGGGAACCAGAAGAATACATCTTCACAAGAAAGAAATTTTAAATGACAGTAAATGGTGGACAGGTTTCCTCAAAATAAAATAATAATCTAACCCACAGAACAATATTTTAATTTCTCAGATAATTGGCAGATATACTGGTAGGTAGTTATTTTTATTTTTTCAGGTACAGTCACTTTCTTTAGAAAATTATTCACTCTAAAGCTGAGCAACTTTTGGTGTGAATTTTAACCTCAGGCTTTTTTTAGTATGAGAGTGACTGAGAGCAAAAGCTTCTTCTACATGAAGGCCAAAACGTGCTTTGATTGAATATATTTCCTGGCACCCACGTAAGACATATACTCACTTGACTAACTTCAGAGCAGCAGGTTTTCATTGAATCCATTCTTGCTCTGTTAATCTTCAATACCTGTTTCATAAAATTATAGAATTTAGAGCCTAAAGGCTCTTTCTCTAATTCAACCCCGTCAATTTACAGATATATAAACTGAGGTCTAGACAGGTTGAGAAACTTGCCCAAAGTTAAACAACTTCCTATTAACAGAGTGAAAACTAGGATGATCTCTCTCTCTTTCTATACACACACACACACACACACACACACGTATATATAAATATATGTATATATATGTCTCTATATACATATGTGTGTGTGTATATATATATGTATCTCAACTTTAGAATAAATATGTAATCACTCTCTAGTTTTGCCTGCAGGCACTATGTAATTGATCTTTCCAGGCTTTTGTACATAAAACTCATAAGATATAAAGTGTTCTCTATAAAACAGTGAAATAATTTTATAACTCCAAATATATCCATCAATCTTATTTTGAGTTCAATCATACATGATAGGATGAGGGATACATATAGATTTTTCTTCAATATACTGTACTGACAATAACAACAACAAAAAAAATCAAAAGCAGGCATTTTAAGTAAGCCAAGTTTTAATCTATTAATAGGTGACATTTCTCTATATCTCTTGGAATTTCTAAATTCTTTTAAAACTACAACATTTCAAAAATATGAATCAGAATCAGAATCTATGAGCTATGATTTTGGAGACTCAGTTTTAAACACTATTTTTTGTCTACTGTTGTCAAGTTAAATAATGTTTATGAAATTATGAAATCAGATGGCTTAAGAAAAAGAGAAACATTTGAGAAGTCAGTGTTTATTAAATGTAAGCTGGGCAATGGTAAACTTTTAACTTTCTGTTTTAACAGTTTATTTTTCTTCTTATAATCAAGACTGTTTTTTAAAAAAAGAGAAAACACTATGAAACAAAAAAGTGCGATTACTTTTATGTATGTTTAATTAAATCTAAGGATAATTAAGAATAATTGACTCCTATGAAACTGAATATGAATAATTTCATCAATGAACAAATGCACTGAAAGCATTAACAATGGATCTGAAGGACAGTTGCTAGGTATCAAAGAAGTATATTCATAAAATGTAGCAATGCATTGTATGTGTATTTACTGTTAATTTGATAAGCATGTTTTAAAGTTTTTCTCTTTTGATATTTAGAAAAATATTAAAGAGGCCGGGCGTGGCGGCTCACGCCTGTAATCCCAGCACTTTGGAAGGCCGAGGCGGGAAGATCAGGAGATCCTGTAGTTCCAGCTACTCGGGCGACCGAGGCAGGAGAATGGCGTGAACCCGGGAGGCGGGGCTTGCAGTGTGCCAATATCGCGCCACTGCACTCCGGCCTGGGCCACAGAGCAAGACTCCATCTCAAAAAAAAAAAAAAAAAAAAAAAAAAAACACTAAAGAAAAAAATCAAACAATATTATTACCTCAAATATATATACATATAAAATTAGGGTAATGAATACTCATTTTTTTTTTTTTTTTCTCATGAGCTCTAAACTTCCCCCACTTTGGGCTTACCTTGCAGACTTCGTGGCAAACTATGTGACTTATATACAAGTCATGACACCCTCTTGTTCATTAGCTAATGGAATTATTCTAGGTTTTTTCATTCTACTTCTGTTCAGGTTGTTCCTAATGTTTTAACAGGATGTTAACTTTGTATTTGGAATTACTTTCTTCAATTTGCTGCATTTTTAATCAAGTTAAGCTCCAGAGATATCTTAAAGTCACGAAGAAAATAGCTACTAGGAAAGAGCCTTCTTGTTAAACTGAAACATAGATCCAATGCTGACAGAATATTACATTTAGAGGATTTGCAAACTATATTTCACAGTCTATTGATCTCTTTATTCAATGTGTAAAACTAATAAAAATTGTTTTTGAAGTAAGGAGACACTTGGCACTGCATGTTTGAAAACTATTGATTTAGTTCAGTCCCATGGAATAATGATTCTTAACTATCTGTGGCAGAGTATTTTTTGTTTTAGCATTATTTTGTATGCTTGTCCAGTCTAATGTTTTATAAAATACAACAAAATTTAATAATTAAGAAAATTTAAAAAGATATGCATTTTTAATAGTTGTCCATTTTAAAAATTTTGTAATCGACAAGTAAAACTTGCATATACTTATAGTGTACAACGTGATGTTTTGAATGTGTATACATTTCTGAATGCCTAAATCAAACTATTTAACGTGTGCATAACCTTACAAACTTATATTTTGTGGTGAGAACACTTCAAATCTACTGTCTTAGCACTTTTCCAGTATATAACATATTGTGAATAACTATAGTCCCCGTGATGTACCACAGATATCTTGAACTGAGTCCTTCTGTCTGACAGAAATTTTGTACCCTTTGAACAACTTTCCTAAATCCCTCCACTACCTGACGTGTGGTAACCACCATTTTACTCTGCTTCTGTGATTTTGACTACCTTAGATTCCACATCTAAGTGAGATCATTCAGTATTTTTCTATATGTGCCTAGTGTATTTCACTTAATTTACTCCAAAGTCACCTGTGTTGTCACAGAAGAAAGTATTTCATTTTTTTTTTTTTAAGGCTGAATAGTATTCCATTGTCTATATATACACCACACCTTCTTTATCCATTCATCCGTTAATGAACACAGATTGACCCCATAACTTAGCTATTGTGAACCATGTTTCAATGAAAATGAGAGTGCAAATATTTCTTCAACATGCTGATTCCATTTCTTTTGGATTTACACTCAGTAGTAGGATTCTTGTATCATATGGTAGTTCTATTTTTTATTTTCTTTAGTACCTCCATACTACTTTCCGTAATGGCTGTACTACATTTCACCAATATTGTGCAAGAGTTCCTTTTTCTCCACGTCTTTGCCAAGACCTGCCTTTTGTCTTTTTGATAATGGTCATTCTAAAATGTGTGAAGTATTATCTCATTGTAGTTTTAATTTGCATTTCTCTGATGACTAGTGATGTTGAGCATTTTTTTTTTTTTTTTTCGTATACATGTTGGATTTTGCATGTCTTCTTTTAAGAAATGCCTATTTGGGTCCTTTGCTCATTTTAAAATTGGATTATTTGTTTTCTTACTATAGAGTTGTTTGAGTACCTTACATGTTTTGGATATTAACTTTTTAGCAGATGTATGATTTGAAAACACATTTTCCCATTTTGCAGGTTATCTCTTCACTCTGTTAATCATTATTATTATTATCATTATTATTATCATTGCTGTGTAGCTTTTTAGTTTGGTGTAATCCCATTTGTTATTTTTTCTTTTGTTGACTGTACTTCTGAAGTTATATCCAAAAAATTATTGCCAAGATCAATATCATGGAGCTTTTCCCCTGTTTTTTTCCTAATACTTTTACATTTTTAGTATTACATTTAAGTTTTAATCCATTTTGACTTGAATTTTGAATATGGTGTGAGAAGAGTATCAATTTCATTATTTTGCATATAGACATTTAGTTTTCCAAACACCATTTATGGAAGATATTGTTCTCTAGCTATTGTGTGTTCTTGGCATCTTTGTGGAAAATTAAATAGCCATAAATGCTTAGATCGGGGATCTCTCTTCTGTTCCATTGATAGATATGTCTGTATTTATGCCAGTACCATGCTGCATTGATTATTAGAGCTTTATAATATGTTTTAATATCAAGTAGTGTTATGTTCTTTTTGTCAAGTTTTGTTCTTTTGCTCAAGATTACTTTGTCTATTTGGAGTATTTTATGGCGATATTAATACAAGAGAGCTTATTCCTTACCCATGAAAAAGTTAAGACAAATTATAAGCTTTATTTTGATTGAGTCAACTTATGTCTTTCCATAAAATGTATAAAATTTATGGCCTTATTATTCTAAATATTAGATTTAATAAACTTTAAATAACATTAAAATCAATAAATCCGAGAAAATTGCAGGGTAAAAAAAGTTAAACTATATGCATAGTTTATTGAAAGTATGCAAATAGGTGTGTACTTTACAAAATTGATATTATACACATAACATTTTGTTGTTAAGTGTAAAGAAGGATTATGCACTGTGCCTATATGGTTTAATGTTCACATTAAACACAATTTAATATCGATTAAATAAAAGCTTAATTTATATTAAAATTTTTATAGAACAAGTCAGCTTGTTTTTGTTCAATTTATCTATTTAAATTAATATTTATCTATTTTAATAGATGATTTGTTTATTGTGGGGACGCATAGTAACAATGCTATTCACAAGGTATAATATATATTGAAAATTTTTCTGCGTTTTGTTCTAATAACTCATACAGTAGAAACACCAATCACACAGAGTTATCCTGTTGAGAATGGAAGATGTTTTAAAGGAATTCAAGCAAAGTAAGGATATCATGTTTTATTTTATCCAAAACAAAGGAAGCAATATTATAATTTTAAATATTTTATTACATTTTTTATTAGAAGTCAGTGCTATTCATTTATTTATTTATTTTTCATTTAAAGGCAGAGTCTTTCTCTGTCACTCAGACTGGAGTGCAGTGGCATCATTATAGCTCACTGCAAACTCAAATTCCTGGGCTCAGGCAAGCCTCCCACTGTAGCCTCATGAATAGCGAAGACTACCAGCTCAGATCACCATGCCTAGCTAATTTTAAAAACTTTTTGGAGAGATGAAGGTCTTACTATGTTGCCCCAGCTGCTTTTGAATCCTTGGCCTTAAGCCATCCTCCTGCCTTGGACTCTCAAAGTGCTGGGATTACAGATGTGAACCATTCTGCTTGGTGTGATTCTTTTGTTATCTTTAAATTTGAATTTTTCTTCAGTGAAATTAATGAGTCATAGTTTAAAAACTAACCTTAAACTATCACATATTTTAACATGGTTACAATTTAAATGATTAGCATGCAGTTCTTACCTCCAGTGACTCAACACACAATTTCAAAAATTCATCTGTACTTTTAGCTAAAACAAACCCACTGATCACCGGCTTGCGTGTTTCAGCAATGTCACATTGCACTACAAGATTAGAAATGTTCAGTCTCAATTTATTTGTGTATCTTATCACAGTTTAATAATAAACAATGTGCTGCCCCTGGTCTGCAGAACATATTTTTGAGTAACACTAATGTAAAAACAAACAGGCACATGTCACTTGTGTGTTGGTATCAAGTTTTCGTTCTTCCCTTCTCTCATTTAAGTTCATTCAAATTTTCCTAGAAGAACAATTGTTCCCTCTCAATTTGGGTAGAATCAATCCATTTTCCAAACCGCATTTGGCCTATGCCAATCAGTGGAATTCCATTCCCCACGCAGTGGTGTTGGTTCGAGTTTAGGTGCTTAACAAAGTAGGCCCAATTAAGTAAAGCTAAATTTAAAACAAAATTAATGGCTAAGGGATAAATACTTCCTCTATTAGGATGGATACAAAAATATGTCCTAGAGATTATGACACCAGAAAGAAAGATGGCCATAGGATGAAGCCGTGACTGGAAAGGCAGAGTGAGAGATAGAAAGGAATTGGGTCTAACCACATAATTTATCTTAATTAAAAATGCATGCATACAAAACAGCACTCATTTTTGTTGAAGCATAAACAAAACACAAAAATTCACAATAAATACATATATTAAAATGGCTACCTATAACATAGAATGTAAAGGAGGATGGGAGGAGTGCAAAATGGGGTTTAATGGGAAAAAAATTAAAGGAAATTTATATAGGAAACAATAAATGTAATTAACAAATCTCCAACATCTACTGTTACGTATAACTATACCTGTGCCAATACGCATGTCATATCTATATGCATATTTATAGCTATAAATATAGAGGCAGGTGCTTGTTGATATTATTGAGTCATTGAATCAAATAAACTTTGAAATTTGCCCCTGAGTATAGAAAATACAAAGAGCCTGCAAACAGTATAACATATAGAATTCTGCTTTTGTGTAGTTTAGTTCATTTTATAACTTCAAAGTAGCAATTTGGTTTTGACTGCTAATCTTTGTTTATATTAACTATGCATTTATTTCTTTTTCCTTCTTTATTTTTTCCAAAAGTTTCCATCTTTTTTTAGTTTCCTTCCTCTAGAAATGTTCTTTAAAGAGAACTATCAATGGGAAAATCTATTTTTCTGAAATTAAATTTATTTTAACTTT
The DNA here is from genome assembly GCF_008728515.1 of Papio anubis. Lineage (NCBI taxonomy): Eukaryota > Metazoa > Chordata > Mammalia > Primates > Cercopithecidae > Papio > Papio anubis. The sequence goes on from NC_044990.1 coordinate 41,429,457, forward strand.
ATTATAAGATAATTAAATTCTAGGTTGAAAGTCATATTCTCTCAGCAAATTTAGAAACACATTCATTGTCCCACTGTTGTCAGATTGCCAATGATGATAAAATAGATAGTAAATATGACATATTTTTGAAGATATTTTGTTCTCTCCTAACCCCACTTCTATCACTTTTTACATTTCCTCTTTTTCAATCAGCAGTTTGTATCTGATATTCTAGGTATGGATTCATTCTTACTTATCACTTTATGAGTTTCACTAGGAATTTAGCATGTCTTCAGATATATCTAAAATTTCACAAATTCTTTTTCAGTTAGTGCCAAATCTGTATTAGAATTTTTTATTTTAAAATGTTCACACATAAGTATCTTGTTTTATTATTTTTTTAAACAGGTGGCTATTTTTAATGTTTTTCTCTTGTGTGTTTCCCTTTCAACATATTAAGAACATATTTAATATTTTGTCACCGAGTGCTATAGAATTTCCAGTCTTTGAGAGCCTAACTATACTCTATGTTGTTTCTGTTTGTTCTTATTCACAGTGTCTTTTTTGATGTTTATGATTTTTACTTTTACCTTCTATGTTTAGGAACTTGATTTGACAGAAAATTTTGAGGTCTAGGTAGAAGATTAATTTCTCCAGAGAGAATTTGCATTTGTTATTTCCAGAATCCTGGCGGTGCTAATACACTGAAAATTCAAGAGGTAAATCCATATTAAAGATGAACATGTACATTTTTTTTTAAAGCTCTAACTTAACTTCAAGTTTTTAGTCAGAATATTTTGTTTGGTGTCTTCTAGGGTTAAGTTTTATGTTTATTTCTTTTTTTATATACTTACACTAAGTGTTTCACCTTGGTCTTCCCAGCTTTATGAATGGGCCTGGGAGGTGCTCTCACCTATTAGATTGCTTATTTTGGGTGAATCCTTGCCTCCGCTTCTCCATAAACTTTGAGTTTATGAAAATTGAAATTTTATTTTATTCAACTCAAAAAGTTATCTGTGTTCAACTTTCATTTAGTTTTTGCATAGTATATATTTTCATGTTAGTTAACTGATATCTACCCTTTCATTGGGCGATTTGGCCAGGGTTCCAGGTAACACTTCTATTAGAAATCAAAATCTCTCTTTTTATTCATTTTTAAAATGTTTTCAATTTATTTGAAAGACATAACTGAGATCCATATATGCATACTCTGGATATTTTTGGAAGAAAAATTGGATATGTATGGTTCAAAGTAATTTTATTTTGTATTATATTCTCTATGAGTGTGAGTGAGTCTCTTGACTACTGCAAGCTTACATACAGTTAACTGAGTATTTAGCACTATCATTTGAATCTGGTCTTATGTTATTTCCCCTTATGCGTGCATGTACACACACACACACACACACACACAAATACATATACATATACACAAAGTCTCTTAAAGTGGTTTAAAAATACACTTTTTATAAAATTGATAATGCTACTGATGAGAATAAAAATCTCAAATAAAGCAATTATTGTTAAGCATAAAATTAAATAGGAATAAATATTAAAATATTGAAAGCAGTCATAGCTTAAATTCCTGATGACATTTAAATGTTTTCAAGATAATAGACTAAGTACAAAATTCTAGAGGAAGAAAAGGTAGTGGTGAAGTAAATCAGTGATGGAAAAGGAGATTTCAGTGAAAACATCTTAAGAAATTTTTCCGTAATGTCCTATGCATGCTTATTCTCCACTTTTAGATTCTAAAATAACCGTACAAAAGTGGAATGGAAGCAGAAAATCAGAGACATATACTGATAAATTTAAAATCATATATTTGGCATCTTCCTATTATGTAGAAATTATTTGTTTTTCTACGTTAAAGCAAATACACTTATAAATGGCCTGTATGGGCTTTAGATAACTACCCATACCAATACTGGTTATAATAATTCAAAGAGATGAGATTTAAATTTTTTTGCTATATTTGTATGTTAAACAAAAAGGTAGATTTTTTTGTAACTTATTTTGTCTTCATCCACAGTCATATCAACTTTATTGATGCAAAAATAGGATTCTTCTTACTCAATATTTTATATAATGTTTGAAGAATGAAGTTACCTTTTGCTGAATCCCTTTTCTGAAATACACAACTTTTGTAAGTTAAATCCATTAACTTTTCCTGTTAATTTAACAGATAGAGACATTGTCTCAAGGGTGAAATCTGCTCATCCAAAGTAGAAAGTGATGTAGAAAATGATGAGTTTTTAGATTACTTGTTGACAGAAATGGAACATTTTGGAAATGAATCTGATCTACACATCCAATACATTTCAACTCATGTTTTATCAAATTTAGGAAATCAGAAAAAGATACTGAAGTCATTATTAAATGAATTGAACTTGGCAGCTCCATAGATACACTGCCCTACATGTGTCTAAAGAGAGATGGCATTAAAAATAAATTATTATTTTAAAACTTTTTTTAAAAATTTATTTATTATTATTATACTTTAAGTTGTAGGGTACATGTGCATAACGTGCAGGTTTGTTACATATGTATACTTGTGCCATGTTGGTGTGCTGCACCCATCACCTCGTCATTTACATCAGGTATAAATCCCAATGCAATCCCTCCCCCCTCCCCCTCCCCATGATAGGCCCCGGTGTGTGATGTTCCCCTTCCTGAGTCCAAGTGATCTCATTGTTCAGTTCCCACCTATGAGTGAGAACATGCGGTGTTTGGTTTTCTGTTCTTGTGATAGTTTGCTAAGAATGATGGTTTCCAGCTGCATCCATGTCCCTACAAAGGACACAAACTCATCCTTTTTTTATGGCTGCATAGTATTCCATGGTGTATATGTGCCACATTTTCTTAATCCAATCTGTCACTGATGGACATTTGGGTTGATTCCAAGTCTTTGCTATTGTGAATAGTGCCGCAATAAACATACGTGTGCATGTGTCTTTATAGCAGCATAACTACAGCTGAGGGTCCTGACTGTTAGAAGGAAAACTATCAAACAGGAACACCTACACCAAAACCCCATCAGTACATCACCATCATCAAAGACCAGAGGCAGATAAAACCACAAAGATGGGGAAAAAGCAGGGCAGAAAAGCTGGAAATTCAAAAAATAAGAGCGCATCTCCCTCGGCAAAGGAGCGCAGCTCATCGCCAGCAACGGATCAAAGCTGGACGGAGAATGACTTTGACGAGATGAGAGAAGAAGGCTTCAGTCCATCAAATTTCTCAGAGCTAAAGGAGGAATTACGAACCCAGCGCAAAGAAACTAAAAATCTTAAAACTTAACTATATCCCTCTTTAGCAGATATGCAAAACTAGAGTATAAATTGTTGTGCTATGTCTAAAATATAAAAGGAATGCAATAGAGCTACACAGTTCATAATCAAATTGTTCCAAAATATAATCTAATCTATGATAATGTTCTTTTTTTGGTTATTTAGAATACTGTCTAATATATATTCTATTAAAAATGTGTAGCATAAACTCAGAATGTTATGACACCTTGTTCATTTTGATTTATTAACTGATAAGGAACAATACATTTCTGCTCATACATGAAAATAATAAACCTAATTTTATTATATATGTGTGCTATGGTTTGAATGAGTTCTCCTCCAAAATTCAGGTGTTGAAACTTAATAGTCAATGTAATGGTATTAAGAAGGGGGTGATTAGGACACGATGGCTCCTCCCTAGTCAATGAGATTAGAACCCTTATAAAAGCAAGTTTTCAAGCTTTCTTCTAGCCTGCTCTTCTGCCTTCCACAATGGGAGGATAAAACTTTCCTTGCCTGAACAGATAAAGCAAGAAGGTCCCAACTTGGGAGCAGAGAGTAGCCCTTTTTAATCAGACAATTGAACCTACCAGTGCCTTAATCTTGGACTTCCTAGCTTCCAGAGCCATGAGAAAATACATTTATGATTTTTATTAATTACCTAGTCTCAGATGTTTTGTTATAGCAGTGCAGACTAAGACAGTGTATTAATGAACCATCCTTCAAATTTGTGATCCTTTAGTTGAATTTTGCAGTACAAATATGAATTTTTAAAATCATTTTCTACAACTTCTTTATATATTAGATGATACAATTCAGATAACTGTTTTTGTTTAGTTTATATTATTAGCATTTAAAAACTCAATATTTTGTTATCTTTGTGGAACACACTGATTTATTGGAAGTAGAAATGACTTCATGAACGTAAAGTGATAGAGAAATTATTAGATATGTTTTATTAGTTCATGCCCTAAAATATTTTAATCTAAATAATCTATTAAAGTAATTTTATAAGTCATAATTTTTTAAAATTAATACCATATGTCAACCCAAACAAAATATACATTCTTTCCAAATTTTGGGTAAGGTAGAGCTATTGTGAAACCTGAGAGAGGTAATTACCTCTTTTCCCTTTACCTAGAGTATTTGATTAAAATACTCTATAATTAAATACTGTCTTGGAATAAAAATGCAATTTAAAAATATGAAATGTGATTTGGCAGATAAAAGACCGGCTATAGAAGTTGCAAGTATAGATTAATTATGACTTTCAAGCCCAGTTTTCAGGCATTTACCACCTTTCACATAAGTTAGAGCATTTGGCTTTTAAGCATACAATTGTCTTCAATGAAATGATACTACTGTGGAGAAAAAGAACAATCAAATCAAAGAAAACTGATCAACTAGCTCTACTGAGGAGGGAAACTGCAGAATTTAGGCTGATATTTTAAGTCCAAGCACGAAAAAAAATAGAATTTCCCATAGACTTTCCATCTTGACAAGATTATTTGAGCACACTTAGAAAAGTAAAAATGAATTCCGTCAAAAAGATGGAGTAATATTACAGATGTTAGAAGAGATAGAAAATAGATTCCTTGATGTGCACAAGAGATTGTATTTGAGATAATAAATTCTATTTTAGGTTGAATCTACTGTAGGAACATAACTATCCTTAAATCTTCCAGGCTTGGTAGAAAGGTTAGACAGTCACAGCTTGGGTGTCAGGGGTTATAAACCCTACCCTCAACTGAATTATTTTTGTAGCAAAAACTACACACACTATTTTACAGTTAACAATAGGCAGCCATAACTCATTGGATCAATGTAAAATAACTGTGATAAGGTGTGTTTCTTTGTTTTTGGTTTTAATTTTAAAACTTGGGAGGTGTGTTTAGTATAACATTAACAGACACAGTTTAATATACACACATATACACTCTTCTTCTAAATTTTCGATTTAATAGTTACTGCTTTTAATTACAAAGAATGACCAGCCTAGGACTGATCAAATGTCCTCTTCCCCTTAGAAAAGGTGAAATGCAACATTATGCAAATTTATTTCATTGTGTCTTCTTTGTGACTTTTTTTTCCCTCGGCCTTTTTGTTTCACCACTATCTTTGACATGTGGCCAGTAGGAGAATGTCCTGCATTTCTAAACTTTGGAACATTGGCATAGTTTTGATTAATGAGCTTATTGTTATTCATTCGAGTTAGATCTTGCTGAACAAAAGTCTCCTTATTATCCCTAATTTATATGTCTCGCTTGTATTTGCTCTGCCACATTTCCTCTAATGACTTTCTATATTTAATCACTATATTTAAGAAAAGGAATTTAGTATAATTCCTTGCTGTACCACATAGTGTTTGGAGCGTATTTGCTATTTTACATGAGTTGTAGCTGTAGTATGATGGGTACCACACCAGGGTTACTTAAGGATGAATGTCTGCTACCTGAACCCTGAAGGCTGGGCAGTGAGCCAAGGCCATGGTACCCAGCCAAGGAGCAAGTGTCCCTGAGACCCCACAAATCCCAGAGAGTATCTGAGAACCTACCACGGAAAACAGTCCTATCACATACATACAGTAGGCAAAGAGCCAGAAAAATAGCTTAAAAGCAGCTTTGAGATGGGAGATGGTGCAAATTTCTAGATCTGTCCTGCTATCCCCCAGAAGTGTCCCATACATAAATCCTAATAAACTTACCTACTGGTCAAGCTAGACTTGTCTAAGTCACTCTTGATCTCTCGGTTCCTTCCTAGTTTGGGGTGTGGGAAGGGGAAATTAAGTTGCAAGTTTTTCTCATATCAATAGTTAGATATAATTTGAAATGTCTCGTTTGAGTGAAACCAGGATAAATTCAGGGAAGTTAGTTTAAACTCACCATGACTAGAATATTGAGTTAAAAAAAAAAAAATCAGGAAATAAAAATGGGTTTACATTTAGGTGTGCATACCCACTTTTCTGTAACTAGATGGAAACATTCAGACTTGAATTTTATTTTATGTTTGTAAGTCAAACAAAAGATAGTTTTTTATTGGGTTTTTTTTTTTCTATATGTACTGGCACCGTTATTAATTATTTATTAGTTAAGTATAATTTACTTAGTAATTGCCAAGGTTTTATTCTGAGATTTTACTGAACAGGAGCATATCAATTCATTTGTTTTGTCTGTCTATATCATCTGTCAATCAATCATGTATCTATCTGTCTATCTATCTATCTATCTATCTATCTATCTATCTATCTATCTATCAACACACATTACTGAAATCAAATTGATCAAGGTGCCATAGGATCAATTGTTAAGGTAGCCAAACAAATTGCAGTATTGTCACATGAGCGTAGCCAATGCATTTTTCACAGTAATGTTCTAATATGGTGAGTTTGATCTAAAAGCAATTTAAATATAAGCAGAAAAATCCTTGGTATTAATTCAGTTGTAATCTGCTGATTTTCTCTATACTTGCTATGTGAATGTATTTTTTAATATAATACAGCTTCTGTGAAGCAAACTATGCTATTTTTATGCTTCATTTTAAATGTAAAATATTAACTTTCTTGCAAACAATTACTGGTATGGAGAGAACATTGGGAAACATATTGGAAGTTAACATAATTATATCAATAGTTGCCTACTGGTCAAAAGCATTAGTACTCAAATTGCATTATGAATATGCAAATCTGGTAATTTTGATTTAGGTCATTTGTCACACTGGTATCAAAAATTGCAAGTCACTGCTGCTGTCTAAATATGGTGAGTTTGATCTAAAAGCAATTTAAATATAAGCAGAAAAATCCTTGGTATTAATTCAGTTGTAATCTGCTGATTTTCTCTATACTTGCTATGTGAATGTATTTTTTAATATAATACAGCTTCTGTGAAGCAAACTATGCTATTTTTATGCTTCATTTTAAATGTAAAATATTAACTTTCTTGCAAACAATTACTGGTATGGAGAGAACATTGGGAAACATATTGGAAGTTAACATAATTATATCAATAGTTGCCTACTGGTCAAAAGCATTAGTACTCAAATTGCATTATGAATATGCAAATCTGGTAATTTTGATTTAGGTCATTTGTCACACTGGTATCAAAAATTGCAAGTCACTGCTGCTGTCTAAAATTTTGAACGAGTTTCATATGACTGGTGATTAAATTCAAAAGAACCTTCTGGTTCATCAACAGTCTATCCAAGCTGTGTAAGATCCATTCATAGGCACATTTCTTCTATGTTCTAATTTTCTGTAAGTACTAACACACATTCCCCTTTCTATTCACATTATATTTTGGAGCAATGGCAATGCCTTGAATGAAAAATAGTTCTGAAACTGATATGATCAGAAGTAATTATACTTGGGTAGAATGTGAATTTAGAATTAAACTTACATACTGTTTGCACACCTAGCTAGTGCATATTGCTCTATAGCAGAAGGATTATCACTTTTTAAAAGTGAGTCCAGATCATTATTTTCCACTGCAAGTTCAGATATTCAACTTGCAGCTGGATTTATATGGCATGCAAACACTTGTACAGGACATAAAATTTGCACAGGTCATAAGTGCACAAATGCTGTTGCTAGATACTTATCTCTGGCTGACAAATAGGTGCTTCAATGAAATGGATATTACAGTGTTATATTGCAGTATAATTTAACCACTCTAGTAAAGACAAGGTAACTTAGTAGCATAGTAAATATTGTTCTGAATTAGATCATTCTATTCAAATATAAACATATAAAGAAAATAAAATAAATGAAAAATTAATATATTTAAAAACTATTTTTTAAATTGCTTTGAATGTTTCAAAAATATTTTAAAAGCTTTTTTAAAAAAGAAAAAAAATTGCTATAAAATAGTTTCAATTCAAGAACTTTGCTGTTTCATAACCTTGTCAAATTAAATGACCTCTCTAAGGTTCATTTACAGGATGGTTAGAAGTATTAAATGATAATATTTTCATAAAACACTTAGTGTCATGTTTGATATATAAAAGATAACACAACACAACTTAGAAAAGATACTTATTATTACAAAATGTAACATTCTTTGGAACAGTACATACTGCTTAGTGTTTTAAAGTTACCCTTCTGATGGCGTTTTCTTTTTTATTTGTTTATTCATTTATTTATTTATTTTATTTTTTACTTTAAGTTATGGGATACATGTGTAAACCACGCAGGCTTGTTACATAGGTATACATGTGCAATAGTGGTTTGCTGTACCTATCAACCCATCACCTAGGTTTTAAGCCCCACATGCATTAGGTATTTCTCCTGATGCTTCCCCACTCCTTTCACCCCCTCCCTGCTGACAGGTCCCAATGTGTGTTATTCCCCTCCCTGTGTCCATGTGTTCTCATTGTTCAGCTCCCGCTTATGAGTGAGAACATGTGGTGTTTGGTTTTCTGTTCCTGTGTTAGTTTGCTGAGAATGATGGCTTCTAGCTTCATCCACGTCCTTGAAAAGAACACGATCTCATTCTTTTTTGTGACTGCCTAGTATTCCATGGTGTGTATATGTACTACATTTTCTTTATGTATGGCATTTATATTTGTTCTATGTCTTTGTTACTATGAATAGTGCTGCAATAAACATACGTGTGCATGTATCTTTATAACAGAATTATTTATATTCCTTTGGGTATATACTCAGTAATGGATTGCTGGGTCAAATGGTATTAATGGTTCTAGATCCTTAAGGAATTGCCACAGTGTCTTCCACAATGGTTCAACTAATTTACATTCCCATAAACAATGTAAAAGCATTCCTATTTCTCCACAGACTTGCCAGCATCTGTTGTTTCTTGACTTTTAATAATCGCCATTCTGACTAGCGTGAGATGGTATCTCATTGTGGTTTTGATTTGCATTTCTCTAATGATCAGTGATGTTGAGTTTTTTTCCATATGTTTATTGGAACCTAAATGTTTTCTTTTGAGAAGTGTCTGTTCATATCTTTTGTCTACTTTTTGATGGGGTTGTTTGTCTTTTTTCTTGTAAATTTGTTTGTATTTCTCAGAAATCCTAGATATTAGGCCTTTGTCAGATAGCTAGATTGCAAAAATTTTCCGCCATTCTGTACATTGCCTGTTCACTCTGATGAGAGTTTCTTTTGCTGTGCAGATGCTCTTTAGTTTAATTAGTTCCCATTCGTCAATTTTTGCTTTTGTTGCAATTGTTTTCGGTGATTTCATCATAAAATCTTTGTCCATGCCTATGTCCTGAATGGCACTGCCTAGGTTTTCTTAGAGGGTTTTTATGGTTTTAAGTTTTACATTTAAGTCTTTAATCCCGCTTGAATTATAAGGAAGGGGTCCAGTTTCAGTTTTCTGCATATGACTAGCAAGTTTTCCCAGCACCATTTATTAAATAAGGAATCCTTTCCTCATTACTTGTCTTTGTCAGGTTTTTGGACATAGATGTGTGGTCTTATATCTGAGATCTTTATTATGTTCCATTGGTCTATATGTCTGTTTTGGTGCCAGTACCATGCTGTTTTGGTTACTGCAGTCTTGTAGCATAGTTTGAAGTCAGGTAGTGTGATGCCTCCAGCTTTGCTCTTTTTGCTTAGGATTGTCTTGGCTATGTGGGCTCTCTTTTGGTTCCATATGCCTTTTAAAGTAGTTTATTCTAATTCTGTGAATAATGTCAATGGTAGTTTCATGGGAATAACATTGAATCTATAAATTACTTTGGGTAGTATGGTCATTTTCATGATATTGATTCTTCCTATCCATGAGGATGTAATATTTTTCCTTTTGTTGGTGTCTTCTCTTATTTCCTTGAGCAGTGATTTGTAGTTCTCCTTGAAGAGGTCCTTCATGTCCCTTGTTAACTGTATTCCTTGGTATTTTATTCTCTTTGAAGCAATTCTGAAAGGCAGTTCATTAATGATTTGGCTCTCTGCTTGTCTATTGTTGGTGTATATGAGTGCTTGTGAATTTTGCACATTGATTTTGTATTCTGAGACTGCTGAAGTTGCTTATCAGCTTAAGGAGTTTTGGGGCTGAGATGATGGGTTTTTCTAAATATAGGATTATGTTATCTGTAAACAGAGACAATTTGCCTTCCTCACTTCCTATGTGAATACTCTTTTTTTATTTCCAGTAAGCCAGTTTATTGAGATATTTTAGCATGAAGGGATGTTGAATTTTATCAAAGGCCTTTTCTGCATCTATTGAGATAATCATGCTGTTTTTGTCATTGGCTCCGTTGGTGTGATGGATTATGGTTATCGATTTGTGTCTGCTGAACCAGCCTTGCATCCCAGGGATGAAGCTGACTTGATTGTGGTGGATATGCTTTTTGATGTGCTGCTGGATTCAGTTTGCCATTATTTTACTGAGGATTTTCACATTGATGTCCATCAGGGATATTGGCCTAAAGTTTTCTTTTTTTGTTATGTCTCTGCTAGGCTTTAGTATCAGGATGATACTGGCCTCATAAAATGAGTTAGGGAGGAGTCTCTCCTTTTCAATTGTTTGGCATAGTTTCTGAAGGAGTGGTACCAACTCCTCTTAGTACCTCTGGTAGAATTTGGCTGTGTATCCATCTGGTCCTTTTTGTTTGTTTGTTTGTTTGTTTTGTTTTGCTTTTTTGGTTGGTAGGCTAGTTAATATTACCTCAATTTCAGAACTTGTTATTGGCCTATTCACAGATTTGAATTCTTCCTGGTTTAGTCTTGGGAGGGTGTATGTGTCCAGAAATGTATCAACTTCTTTTAGATTGTCTACTTTATTTGCATAGAAGTGTTTATAATATTGTATGTTGGTAGTTTGTATTTCTGTGGTATAAGTGGTGATATCCCCATTATGATTTTTCATTGTGTCTATTTGACTTGTCTCTCTTTTCTTCTATTAATTTAGCTAGTGGTGCATCTATTTTATTAATTTTTTTTTTTTCAGACAGCTTCTGGATTCATTGATTTTTTGAAGGGTTTTTTGTGTCTCTACCTCCTTCAATTCCACCCTGTTCTTAGCTGTTTCTTGTCTTCTGCTAGCTTTTGGATTTGTTTGCTCTTGCTTCTCTAGTTCTTTTCATTGTGATGTTAGAGTATTAATTTGAGGTCTTTCCAGCTTTCTGATGTGGGCATTTAGTGCTATAAATTTCCCTCTTAACATTGCTTTAGCTGTGTCCCAGAGATTTTGGTACATTGTCTCTTTGTTCTCATTGGTTTCATATAACTTCTTGATTTCTGCCCTAATTTGATTATTTACCCAAGAGTCACTCAGAAGCACATTGTTCAATTTCCATGTAGCTATGTGGTTTTGATTGAGTTACTTAATTGTGAGTTCTAATTTGATTGCACTGTGGTCTGAGAGACTGTTTGTCATGATTTCCATTCTTTTACATTTGCTGAGGAGTGTTTTACTTCCAATTATGTGTCTGACCACATTTTCTATCAGTGTCCATATCCCTCACTTCCACTACAGTCACAGCGGATCTCCTTGCTTATTGGACACTTCAGGCATGCACTTTCCACGGGACCTTTGAGTTTACTGCTCTCTCTTCATATAGCCAAATGACTCACTTTTTCAGTCCTTTCAGATTTGTGCTCAATTCACTCTCTAGCAATTAGACCTCTCTGCCTATATACCCTCCTTTAAACACACACAAACCCTATATAAAATAGCAATATTCCCACACTTATAGTCTCTGTTATCCTGCTTATTTTTTCTTTTTAGCAATTTTCACTGTTTTCTCTATATTACAATTACTTATTAATTTGTTTGTTATCATGTTATCCCATTTCTTATTCTAACTAAAAGGTAAATTCTGTGAGGGTAAGAAAGTTGTCTCTTTATTCAATGCCCCGTCCCTGGTACTTACAAGAGCATATGCTAAAATCAAACAGTAATTTGTAAATGAATGAATGACTTAAGAATAAAAGTATTTTCAAATTTTAAATATTAATCATAGTTTAATATGTTACTTAACAATATGACCTAGCTTCTACATTTTAATCTAGAACAATGTAAATCTAGATTCTTTTGGCTCTGGAGTAGATTCTCACATTTTTATCAATTAATTAATTTCAGGTTGGCTTTAAATAACTCTTTTCCTTTTATTTCATGGATACACATTATGTCTGTGGGCTTTTTCCCATCGATAAATAGATATCAATTTGCTCCATTGCAAGGTAATAATAGTTATTGATCTCTGGTCTCCAACATAAATAAAAACTAAAGCTAGCTGGCCAGAAAAAAAAAAAAAAATCTTTAAAGTGTGACACATTCAATTCACACAGTATTTATCAAGTACCTACCATGTGTGCTATAGCTCTAAGTGCTACAGTGAAAACCAAGATAAAAACAAATGCCATTTCCTTGAGAATGTTTAATATTTTAGGCAATGCAAAATAGACCTAATAACTTTAAAAAGGATGGAATATGATGAGTAAAATAGCAGAAGTAAAAATAAGAACCTTGAAGAGCTATATTTTATGTATTAGAAATATTGCCATTTAGAGTAGGAATTAGGCCTTTTGGCAAAAGTAAAACAATTTTACTGTATATAATTAATTGCTTAAAAACTTCTAGTTGTCTCAAAAGCAGAAATATGAATTATATGAATCATAAACTTCACAATAAAGTCAAGTTTTACATTTAAAAACAAATCAAAGCTAAACCCATTGTTTTCTTAAAAGTAAGTGCATGAGTATCATTAAAATATTCATCTTAGGATTCATCAGATATGAGAGAATTTTAGTACCAGAGATTGTTATTGGAGAATATATATTATCAAGCATATTGTTAACAAATTAACTACTTCTCATATCTTTTTCTGATGTGTTGCTTATTTATACCAAATATATTGACAGGATAAGCACACTGGGAGTCTCACTAAGTTAAACATAAATGTCGGCTATTCAACAGAAGCACTTCTCTGGGGCTGTTGGTAATTTCAGGGTAGAAGAGTCAGTCCCTATATTAAAACTAAATGATCTAAACTGAAGGGCTGTATCAACAAAAACACATAACATCAGAAAAAGACGTTTATCAATTAGGTAACCAACCATCACAGAAACATATTGCTTAAAATTAAATTTAAGAATCTTTGAAAGATTGTTTAATTATTACAAATATCAAATTTATTTATTATTTGGAAGTTTGTGGTCTCAGTAAATATGACTAATGTAAGAAAGTCTTTGAGAGTTTTTAAACTAATTCCAATAGGCTATATTCTTTAGCTTGAAAAGAACACCATGATGTTTTCACTGAAAATGCCGAATAATTTCCAAAATTCTTAATAGCCCTGAAAATGACTTAGATTTGTTCTAAGTAAATTTCCTATGGAAGATGTCATCTAAATTAATATTCACAAGTATACTATAAATGAAAACATTTGCCATAAATTAAGAAATTCTTAAAAGAGAAATGTGTAAAACAAATATTGATAGTAAAGACGATTCTAACCATCTCTTACGTTATTACTTGTTTATTTTTAATCTATCAACATATGTCCTCTTCCTTAGAGTACATGAGCATTAACCAAAAATTGCTTTTATTTTTCTCAATATGAGGGAAACACATGTTCACTCCCAACCATCATTTTTAAAATAAAAACCATGATGTTACCTCAAATTTATTAATGGAAACTTATTTGAAAACATTGTTCAAAGTAAAAGACTCATTTGTTAAGATAAGCTTATTTCCATTTCCTTATTCAAAAATAATATCTTCCCTATTGGAAATCACACGAATTTCAGTTGTCATGCAATGACATAAACCACACCCCTTTAGCAAAATTATATACCCCAATGTGCTATTATTAATTATTTCATTGTGTTAATGTGATTTCACAAGATGATAATTTCTTTAAAACCTGTCACAGTGTTATAAACATATGTCTCAATTGCTCAGGCGATTATACAGCAACAATTTTATATCACTTCTTTCACAACTTTTGCTAGAAGAGAGAAATCATATAATATATAAAACATATAATATATAGCATATAATATATAATATAATACATAACATATAATATATAGCATATGTATTATATATATAGTTCCTTCCTCTCAGTGATCCCGAAGATTAATACACAAGTATCTTCTCTTTCCTTGAACAGCTAAGGTCTTTCCCATTTCCAGATTACTGCACTGGCTGTTCTCACTTCTGGGAATGCTCTGATTTGAATCCCATTATATCTTCCACATTCCTACCCTTTGCTCCTAGAACATATCTTCAGCAAGGTCTTTTTGATCATTTTATTCAAATTAACTCTTTCAACCCACCTCACCTAGTTACATATTTTATCATATGCTACCCTATTTATTTATTTCAAGTCACTTCTCACAATCTGAAATTATTTTCTTTATTCACTTAGCTCTTCCTTCTCTATTAGAGTTCACTTTTTGGGGGAAAAGGGGAGTTCTTCCTACTGCAAGCAAACTTTGCTCACTAGGACTTACATTTCTTAACTTGTCATCTTATTATCTCCTCAGAACCACTGAGTGCACTTAATAAACGTTTTTGAATGAATAGATACACACATTTGTTCTACAATATGAGGAAAAATAAGTTCAAGTTACTCTAAAGAGGAAAGTCAGATAACATTTTATAGATTTGATGACATTTAAGCTGGTTGCTACAGAGTGAATGAAATCTTTCCAGGTGAATGAAAATCGTTCACCATTTCACCTAAGAAAAGAAAAAACTATCATTTAGTGGCAGTTCACTTGTTTTCTGTTATTAACATATTAGGTTTTTAAGGATGTCTTATCTAAAAAAATACAAATACTTTAACCCATAAGACAGAATTGTTTCTTAGTCTTCGAAAAAAAATGCAAGTAGACTGAAAGTTGAAAATTCATCATTTGTTACTGAAATTATTTTAAGATTTTTGTTGGTATGCCATATTATTTATTATCAGTCATAAAATTATTATTTTTTTTAAGTGACATAAGTCTAGCGTAAGCAACTTTCTTTTTTTTTTTTTTTTTTTTGAGACAGAGTCTGGCTCTGTCACCAGATACTCAGTCTGGCTTGCTCACTGCAAGCTCCGACTCCCGGGTTCATGCCATTCTTCTGCTTCAGCCTCCGGAGTAGCTGGACTACAGGTGCTCGCCACCACACCTGGCTAATTTTTTGTATTTTTAGTAGAGACGAGGGGCCAGGATGGTCTCGATCTCCTGAACTTGTGATCCACCCGCCTAGGCCTCCCAAAGTGCTAGGATTACAGAAGTAAGCCACCACGCCCGGCCTCAACTTTCTTGATGAAGATTCCTGTTGTGACATTGCTCCTTATGAAGAAGAAATATCTCCTTACATAGCATTGTCTTTACTCTGCTGCCATCAGACATATTGGGTGGGAAATGTCATTAGGTTTTCTTGCCAAATCTAATTACTGATAGTGAGTAAGTGTCAGGCAGAATAGCAAACATATCAGTTAGCAGTACAGCCTAATATTAACCCAAAGTAAAGGAAGGCAGCGTTCACCAGCAGTCCTAGGTAACAGATTTTGCCTGGTGAAATCTGATGTCTTACTCTGTCTCACCACCATTGCCTTTGAGCCTACTGGTGAAAATAACAACAGAATGTTTTACTTCTGCTTCATTCTGCCAATAATGAAGTGGTTATAGAACTTGTAGTTTTTTCCTTTTTTAGAAAAAGTATAATTGAATAACAAATGGTTCTGCTTTTGGACTTCTAACTTGAGTATATCTATATCCATATTAATCTGTATCAAGAATTCTAAGCCAATATAATTTTTAAAAAACAACTCTTATTGCACCTGAAAGGCAGCCTTTGGTGGTATAACGTACCCTACCCATAGTGAGTTTTTTTTCTACCTTAAAAATATTTCTTTCATAAACATGTTTTCACCTAGAGTTAAGTTTAAATTAGGGTAGATGGTAATATGTTAGGAAATATTATCATGCCCAAGTTCTAAGGATGTACATGAAGTGAAACCACAAAAGGAATGGCTTTATTATGCTAGAAAGAAAATGACCCCATTTACATTAGATGCAGGGCTAGCCAGTGTTTCCATGGATAGCAGTACTTGCACTGAACCATGAAGCTATTGTGCTAGGGATATACCTTTGGCTTCTTTCTTAGATGTACCTCTGAGTTTAGCACACAGGCCCACAAATTCACCAACATTTAATGGTAATAGACATACTCTGGATCCAGCAGTTGCATTCTGCCCAGTACCTGCTTCTCCAAGGGAGAGAAGAATTAGAAAGCCAATACAAGCGGGCTTTCTGCCTCAGAAAAAAAAAAAAAATGTGATTTTTGGTAGAGAAGATTTGCATTCATGTTTGATTATTAGATAATCTATTAACACAAACTCTTAAATAGAAATAATGTCAGGCCACAGTTAAAGGCAGTCAAGCCATTTTTATTCAGTACTATTGCAATAGGAGTATAGAACTGAGTTCAATTTCAAATACAGCCAGAACATGTAGGGATTTAGAGCCAAAGAGCAGAGGAGGGGGATGAGTCAATGGGAAATTATTAAGAGGCTACATCATGGGTAGGGAGATTCTTGTTAAACTGATTCAACAGGATTATTGCTAAAGGCAGGTCATGGCGAATCAGATTTCAAAGCCAGGGGATGAGAAATTTGAACAGATGTCAAGGCAAATCATATATGAAGGGTAGGGGGATTCTTATTATTAATACATGTACATAACAGGATTCTTTTCAAAGCTGGACTAGGTAGGCTAAGGATAAGGATCAAGGATGAGGCCTAGTAGAAAGTGGACTCATAGGAGGCTGTCTAAAGTTTGGTCAAGAGTCTTTATAAAAACTCACATCTCAAAGTTAGCATATCCGAACTGAAAGTCTTTTTTTCCCTTCCAAATCCGATTATTTCCCAGCATCTCCCTTATCAAAGGAAACTATTGACCACCTAGCTATCTGTATAAAAATCTCCAAAGTCTGATTCATCAGGAAATTCTGATAGTTCCACTACACAAATATATTTTGAACCTTCTATCATCACTGAAATATTACATCTAAAAGGGGCTTTCTTTTTTTTTTTCTCTAGACAGGGTTGTGTTCTGTCACATAGGCCTAGTGCAGGGGCATGATTACAGCTCACTGCGGCCTCAACCTCACAGGCTCAAATGAGCCTCCTGCCTCAGTTTCCTGAGTAGTTGAGACTACAGGCAAATACCACCACACCTGGCTAATATTTATCTTTTTCTATTTTTGTTTGTTTGTTTGATTTTTAGAGATGCGGTCTAACTATGTTGCCCAAGCTAGTCTCCTGGGGTCAAGCGATCCTCCTTCCTCAGCCCCCAAAAGTGCTGAGATTACAGGCGTGAGCCACGGCACCCACCTGGGTCTTGCATAATTTGACTCTGATGTACTCTCCAACATCAACTTCTACAATTCTCTTCCTCGCTATTCTCTGGACTTGCAAGTTTCATATTCATGAATAGTCAATGAACTTGAAATCTTCAACTGTAACTGTGAATTTTTCCATTTCTCTTTTCAGCTCTATTGGTTTTTGCTTCATATATTTTGAAGCTTTATTTTTTTAGTGTGTACACTTTTATGTCTTCTTGCTGGTTGAACTTTTATGTCACGCTTCTTCTTGTCTCTAGTAATTTTCATTAATTTAAAGTCTAATGTTTCAGATACTAATATAGCCAGTGTATTGGTTTTTAAATTAGTATCATATGCTATATATTTTCATCATATTTTTATTTGCAATGTACTAATGCCAATAATTCTGATGTGAGTATCTTTTAAGCTGCATATATATGGATACATTTTTTAATCCAATATTTGTTTTTTGATTGCAGTATTCAAATCAATTACATTTAAAGTAATTATTGATATTCTAGTACTAACCTGTGATATTTTACTGTTTATTTTCTGTGTGTTTCTCTGCTTCTCTTTTCTGGTATTCCTGTGAGTTATTTCAGCAATTTTTTAAAGATTCCACCTGATTTATGCATAATGTTTCTTAGTGTTGCATTCATATTGTTTTCTTGTTTCCCTTTACCTATGAGTCAAATTCTTTTAGTTCCCTTCATTCCTGGGGCATAGGGTCACCATATGTATAATTCGCTGTTGATTATACTTTTCTTTCAGCATTTGGAAAGTTTTGTGACAGTTTCTTCTGGCTTCCATAGTTTCAGATGTGGAACTTTCTGGCATTCAAATTGATGTTCTCCTATAGGTAGTGAGTCATTTTTCTTTGCTTGTTTTCAAGTTTTGTTTTGCTTTTTTCCTGTTTCAATCTCAGAAGCATAATTATAATGTGTCTTGGTATAAATGTATTTGGATTTATCTTTTTTAGGGCTTGTTTTGCTTCTAGAATTGTAAGTTTCTGTCTTTTGCCAAATTTGGAAAGTTTTCAGCTATTATTTTCTCAAATAATCTTTCAATCTCTCTCTTTTTCTCTTCTGAAACTGTAGTGATAGGAATATAGACAGTCCCGGACTTATGATGGTTCTACTTATCATTTTTTGACTTTACAGTGATGTGAAAACAACACACATTTAGTAGAACTGTACTTCTCCTGCAATGCTGGGCGGTGGCAGCAAGCCACAACTCCCAGGCAACCATGCATTTTCTACTTATAATATGTGTAACACAGTGGGGTTATTGGGACATAACTCCATTTCCACGCTGGCAAGGAGAATATGTATTGTATATCTTATTTTTGTCTCACAGATCCCCAAAATCTTGTTTATTTTTTTCTTTCTCTTCATTATTTAGATTGAGTGAATTGTGTTTATCTGTACTCAAATTTAGTAATTCTATCTTCTATCATCTCTACTATTGAGCCCATCTGTTCAGTTTGTTTCTTTTTTGTGTGTTTTCTTTTTTATTTCCCTAATCCGCTGTTTCTTTTTTTCAATTTATTAACTTTGTTTTTTAAAGAAGTTTTAAGTTTACAAAATAATTGAGCAGAAAGTTCAGAGAGTCTCTGTAGTCTTCCACCTGCTGGATCACACACACACAGTGTCCTCTGTATTAATATCTTGCATTAATGTAGTATTTTTTGTATAGTCGATTGACCAATATTGATACATTATTAACTAAAGTTCATAGCTTGCATTAGGGTCTATGCATTGTGTTGTACATTCTATGGGTTTTGACAAATGTAGAATGATCCATGTCCACCATTATAGTATCATATGGAAGAGTTTTACTACTCTAAAATTCCCTTGTGCTCCATCTTTTCATCCCTCTTTTCTCAAGAATCCCTGGAAAGTACTGGTCATTTTAATTTTGGATTAGTTTTCCTCTTACCAGAATGTAATATAGTTGGAATTATACAGCATGTGGCCTTTTCAGGATAGTTTATGTCACTTAGCATTATGCTGTTAACCTATCATCCATGACTTTCCACAATTGATAGCTGTCTTAGTTGTCAGGCTGTTATAAGAAAATACCCTAAAATGAGTAACTTATGAACAATAGAAATTAACTTCCCACAGTTCTGGAGACTGGGAAGTCTAAATCAAGGCATCAGCAAATCTGATGTCGGTTGAGGGACTGCTTTCCCATATATGGCTGACTTTTTATGGTGACTTCACGTGGCAGAAGGGGAAAGGCATCTCTCTGGAGACTCTTTTATAAGGGCAGTGCCCCATGAATCTTTATGACCTAATTGTCTCCCAAAGGTTGCACATCCTAATAAAATGACATTGGTGACTAGGTTTCAGCATATACATTTTGGAGAGACCCAAACTTTGAGATCATAGCAATAGTTCTTTCTTTTTATTGCTAAATAAATAGTCTAGGCTATGGATATAAAAATGTTTATCCATTTACCCATTGAAGGAGATCTTGGTTGCTTCCATATTTTGGCAATTATTAATTAAACTGCCATAGATATTCATGTGCAGGTTTTTGCGTGGACAGGATTTTAAGCTCATTTGGGTAAATACTAAGGGGCTTAATTGCTGGACTTTACGGTAAGCGTATGTTAAGTTTTGTTAAAAACTGCCAAATTGTTTTCTGCGGTGGCTATACAATTTTGCATTTCAAACAGCAATGAATGAGAGTTCTTATTGTTCCATGTCCTTGCTAGCATTTGGTTTTCTCAGTTGTTTGAAGTTTAGCCATTCTAATTTGTATATTGTGGTATTCTGCTGTTGTTTTAAATTTGAAATCCCCTAATTAAATATGATGTTGAGCAAATATGCTTATTTGCCATCTGTCTATCTTCTTTCGTGATGTGCCTATTTAGATCTTTTAACAATTTTTTAGTTGAGTTGTTTTCTTCTTGTTGAACTTTAAGTGTTCTTTGTGTATTTTTATATACCAGTCCTTTTTCAGATATGTGTTTTGTAAAAATTTTCTGCAGTATGTGTTTTATAAATCTTTCATTTTCTTCGGGTTCTTAAAACACACAAAAAACACAATTCTCCCAATTAAAGTATACACAATTTAATAGTTTTTAGTATATTCACAGAATTGTGCATTTATCATGGTAATGGATTTTAAGATATTTTCATTATTCCCTAAAAGAGACCTTGTACTCTTCAGCCATTGCTCCCTTAGTACCTCATCCCCCTCAATCTTAGCAGGCAGCCTTACTGTCTGTCTACACAGATTTGAGTATTCTGACCATTTTATATAAATGGAAATCTATAATATATAGCTTATTGTTACTGTCTTCTTTCACTTAGCATATGTTTTCAAGGTACATCCATGTTGAAGCATGTAATTGTACTTCATTTCTTTTCATAGAAAATGAAAATGAGTATCTTTTTACAAAGTTTTATTGTATGCACTTTTAGTTCTGTTTATAGTTTTATTCTTTGTTGACATTTTCTATTTTTAAATTTCCTTCAAGATAATTTTTAATTAATTTTTGAAACTTTTTGTGGTGGCTGCATTAATATCCTTGTCAAATAGTTCTAATATCTGATTCATCTCAATGTTGGTATTTTCTCATTCAAGTTGTAATTTCCTTGGTTCTTTTTATGACCCTGACTATACTCGTACCCTGGATATTTTGTCTATTAGGTTAGAACACTCCAGGTTCTGTTTAAATCTTTTATTTTAATAGACATTCACCCTGCTTAAGTTTAGCATACAGGTCTTGGCCTCACTCTGTGGACTGTGATTCCAATGACGGTTTGAATTTTATAGGCTTTGCAGTGATCTGCTTGGTTTATCTGATGTCTCAGGGTTTCCACCCTGCTGGTGCTGCTTGGCTTATGGAACATAACAGATTTCCCCAGGTTGGACCATTCAGCATCTCCTGGGGATAGAGTGGAGTCTCCAGAATATGAAGTCTCTTTGTTGTGTCTCCTCGTTGTGGCTAGATGCTTTTTGCCAGTTGTGTCCATCTGCCTCAGTGTGTCCCAGTGTGGAAAGAGAATCTCAGGTCTATCAGGAAGAAGAATACTCCTAGACAAAACCACTTGTTATAATGGAATCCCCCTAATGTGTCCCTTGTCTTCCTTTTTGTAGTGTCACTCCCAAGCAGAAGATAATTTCAAGTCCACAGGGACAAGGAAGACTTCTTGTGATGAGTTCTCAAGGCTGCATGGAAAAGGAAGTACTTTTTCTGGCTGCTTATTGTTACTGGGGCTCCTGATCAGTCCCCCTTGTCAGTCCACCGTGCATGCTTGTTGTTTCCAACTGGGCTCTCATTTTGTTGTGAGGAGTGACTGGGCCTGCCTGGGCTGCCTTCTATTGATAAACTGAGGGTTACTTAGTCTGGGTCAACTTCTTCCATGGGATGTTTGCAAGTGAGATGGCCCAGAGACTGTGTTCTTTTTCTAGTCACACCAGTTTTCCTTCTATAGTAGTCAGTTTTTGTATCACTATAAAGGAATAACTGAAACTGGGTAATTTATAAGGAAAAGAGTTTTAATTTGCTCATGGTTCTACGGGCTGTACATGGAAGCATGGTGCTGGCATCTGCTTCTGGTGAGAGTCTCAGGAAGCTTATGATGGTGGCAGAAGATGATGGGAGCCAATGTGTCACATGGTGAGAGTGGGAGCAAGAGAGAAAGGAGGTGCCGAACACTTTTAAAAAATCAGCTCTGGTGAGAACTCACTCACTGTCTCCAACACAGCACCAAGCCATTCATGAGGGATCCACCCCATTACCCAAACACCTCCCACCAGGTCCCACCTCCAACATTCAGGATTATATTTCAACCTGAGATTTGGAGGAGACAAATACCCAAACTGTCTCACCTTCTTAGTACATTTCAGTGATCTCTTTGATTACCTCCTGCATTGTTTCTGGGGTCTGTAGTCTAGCAGGGAAGAACAAAAAGAAACTGGTCTACCCTTGTCTAAACAATAAGTCCCCTTAACTGTATTTTTTATTTTTCACTTATCTTCGTATTTTCATGCACATGCTAAAAAATGAAAGACAAATACAACAGAGGTACTAATTTTTAATTTATTGGCATTACTTTTCTCTCAGATCTTATGAAAGCACTAGATATTCCTTCATTAATAAATTAATTGTAGGCTGGGCAAGGTGGCTCACCCCTGTATTCCCAGCACTTTGGGATGCCGAGGCAGGTGGATCACCTGAGGTCAGGAGTTCGAAACCAGCCTGACCAACATGGAGAAACCCCTCTCTACTAAAAATACAAAATTAGCCAGGCGTGGTGGCACATGCTTGTAATCCCAGCTACTTGAGAGGCTGACTCAATAGGAAAATCACTTGAACCCAGGAGATGGAGGTTGCAGTGAGTCGAGATCGTGCCATTGCACTCCAGCCTGGGCAACGAAAGCAAAACTGTATCTCAAAATGATAATAATAATAATAATAATAACAACAACAATAATAAATTAATTGTTTTATATACTTGCTGTTGAAAAGAAAAATAAAAACACATAATTGGATAAGTTAATGTAACAAGTAAATTAACAAGAGCTTGCTCTCTATATTTGGCTCATGGTAATGTAATTTATATTTATATAAATTTGAGATTTCCACATAAAAAGTGCAGAATTTCAACTTTCACAGTTGAAAGTTTAATGCAACAAGAGATTTGAAGTCCAAGGGTTTCTATTAATAATGCTGATTCTTCTGCTGCCTTTTGAATACATAGAGTACTATTTCACGGTTTTTGTAGGGAGTGCCTTAGCACAAAGATCTTTATCCCAAAAGTACAGAAGTGAACTCTTTTTATAAATATTTTAACTTCTAACTCACCCAGCGTTCATGTAAAACAAGAGCACAGATAGCATGTCCCTGTTAACAAATCTGTTTTATGTATGTGAGCTATCCTCAGATATCTAGTGTGGATTTTAGGACAATTGTCTAATTGGGTCCCTGACTCTAAGAACACAAATATTATTAATGTCTTACTTTTTCTTTTTAAATAATATCAAAATACTTTATTTTGTAAAGTGGCATCTTACTTGGACTCTGCCAAACAAGTTAAGATCACTTTAAAATATATAACATTAAAAAAAAGACGTCATTCCCTCAGTTCAAATAAAATTAAGTTTCAGCCTGAGTAAGCTCTGAAACAGAAACATCAACTGAATGAGCTTCCTGTCCTTAGAGAGTTCACCATCTCAATTCTTAGTCCAGTAGGGAAAGTAAATGTGGAAACAGATCATTAAAACACAGTGTAATAAAGACCAAGATAGAAGTAAAAAGATCAGACTTCTCAATTTCCAAGACACAGGACAAATACAAGAATAAATATGACAGAATGTACAAAAATACATTCATTTTTGCCCATTACTCCGAAACATATACCTTATATAACAATGGCATAAACACAAGAATGAAGGAGAGCTAAACTTCATGTTAAGTTTAGAAAATGCCTCTTTCAAGAAGTTTTTCATTGTAAACCTCTATGATGTGGGTTTTTGATTAAGGTAACCTTAACTCTAAAAGTTGTTAACAATTTTGAAAACTTTTGGTAAAAAGCAGTATGTATTGAGAAAGTTCTTTCTTCTTGAGAAGTAAGTTGTGACTCTGGAGAGCTAGATTAAACTGCAATTTAGAGTGGAAGAGGTTAATAAATATATTTTATGATATGAATATCCTGAGATATACATTTAAGTAATTCTACAAAGGCTTAAGGGGTGTTCTCTGAAAAGCCATCTAGAATATTCTTTCTAGTGAAACAATGTAGAAAAAGATGAAGAAAGTCTCAACAGACTCTCTTTGCAAGATTAATTTTTTTTTAGTTGATGTATTAGGCAAAATTCTAATATGGGTTCCATGTTCTCCAACACCTGGTAGATTTCCTGTAAATACTCTCTCCTTGAGTGTAGGTGGAACATGTGACTCACCTCTAATAAAATATGACAAAGGAGATGAGGATAGAATGCAATCCTCTTGCTTAGGTTATATATAATTATATGTATGTATGCATTAGATGGATTTTCCTACTTGCCTTGAAGAAGAAAGATACTCTACTACAAAGTGCCCATGGAGAGGACCACGTGAAAGGAAACTATATCTGTGAGCTGAGGCATTTTATTTTAGTCCTACAATGTCAAGGATCTGAAATCTGTGAATAACCATGTGAATTTGAAAAATAATAATTTATTCAAGCTGTGCCAAGACTCTTGACTAATAGAAACTGTGAGATAAAGTTCTAAATTTTTTATAAATGTTTAACAAATCTAAACTCAAGCTGGTGTAGAATTCCTGGGTTTCAATGATGTATTTCAGTAGAATTATGAAGAAAACTAAATAAAAACGTCATATATAATCTATTTTTTGCCCTTCATATAATGGAAAAGTTTCAAGGGAAGTATTCAGGACTGCTTTGATGGTTCCACACAGTCTTCAGGAACTCAGGTTTCTAATAGCCCTCTGTAGCCTTTAGCTTCATGATTTCAGTATGACAGCTGTAGCTTCAGACATATCCATGGTCCAGGAAGCAAGAAGAGAAAAGGGACAAGTACAAAAGAATGTTTATGAAATCATCTCTTTTTGTAAGAAATTCTTTTAGACAGACCACTCAGTAACTTTTAACTCAGATTCCTTTAACTGCAATTTAATCAACTAGTCACTCCTATTTGCAATAACATGGAAAATTTTAGCTTTTTAATCAGGCAGATGAGGCCTGATTCTCCTTTTCAAATAAATATGTACTTTTCTTTATTTTCCGCATATATCTTGAACTCATTCTCTCTGACTTACTGGGAAAATCATTTTGTGATAATTATGCATCATTTGTGATGATTCAATGAGTATTATGTAAGTTCTGACAATTTTCTCATTTATCCTCAGCTACTATGTCTCTTTAATAAGAAAGATTATTGGAAACTAAAATATTTAATTTGTGATGTTCTTCAACACTAATCACTTCTTATCATTGTAAAAATTAAAATATGTGCTTTTAAATATGAATAGATTAGCTAAAATAAAATATTGAAGCCCTATTTAATGCTTATTCTATTTTCTACTGTACCTAATGTCCTGCCACTGTTACAATTATTCAAAACTTACGACAGAGTAGAAATTCTATATAATTCAATAATAATGTGGTAAAGGTAGTCAAAAGGTTTTTTTTTTATTATTATTGAAAAATGACATGCTCTACCATAATAGAGGTAGATATTTAATTAACATTTATTGGCATTTTTCTGAAAAATACAAATACCTGCACCTCTTTCTCACTCTTCCTGATAATATAACCAATTGAGAAATACAAAATAAACCTGTAGAAATAAAGATTGAATATATTTTTATGACTGATAAACCCGATTAATAACTTAGCTTAGGTTTAAGGCAAACATGCTTTGTAACACTTTTGCCACTAAATTGAATTTACTCATATAGAAACACATCAGAAAAGTTGTAGGTGTTACCCAAGTGTTATATCACTCATCTTCTGACTGAGGTAAACATATACATCCAGGAGTGGTTTCTCCAAATGTAGAGAACACAGGGTTCCTAAGATACTCACTCACATATGTTTCCTTCTGTTCAGAAATGTGCTTCACTCCTTGTTTTATATGCAAAAGCTAGAAAGATTTGGTTTTGGGTAGAAACTAGAGCTCTTCTCATAGCTTTTCTTTTGTAGGATTGAAGTCAATTACCTCCTATGAAACATAAAGGGTCGATGATACATATTTCTCCCTAGGATATTTTTAGCATTAATAGTGCTGCTTTTAATATGTTCTGTAAATGTTCAAGTAAAACATTCTTTTATTAAGGTACATATTGAACTTCAGTAATAACAGCTTCTTTTAGTGAGGGTTTATTTATACATCTTGCTAAATCAAATTAAAGACTTAAATATAAAACTTGAAACTATAAAACTCCTAGAAGGAAAGATAAGAAAAAATCCTCTTCTCACTGGTCTTGACAATAAATTTTTGTATGTGACACCAAAAGGACAGGCCACAAAAGCAAAAATAGACAAGTTTGATTATATCAAGCTAAAAAAGCTTCTGTACAGCAAAGGAAACAATCAACAGAATGAAAAACAACCCATAGAACCCCCAAAATGAGAAAAACTATTTTAAAACTGTATACCTGATAAGGAGATAATATGCAAAATAAATGACACTTATACAACTCAATGAAAAAAATACAAATAGCCCAATTTAAAAATGGGCAAAGGATCTGAATAGTCATTTCATGGAAGAAGAAATTCAGATGGTCAAGAGACATATGAAAAGCTGCTCAACATGTCTAATCATCAGGGAAATGCAAATTAAGACCACAGTAAGATATTACTTTAAACCTGTTAGGATGACTATTATCAAAGACAAACAGTAACAAGTGTTTCCAGGATGCAGCGCAAAGGGAATCTTTGTACACTGTTGGTGGGAATGTGAAACTACCATATGAATAAGCAGTCCTACTTCTGGGGATCCACCTAAAGGAATTGAAATCAGAATCTCCAACAGATATTTGCACTCCCATGTTTATTGCTGCATTATACACAATATCCAAATTCAAAACAACCTAATTGTCCTTCAAAAAAATGAACAGATGAAGAAAACGTAGTATATAAAATGCAATATTAATCATTCTTTAAAAATAAGGAAACTATGCCGTTTGCAACAGGCTGGGTTGAGCTGGAGGACATTATGCCAAGCAAAATAAGCAAGACAAAAAAAAACTACTGCACGATCTCACTCATGTGGAATCTCAAATATTCCAACTCATAGAAGTAGACAGTAGAATGGTGATTTCCATGGGCTAGGGAGAGAGGATAACAGGGTGATGTTTGTCAAAAGTTGCAAAGTTTCAATTTTGCAGGATGAATAAGTTCTGGAGATGTAATATACACTATAACAAATAGTTAAATATTGTATTGTATATTTGAAATTTGCTAAGTGGGTAAACCTTAAATATTCTTTGCATACACACATCAATAGTTACTATGTAGAGGTGACTGATACAGTACTTAACTTGAATGTGTTGATTATCTTACAACACATAAATATATCAAAATATCAAGTTGTACATTTTAAATATATATATAATTTTTATAGGTCAGTGATATCTCAATAAAGCTTTTAGAAAAAGTAGAGATTACAATTACATAATTGGTGGAAAAAGACACGTGTATATATATTTTCATATGTATTTATACACTCCTTTTATTTTTCAGAAAGTTTGGAAATTAAACTGTATATTAAAATTTACACTTTATTTTATAAAGTTCTCAGGTAATTTGAAGACAAGACATTCTTCTGGAAAGAAGACTCATTCATAGAAAAATAATGCTCTTTTTTTCTTAAAGAGTCTATGAAAAATATTTTTCTTTTTAGTCTAAAGACCAAAGAGTATACAAAACAACACTTTGGAGGGAAGACTTTGCTAATGACAATGCAGAGAATCTAAAAATTTTGGGTTTTAATACTGTCACTACAATTGTATAAATAGTAGAGTACAGGAACAATGTATAGTATTTCTCTTTCCCAAGAAATGTGCTTCCTATGACAAGAGTCCTGGACAGCGACATAAAACACAGCTTACCCTCCCTCATTACTCTCACTCCACCAGTGTTTGATGGCTCTTTCTTAACTAACATAGATTTTGAATTTAGAAACTACCATAACTGGTGCGATATTAGATAAACACATAGTTTGCCTAACTGTATCATAGACATGTTTAGAACTTTTATAGAACCATTATACTCTAGATCAATGTCATGAATGGCCTCATTGTGATAGGTGGGTTATGTAAGGCAAAATCAGAGTTGAGTTCCATGTTATCTTTTTATTTGTAACCCTGCTGCTGGTGAAATATGCCATGTGATGAAACAAATTTAGGTATTTCGAGGCACAACTGAAAATGCATGATTTAGAAGTAAACACTTAAAAATTACACACAATTTCCAGGGGGAAGATCCTTGACTATTTAAAATAATGTTATTTTAAGAAATCTAGAATCAGTAGATTTTTATTTTCTTAATTTATTGATGTTTTGTTTCTAGTGCCACATAATAAACATGTGGTACTTAGAAGACTGCAGATTAGGATACAGTTTTAATTCTCTAACAGACCTACTAAAAGTGAACAGATGGTAAATGTAAATCTTACTTAATTTGAAAACTGACATTATGAGAAGTAAATAAGTAGGAAAATATTTGTGTTAAATACACTTGGAAATTTAACCAATTATGTCACTTTTATAGATATTAGTTTATGTAGAGATCTTTAACTTAAAATTGTGTACAAATTTTACATAAACATTTTAAAAATAATACCTATTTATAGAGAGGGATTGGTAACTGGTAAATATAATAAGTACAATCATACTAAAGATGATCATTTAATAATACTTAATAATCTTCTCTAACTGAATCTAGCACACTTTTAAAAAAAATTTCTGTTGTCTACAGGTGATAGATAACAAAGTATTTCTTCTTAATATTGTTTGCAGGGCAGAGGATAATTATGTTTTACAGGTACACATTCTACAGCCTCATTTGCATTAACTCTGGAATTATTTCACTGGTAAGAACTAACAGAAGAGATATAGGCATAGGCATGAAATGTATAAGCCTCCTCCAAATCATGATTCCTGTGAATGGCTGCAGCTCACTGTTGCCTTGGTTGGGACATACTGCCATCATGATAAAATAGTTATAATCATGTTGTCTTAATTTAAAAGATAGCAGTCAAAAAGGTGAGATTTCCAGAGGAAATAAAATAAATGAAAATGAGGATAATAGAGAGAAAGAAGATGGGATACTATACGTTTAGTACAGTAATGATGAAGGATGATAGATAATATGTAATGCTTGTACTAGGAATGTGAATTGTACTTTTAAAAGCATTTGTTTCTGGGGGGGCGGAGCAAGATGGCCGAATAGGAACAGCTCCAGTCTCCAACTCCCAGCGTGAGAGACACAGAAGACAGGTGATTTCTGCATTTTCAACTGAGGTACTGGGTTCATCTCACTAGGGAGTGTGGACAGTCCATGCTGGTCAGCTGCTGCAGCCTAACCAGCGAGAGCTGAAGCAGGGCAAGGCATCACCTCACCTGGGAAGCACAAGGGGGAAGGGAATCCCTTTTCCTAGCCAGGGTAACTGAGACACACAACACCTGGAAAATCAGGTAACTCCCACCCCAATACTGTGCTCCACCAAGGATCTTAGCAAACGGACACACCAGGAGATTATATCCCACACCTGGCTGGGAGGGTCCCACACCCACGGAGCCTCCCTCATTGCTAGCACAGCAGTCTGCCATCTCGCCGCAAGGCAGCAGCAAGGCTGGGGCAGGGGGGCCCGCCATTGCTGAGGCTTAAGTAGGTAAACAAAGCCACTGGGAAGTTCCAACTGGGTGGAGCTCACAGCAGCTCAAGGAGTCCTGCCTGTCTCTGTAGACTCCACCTCTGGGGACAGGGCACAGCTAAACAACAACAACAACAACAACAACAACAAAAGCAGCTGAAACCTCTGCAAATGAAAACGACTCTGTCTGACAGCTTTGAAGAGAGCAGTGGATGTCCCAACACGGAGGTTGAGATCTGAGAACGGACAGACTGCCTGCTCAAGTGGGTCCCTGACCCCTGAGTAGCCTAACTGGGAGACTTCCCCCACTAGGGGCAGACCGACACCCCACACCTCACAGGGTGGAGTACACCCCTGAGAGGAAGCTTCCAAAGCAAGAATCAGACAGGTACACTCGCCGTTCAGCAATATTCTATTTTCTGCAGCCTCTGCTGCTGATACCCAGGCAAACAGGGTCTAGAGTGGACCTCAAGCAATCTCCAAGAGACCTACAGCTGAGTGTCCTGACTGTTAGAAGGAAAATTAACAAACAGGAAGGACACCCACACCAAAACCCCATCAGTATGTCACCATCATCAAAGACCAGAGGCAGATAAAACTACAAAGATGGGGAAAAAGCAGGGCAGAAAAGCTGGAAATTCAAAAAATAAGAGCACATCTTCCCCTGCAAAGGAACACAGCTCATCGCCAGCAATGGATCAAAGCTGGATGGAGAATGACTTTGACGAGATATGAGAAAAAGGCTCCAGTCCATCAAACTTCTCAGAGCTAAAGGAGGAATTACGTACCCAGTGCAAAGAAACTAAAAATCTTGAAAAAAGAGTGGAAGAATTGATAACTAGAATAATTAATGCAGAGAAGGCCATAAACGAACTGACAGAGATGAAAACTATGACACGAGAAATACGTGACAAATGCCCAAGCTTCAGTAACCGACTTGATCAACTGGAAGAAAGAGTATCAGCGATTGAGGATCAAATGAATGAAATGAAGTGAGAAGAGAAATCTAAAGAAAAAAGAAGAAAAAGAAATGGACAAAGCCTGCAAGAAGTATGGGATTATGTAAAAAGACCAAATCTATGTCTGAGTGGGGTGCCTGAAAGTGAGGGGGAAAATGGAACCAAGTTGGAAAACACTCTTCAGGATATCATCCAGGAGAACTTCCCCAACCTAGTAGGGCAGGCCAACATTCAAATCCAGGAAATACAGAGAACACCACAAAGATACTCCTCGAGAAGAGCAACTCCAAGACACATAATTGCCAGATTCACCAAAGTTGAAATGAAGGAAAAAATCTTAAGGGCAGCCAGAGAGAAAGGTCGGGGTACACACAAAGGTAAGCCCATCAGACTAACAGCAGATCTCTCAGCAGAAACCCTACAAGCCAGAAGAGAATGGGGGCCAATATTCAACATTCTTAAAGAAAAGAATTTTCAACCCATAATTTCATATCCAGCCAGACTAAGTTTCATAAGTGAAGGAGAAATAAAATCCTTTACAGATAAGCAAATGCTTAGAGATTTTGTCACCACCAGGCCTGCCTTACAAGAGACCCTGAAGGAAGCACTAAACATGAAAAGGAACAACCGGTACCAGCCATTGCAAAAACATGCCAAAAAGTAAAGACCATCGAGGCTAGGAAGAAACTGCATCAACTAACGAGCAAAATAACCAGTTAATATCATAATGACAGGATCAAGTTCACATGTAACAATATTAACCTTAAATGTAAATGGACTAAATCCTCCAATTAAAAGACACAGACTGGCAAACTGGATAAAGAGTCAAGACCCATCAGTTTGCTGTATTCAGGAGACCCATCTCACATACAGAGACATACGTAGGCTCAAAATAAAGGGATGGAGGAAGATTTACCAAGCAAATGGAGAACAAAAAAAAAGCAGGGGTTGCAATACTAGTCTCTGATAAAGCAGACTTTAAACCATCAAAGATCGAAAGAGACAAAGAAGGCCATTACATAATGGTAAAGGGATCAATTCAACAGGAGAGCTAACTATCCTAAATATATATGCACCCAATACAGGAGCACCTAGATTCATAAAGCAAGTCCTTAGAGACTTACAAAGAGACTTACACTCCCATACAATAATAATGGGAGACTTCAACACCCCTTGTCAACATTAGACAGATCAACGAGACAGAAAGTTAACAAGGATATCCAGGAATTGAACTCATCTCTGCAGCAAGCAGACCTAATAGACATCTACAGAACTCTCCACCCCAAATCAACAGAATATACATTCTACTTAGAACCACATCACACTTATTCCAAAATTTACCACATAATTGGAAGTAAAGCACTCCTCAGCAAATGTACAAGAACAGAAATTTTAACAAACTGTCTCTCAGACCACAGTGCAATCAAACTAGAACTCAGGACTAAGAAACTCAATCAAAACCGCTCAACTACATGGAAACTGAATAATCTGCTCCTGAATGACTACTGAGTACATAACGAAATGAAGGCAGAAATAAAGATGTTCTTTGAAACCAATGAGAACAAAGATACAACATACCAGAATCTCTGGGACACATTTAAAGCAGTGTGTAGAGGGAAATTTATAGCACTAAATGTCCACAAGAGAAAGCTGGAAAGATCTAAAATTGACACTCTAACATCACAATTAAAAGAACTAGAGAAGCAAGAACAAACACATTCGAAAGCTAGCAGAAGGCAAGAAATAACTAAGATCAGAGCAGAACTGAAGGAGATAGAGACACAAAAATTCCTCCAAAAAAATCAGTGAATCCAGGAGTTGTTTTTTTGCAAAGATCAACAAAATTGACAGACCGCTAGGAAGACTAATAAAGAAGAAAAGAGAGAAGAATCAAACAGATGCAGTAAAAAATGATAAAGGGGATATCACCACCAACTCCACAGAAATACAAACTACCATCAGAGAATACTATAAACACCTCTATGCAAATAAACTAGAAAACCTAGAAGAAATGGATAATTTCCTGGACACTTACACTCTCCCAAGACTAAACCAGGAAGAAGCTGAATTCCTGAAAAGCATTTGTTTCTGACTCTAGTATCCCAGTAACTCGTAAATGAATACCTTGATGTTAAATAAACTGAGTGCTTGGAAGAACAGATCGCTTGTATCCCAATTTCACTTTAACAAGACTTATTAGGTAGTATGAGAGAGTAATGAAGAGGATGGTTATATAGGAAAATGCCTTCAAGTATAATTTCAATGACGGTGTCCTGAGTGGTTCCAGCTTATCAGTTAA
Organism: Papio anubis; assembly: GCF_008728515.1. Lineage (NCBI taxonomy): Eukaryota > Metazoa > Chordata > Mammalia > Primates > Cercopithecidae > Papio > Papio anubis. The sequence goes on from NC_044990.1 coordinate 41,462,611, forward strand.
TACTGTCTTTTGTTTCCAAAAGTGTGCATGCTGCCAAAAGTCTGCTAGAGTCCTAGATGTCTACAGATCTAAATTTGATTGTGGGGAAGTAATAGCATGACCTAATCATATGAAACATTCATCTGTTCATTGTTCAAAACATCGCAGTGTTAACTACTAAGCCTTTGCAATTCATCTCAGCTTTTTGTCTAAAAATACGCAATGTGATCAAGATTCCTTGAGAGGTTATTCAGCATTATTGGGCAAAGACTCAAATCACTGTGTTTGATTATGATGGGCACAGTCACTCACCTTAAGTCATTCACATTACTTTCTGAGTCCTATAGTAAAATCAAAATCCATCATTAAGTCTGCTATCCCTCAGCACGGGGCAGTATCCAATTTCATTTTACATTCATATAAAAATACTCTAACATAATCTTAAGGTCCTTGAAGATCACTGGAGATTTATTTTGTGGGTAAGAAAACTGAAGACTACAAAATGCAAATAATTATTTAGTTTCTTATTAGTTGATTGTAGAACTAGGAAACATTACATTGTCAGCCCACTCTGATCTTAAAATTTTATATGTGATTGAGTGTCAAGTCCTGTTAAAATGAAGACTTCACAAGGCAGGGGGTGAGTTTGCGTGTATATATGCGTATCTGCCTATGTATATGTGTGGTTCTGTGCTGTACTGCATGTGCTTGGACAATGCCTGGCATAGAAATGCTTAATAAATATTGGTTCAATGACTGTATGAAAGTTGATATTCAAGGTAAAAACATTTGTGTGTGTAATATCAAAACTGAGGTTTGCTTACTTGAAAAAATCATTGAGATTAATTTTCTTTTTGTTATTATATGGTGGCAATTTCTGCATAGCTGTTCTGAAAGAGCTTTAAAAATGTAGTATCATTAAATTATGGTCTTGCATATATTCTTAAAAACAAAACTGTTAAATATTTATATTTCTGTTACAACATTGCTTATTGCTGAAAAGAGAAAATTCTTGTGGAGCAAATTTGGGCAAAGACTAGAAATGTTCTCGATAGGAGTAAGGTGACATAACTATCTAAAAGAAATTAAATGTTGCAATTACAGTTTCCCAGTATGCATTTACAGGCATTAAAGGAACATTTATCATTAATGCATTATCTGCAGGTCTTTTTCTTAAACAGTTTAATTGGTAATACTGTGAAGCGAATTCAATTGTTTTACTTCCTAGTATGTGTAAATGAGCAATTATAAGGCAGTCCTCCAAATGGAGCATTGTGTTCCACCAAGCCAATTACTTAAGTCCAGTCTCAGACTTTACCCCTCATTTGCTTAACTTTTTTGACATTCATTCTTTCCCTTAAACACAGCATCTGACCATGTATCCATGTTACCTTAAAAAAACTGGGTTATGTGGGAAAAATCAACTAGTTGTTTGGCAATATGGAGATAAGATAATCAATTAAATGAAAGTTATATAACTTTTCTAATGATAGTAGTAGAATAAATGGGTTATTTTGATCTAAATTCTAATATTATTTATCTATCTAGACAGTTATAATGAGTAGATTTTGCATATCTGATTTTGAAACGCCAAATATTAAAAATTTTGTGAAATTCATATCTAAACTTGGAGGTCTTCAAAATTTAATTGAGATATAAAATTAAACTCAAAGAGGAAATGTAAAGAACATTGATATTTTATTAACTATCAAAACATAATACATGTTACAAAGGAATTTATATTATCAGCCTGTTTTATGTGTGTGTGCATGTGTGTGTATGTGGTTTTCCAGATAAGTTAACAATCACCTGAGTTTTCTTCTGGCTGTAAAATAGGAAATGTGTCTTCAGGGAATATAAATCTACTGTGGCTTTTCTATCCAACTTCAGTTGTTCTACAGCTGTTGATTCCAATGTGTTATGCTGTGTCAGAACAATGAAAATTAACACTATGTTGGGACTGCCAAATTCATTTCACACAACAGTAATCACAATAATAATCAAAATAATATATAATCATCCATGAGAATAAGCACAAATCCATGAATCAGAGTCCCAAAGAAATCACTTTCAGTCTAAAGAAAATCAGACAAATGCTTTTAAAGATACTACTCATTGTATTCCATTTTTAAATTTTGTTTTTATGAGCATCTCTTATGTGGGAATACATTGTTTTTTACATTTTTGGCTTCTGTTTTTAAAGAGACAGATGTTTGTATTTTTTTAGTCTAGTCATTGAGGGAGTAATTAGAAGCAATGAAGATGACAAAAGGAGGAAGTTTGCCCAAATCTATTGGTTAAGCTGAATTTTCAAGAAACAACCTGTGAAACAAATTTTACTCTAGGTATCCAAGCAGAATAATCAATAACACCGCACTTTCATTGTCATGTAATAACTTCGCCAGTGAAATAAGTGAAAGGTGTTTTCAAATTTTGAAAAATACAAAAGGTTGAAATAAAGACAAATCTAATTCATGTAAAACATGTAAAATTTCTGTTCAGAGTTTTTCCTCTGCATTTCTGTGTTGTCTTCCTTCACTTACTCTCATTTATAAATCCTCTTTCACTTTTATTACCACACAAAGCTTTCCTGGGCCTCAGCTTCACTGTATATGACTACACCCTATTGTAGTTGCATAGTCAAGCTTTCTAGTGTCACAGAATCTTCTCATTGTTTCTCAATTCATGTGAAAATATATCTTTGGAGACTCCTTGTTTGCAAGATATGATGAAATGCTGATGTATTAAACCTGAAACAACTAAGCATAAAATACTGAGTCAATTTATAAACAATATTAAAAATATAGTCTAATATTGATTATGAGGACCAGCTGACAAATGTATGAGAGGGATAAATATAAAACACCTGATATTAGGAATAATATACATTCTGTCTGAAGAATATTTTCTTTAATAACATACAAAATAAATTAAGCACGCACAAAAGAGATAAATATTAATTGTGTTAAAATAAAACCTCTCTTTATGGTATATCACATCATATACAAAGTTCAGAATTAATTGGTGGACTGATAGGAGATATTTGTATATATATAAAATACATAATATATAAATAAATTTATATTATGATATATTTATATATATATAAATATATATATAAATATATATATTTATATATATAACATAATAAATAAATAAATATATACATAATATATAAAATAAATAAAATTATTAATAGATGTATAATTAATACAAAAGTTAGTAAATGGAAATCTAGAATATATTTGAGTTTCCACAAATTTAAAAATAAAATACTTATAACCCAGAGGAAAAATAGATAAAAATAAGAAAGAGGACAATAACAGAATAGGCAAATAAATAGTAAACGAATATAAAGAGATATTCAATCTCACTATTGATCAGAGAAACAAACAATAAATTACCTGTATCTACCCAAATAAACTTGAAAACAATTCGAATTTGGATTAAAATCTAAAGTCATTAAGTTTGTGGAAAAAACCTCTCATATACTGCAGGTATTAATGTAAATAATTGAATTATAATGAAGAGCGATGTAACAGTTTTAATTAAAGGGAAAACTGTAAATACCAGGCAATCAACCAATTCTGATTCCAGAATTTTGTACACTGGTATACCTTCATCACACAGAGATATTGCGAGTTTCATTCCAGGTCACCTCCATAAAGCAAATATCACCATAAAGTGAGTCACACAAATTTTTTTTTGTTTCTCTATGCACATAAAAGTTATATTTACACTATACTGTAGTCTATCAAGTGTGCAATAGCATTAGCTCTAAAAAACAATGTACTTACCTTAATTTAAAATACTTTACTGATAAAAAATGCTAACATCCATCTGAGTCTTCAGTCAGTTGTAATGTTTTCGCTGATAAAGTGTCAAGCATTGAGGTTTGTAGCTACTAACTGATCAGGGTGGTGGTTACTGACACTTGGGGTGGCTGTAACAATGTCTTAAAATAAGACAATAATGACTTTGATGAATTGATTGACTCTACCTTTCATGAAAGATTTCTCTGCCCAGCGTGTGATGCTGTTTGATAGCATTTTACTGACAGTAGAATTTCTTTCAAAATTGGAGCCAATCCTTTCAAACCCTGCCACTGCTTTACCTTCTAAGTCTATGGAATATTCTAAATTATTTTTTGTCATTTCAGTATTGTTCACAGCATCTTCACCAAAAGTAGATTCATAAATAAACAAAACAAAACAAAACAAAAAACTTATTTTGATCATCCGTAAGAAGGAACTCTTCAACCCTTTAAGTTTTATCCTAAGATTGAAGTAATTCAGTCACATCTTCAGGATCAAATTCTAATCCTTGTTTTTGTCCTATTTGTACTACATCTGCTGTAACTTCCTCTACTAAAGTCTTGAAAGCCCCAAAGTCACCCATGAAGATTGGAATCAACTTTTTCCAAACTCCTGCTAATGTTGATATTTTGACCTTCTTCTATGAGTCATGCATGATTTTGATTGCATCTAGCATGGTGAATTAATTATTTCCAGATAGCCCAGATCCATAAAATAAATCATTATCTATGGCAACTATTGTCTTATGAAGTATATTTCTTAAATAATAAGACTGGAAAGTCAGAATTTCACCTTAATCTGTGGGCTACATAATGGACACTGAATTAGCAATCATGAAAACAACATTACTCTTTTG